>NC_044390.1:48241508-48579730 GCF_006542625.1 Nomascus leucogenys | reverse complement strand
AAGGAAGAGTATAACTGATAAACAAGATTCAAAGCACAGCAAGTAAGAGCTTCACCAACTACTTGCTTTGTGCACTTGGCCAGTGACTTAAACTCCCTGAGCTTTAGTTTCCTCACTTGTACAGTAGAGGTGATGGCAGAACCTGCCACTTAGAGATGCTACAATCTATGTAAATTCTTCCGGATCTAGCCACACTATCGTAAGCAGTTAGGGAAACCAAATATTTCACCCCAAAATATATTTTTGAAATAATTTGATATGGCTGTTCAGAGAGCTGGCAAACAAGTCTCCCTGCAAAGCTGTCCTCTGTGGGGGGAGATTTGCATCTGTAGGGAAGCTGCACTGATGTCGTGAGGTTTTCTCTGAGGCCTCCTCTTGTCCTTGTCTGGATCTAGGAGAGATTCACTGAGATCCTGACACCTTTAAAGGTCTAAAAAAGACATCTACCACCTACCCTCTCTGAGGGCAGCCACCTGTGAGGTTTTATCTACTTAACAAGCCTACCTTTGCTAGCCAGGCCTCATCTTCTCCCCGTTATAAATGTAAAGAAACAAAATCTGTAATGTACTTGAACAGAAATTCCCAGTTTTCATGGAAAGCTTTCTGTATAACATTTCTTATAACTACATAATTCTATTTATTTTAAAGCCCTAAAAGTTTATTTTTTAATATAAGAAATTATTTTAATATAAAGGACATTCAATTGCTAAAAAATGTTACTTTAAAACAACTTTCAAGCCTGTGGCTAAACCAATCATTTGAAGTGCTCTTCGTGGCACATCCTAGCCAAAAGCCGGGATCACGATGTTGATTATGACAAGACTTTGACCCAAGTTGTCACAGGAGTAGCTGAGGATGAAGCAGTAGGTGAGGTCACCGGGCTTTGGCTCTGCCATGACAATCTGGGTGGCCTTAACCTCTCTGAGCCGACTGTGCATTGCCAAATGGTCGCATTAGCACCACCTCTTACAGCTACAGGAGAGAGAGAGAGCATGCACGGAAGATGCAAAGTGGTCAGTAGTTGCATGGCACACAGTGAAGGCACAGCCCATGGTGAATGCAATTGATTTTTAACCATCTCTCCATCCATCCCCTGTGGGGCCTTCCTTTGCACCTCCAGTAACCATTGCTTCCTCCTTTCTCAAGTACACAGCACTCTTTGCAAATCACATACCTAATTACGTCTAACATCTTCCTGATGGTCTCTATCCATTTCCTGTGTTTAAATTTCATCTCCAATAACACTAGAATCTCCCAGGGCAAGGCCCATTGCACCCTCTGCCTCCAACATCCTCCACAGCACCTCACTCAGTGCCAGGCATGCAAAGCCTGCCTGGATAAATTCTCCCATGACTCCTTCCCTGGTGGGCGGGGGGATGTGGGAAAGGTGTCATGGGAAGACATTTCTGTCTTCTGAATAACAGTTACTGGGTCTATATGAATTCTCCTTGGTATAGTTTCCAATGTACACTGCAGGAAACTACAGAATGAATAGTAGCTTTAAAAAAATTCTTTCTTCATGTGGTACATATACACCATAGAATATTATGCAGCCATTAAAAGAATGAAACGATGCCCTTTGCAGCAACATGGATGAAGCTGGAGGCCATTATCCTAAGCAAATTAACACAGGGACAGAAAACCAAATGTCACATGTTCTCACTTATAAGTGGGAGCTAAACATTGTGTACCCATGGACATAAAGATGAAAACAGTAAACACTAGGGACTCCAAAAGGCGGGAGGAAGGGAGGGGGTTGAGGGTTGAAAGATTATCTACTGGATACAAAGCTCAATATTTGGGTGATGGATACAACAGAAGCCCAATCCCCACCAATATGCAATATACCCGTGTAACAAACATGCACATGCACATGTACCTCCTGAATCTAAAATTAAACATAAAATGCATTCTTACAGTTCAAAAACAAAGAAGGTGCCCTTTTCTGCCTTCTCACCATGTCTCATGGATCCAGCTGTGTGGCTGCATCTGTGGAGGGAAGGTCCCTGAGGCTTCCTGAAGACCCTTGAGCCCTGGCTATAACAGAGACTGTGGCTGAAATGTTAACAGTGCTACCTGTCAGGCTCCAATGCCAAGCTGCTGGGGGTGGCAATTGGCCTCTTCAGAGCTCAGGACTCAAAAAGAAAGGTAGAAGGATGCTCTCACCTGCTGTGGAGGACATCCACTGGTTTTGGTCATTCAGCCTGATTAGGGCACTTTGATTTTCTTTTTGGGATCCACATCCCCTTCTCACCCACGTGGTGGGGTCTCCTCTCCTTACATGTCCAGAAAGTCCAGAAATACCTACATGACCCAATACAAGCCAGCTGGGCTCAATGCCAGGGCTTTAGTGTAGAGAAACATTCCTTATTCTGTGACCGGGAGCTTGCAGAGGTCACCACATGGACAGAGGCAGCCTGTGAATAAAGCCAGAATGCAGGAAGCACAGGAGAGAGAGAGAACAAAAGTAGTATCAGACTTCCTGGAGTTTTTAGTTAAGTTTGCAATCTGATTCTCTTTCATGCTTTATTTTTCTTTTCAATTTCAACTTTTGTTTCAGATACAGGGGCTACATGTGCAGGGAATATTGCATCATGCTGAGGTTTGGGTATGGATCCCATCATGCAGGTAGTGAACATAGTACCTAATAGGTAGCCTTCCAACCCATATTCTCCTCCTTTCCTTCCCCCCGAGTAGTCCCCAGTGTCTATTGTTGCCATGTTTATGTCCAAATGTGTTCAATGTTTAGCTCCCACTTACAAGTGAAAACATGCAGTGTTTGGGTTTTCTGTTTCTGTGTTATTTTGCTTAGGATTACAGCCTCTAGCTCCATCCATGTTGCTGCAAAGGGCATGATTTTATTCTTTTTTATGGCCATATAGTATTCCATGGTATATATATATACCACATTTTCTTTACCCAGTCTACCATTGATGGGCCCTTGGGTTGATTCCTTGTCTTTGCTATTGTGAATAGTGCAGCAATGAACATACCAAGGCATGTGTCTTTTTGGTAGAATGATTTATTTTCCTTTGGGTATATACCCAGCAATGGGCTTGCTGGGTAAAATGGTAGGTCTGTTTTAAGTGTTTTGAGAAATCTCCAGAAAACTTTCCACAGTAGCTAAACTAATTTATATTCCCTCCAAAAGTGCATAAGTGTTCCCTTTTCTCCAAAGGTTCATCAGCATTTGTTGTTTTTTGACTTTTTATTTTTTTTAATTTTTTTGACAGAGTCTTGCTCTCTCACCAGGCTGCAGTACAGTGGCACAATCTTGGCTCACTGCAACCTCTGCCTCCTGGATTCAAGCGATTCTCCTGCCTCAGCCTCCCAAATAGCTGGGACTACAGGCATGCGCCACCATGCCCAGCTAATGTTTGTATTTTTAGTAGAGATGGGGTTTCACCATGTTGGCCAGGATGGTCTCGACCTCTTGACCTCATGATCTGCCCCCCTTGGCCTCTGAAAGTGCTGGGATTACACACATGAGCCACCACACCTGGCAGTTTTTTGACTTTTAGTAATAGCCATACTGACTAGTGTGAGTTGCTAACAAACTGTGGTTTTGGTTTGCATTTCTCTGATTACTAGTGATGCCAAGCATTTTTTCATACATTTGTTGTCTGCCTTCATGTCTTCTTTTGAGGAGCGTCTGTTCATGTCCTTTGCCCATTTCTTAAGGGGTTTCTTTGTTCTTTGCTTATTGATTTCATTTCCATATAGATTCTGGATATGGATGCCTTGTTTGCAAATATCTCCTCCCACTCTGTAAGTTGTCTGTTTACATTATTGATAGTTTCTTTTGTGGTGCAGAAGCTTTTTAGTTTAGTTAGGTCCAAGTTGTCAATTCTTGTTTTTGTTGCAATTGCTTTTGGGGACTTAGCCAAAAAATTTTGCCAAGGCCTATGTCAAGAAGAGTAATTTCTAGGTTTTCTGTTAGGATTTTCATAATTGTAGGTCTTGAATTTAAATGTTTGATCTATTTTGAGTTAATTTTTTATATGGTGAAAGGTAGGAGCTCAGCTTCAATCTTCTGCATATGGCTAGCCAGTTATCTTAGCACCATTTATTGAATAAGGAGTCCCTTCCCCCATTGCTTGTTTTTGTTGGCCTTGCCAAAAATTAGATGGTTGTGGGCATGCAGCTTAATTTCTGAGTTTTCCTTCTCATTCCATTAGTTTATGTGTCTGTTTTTGTACCAGTGCCACACTGTTTTGGTTACTGTAGCTTTATAGTAGAATTTAAAGTCAGGTAGTGCAATGCCTCTGGGTTTATTCTTTTTGTTTAGGATTGTTTATATTATTCGGGCTTCTTTTTGCTTCCACATGAATTTTATAATAGTTTCTCTAATTCTGTGAAGAATGATGATATAGTCTGAATTTTAATCTCCAACGTTGAAGGTAAGGCTTGGTGGGAGGTCTTTGGGTCATGGGGGCAGATCCCTCATGGCTTGGTGCTGTACTCAGATAGCGAGTGAGTTCTCATGAAATCTGGTTGCTATAAAGTGTGGCATCTCTTCCCCCACTCTCTCTCTTGCTCCTGCTTTCACCATTTGTCACACAAGCCCCCACTTTACATTCTGCCACGACCAAAAGCTCACCAAGGCCTCCCCAGAAGCCAAGCAGATGCCAGTGTCACAGTTTTATAGCCTGCAGATCCATGAGCCAATTAAACCTCCTTTCTTTACAAATTATCCAGTCTCAGGTATTTCTTTATAGTGATGCAAGAATAGCCTAATACAAATGACACTGGTAGTTTGATAGAAATAGCATTGAATCTGTAAATTGGGCAGTGTGACCATTTTTATGATATTGATTCTTCCAGTCCATTAACATAGCATGTTTTTCCATTTATTTGTGTCATCTCTGATTTCTTTCAGCAGTGTTTTGTGGTTCTCCTTGCAGATATCTTTCATCTCCTTGGTTAGCTGTATTCCGAGGTATTTCATTTTCTTTGTGGCTATTGTAAGTGGGATTGTGTTCTGGACTTGACTCAGTCTGGACGTTGCTGTTGTATTGAAATGCTACTGATTTTCAAAACTTGATTTTGTATTTTGAACTTTGCTAAATTGTTTATCAGCTCTAGGAGTTTTTAGGATTCTCTGGGTGTAGAATCATATTGTCAGTGAAGAGAGATAGTTTGAATTTTTCTTTTTCTTTTTTGGATGTCTTTTATTTCTTTTTCTTAACTGATTGCTCTGGCTAGGACTTCCAGTACTATGTTGATAGGAGTGGTGAGAGTGGACATCCTTTTCTTGTTCCAGTTCTCAAAGGGAATAGTTTCAGCTTTTGACCATTCAGTATGATGTTGGCTGTGGGTTTGTTATAGATGGCTCTTATTATTTCTAGATATGTTCCTTCAATACTTGTCTGTTGAGGGTTTTTACCATGAAGAGTTGTTGGATTAAATGTTTTTATAGACAGTTTTAAGTGTATTATAGACTATTGGAAAGGGCTTCCTGACACTTGCTGCTTAAACTGTCTGAGTAACAGACTTCCAAACAAATTGAATAGAGACTTCAGCTAATACTAACTCATTACAAAATTACCCTTTTTTTCTTTTTATAGTAATCTTCTATACATCATCTCATTTCACCCTTGAAGCAGCAAGTCAGGAACTTGAGCCCTTATTTTACAGATGGGGAACCTGGGGCCAAGAAAGTGCTATGAGTTTTGCAGGATCCCTTGGTGTAGGTCAAAAAACAATCTCCACTGCAGAGCTGACTGTACCAGGCCATGTTCACCTTTGTAACTTCTACAAAACATCACGTTCAAGCTTTATAAGGTCAGGATAAATTTATTTCCTATCAGTAACACTACTTAAAGCACCACTTTTCTATTATGGCTACTGTGTCAGTAAAGCACAGGTGAAATATTTTTGCAAACCAGCTCCCTTCCCCAACATACTGTTCTCATGACTGTAAATGCTCTGCAATGCTTAATTCACTGATTTCATGAACTCACTGGAAGAATAAGAGGATTAGTAAGAGATTAGTTTAGACATCTTGAATCTCTGTAGAAAAAAAAAAAACCCAGTCATTCTTTAAGCTCCTGAAGATTCAGCATTTGGGGAGGGAGAGAAAAGCCGAATATCTGACCAACACTATGTTTCACCAACATTCTTGGCTTTAAATGTGCAAAACAAAAGGTTTTGCAAATGTTAGGCTAATTGTTAAATGTGTTTTGAACTTTCCAGTTCAAAAGCAGTCTTCAGATAATCATTTTTTCTAGGTTTTGGAAGCTCTATGTGCTTCAACAACTCTAGAAGTTTAATCAATAATGTGGATGTCAATGTTAATTACCCTCACACACACTAGACTAGTCAGGATAGGCTAGGTTTTGCTGTAATAACAAACAACTCTAATATCTCAGGGCTCAACACAACAAAGCTTTAGTTTTTGATTACACTCCAGGATGGCTTGGTTATGCCAGGATCTCTGCTAATACTGACCACTCTTAAACCCATGATGACTGGAAGTGAGTTTTGACATGTGCCTCTACAGTTGCTCCAGGAGGAGAAAGAACATAGTGAATCAAGCACCAGCTCTTAAAACTTCCCCCCAGAAATGACACACATCATCTCCACAGGTGCATCATTGGCTAGCAAATCACACGGCCAAGTCCAACTCCAAAAGGGCAGGGAAGTTAACCTGCCATGTGCCTGGAAAGGGGAAAAGACAGTGCACACAGCTTAACACGTGTGATCCTCACATCTCTACAAGACAGGAGAGCCAGAGGTGATTATTTCTATTTTAAATGGGGACACCAACCACAGAAAGACCCCCATGTTATAGGTAGAGAACTTGGGTGTCCTGGCTCTGTGCGAAGTTTTCTTTTCACCATATCATCAGAGTCTGGAGTTCCCAGATACCAACTGCTTGAGAGCAAGCTAGCAAAAAGACATGAAAGTCAGTTTAAAATATATCCTGGAAAGTTTGAGTTATGATAGCTGATGGAATATCAAAGTTGGATAAGATGATGGAAGTGCTGCCTGGAAATCGCTTGGACTAGGTGATATCTAAGTATTTCAAGGAGACACAATAAGAATGGAGATTTTGCAGAAAAAAAAAAAGAATGGAGATTTTGAAAGAGAAAAGGAGGTGACCAGGGGCCTCCAGTCCTCTTGCCAATAAACTCAGAGGTGTTTTGCATTCACGGTTTTCTATACTGGGTTTCAGCACAACATTCGTTTGAAGAAAATCTCCTTCAATTTAATTATATTTAAAAATGAAAACCACTGACTGCAGTCCAAGGACTTTATTTTGCAGATGGAGAGAGTGAGGCTTAAAGAAAGGAGAAAACTTCCACACAAAGAGAGAGTGGCAGGGCTGGAGCCATTCGTCAAATAGACAGGGTCTGGACTGACAGTTGGAAGCCCCAAGATCTGGTTTCAACACTCTGCTGTGCTGCCACAGGCAAGCCACTCCACGTCTCTGAACCTGTGTCCTTTTCTGTCCAGTGAGCACAGAATGTCTGTCTTGTCAAATGTGGCCAGAGAGCAGACATGGAAAGATAATTTTACATTGAGAAGACTTCAAATGAGAATACCAACAAATATTCATTTCTCACTATTAAATTAGTAACTTAAACATCTCATTTCTGATTTCTACCAGCACGTGGAGAATTGGTTCATGTGAAGCAGCATGTGTGCTGCTTACTCAGCCTCTTTGAAGAACAATTTAAAAATAAAAATTAAAAGCCAGCCGGGCATGGTGGCTCACACCTGTAATCCCAGCACTTTGGGAGGCTGAGGTGGGCAGATCGTGAGTTCAGAAGATCAAGACCATCCTGGCTAACATGGTGAAACCCCATCTCTACTAAAAATACACACACACAAAAATAGCGGGGCATGGTGATGGGCGCCTGTAGTCCCAGCTACTCAGGAGGCTGAGGCAGGAGAATGGCGTGAACCCGGGAGGCAGAGCTTGCAGTGAGCCCAGATTGCGCCACTGCACTCCAGCCTGGGTGACAGAGCAAGACTCCATCTCCAAAAAAAAAAAAAATCAAAAGCCACTAGAAATGTTCATAGCTTTTGATCTAATAATTACAGTTCCAGGAATTCAGTCTTTGGGGGAAATCTTAAACACCAGAACCTATGTATACTAAAATGTCCGTCTTAATATTATGTAGAATAACAAATATTGAAAAATGAATGAAATGTGGAGTAAAATGTGACAAATCCATTGAAAGTTAGACTATGAAGAATATAGGAAAACATAGGCAAATGCTTAGGATACAATATTAAGTGAAGAAACCAAGGTTCAAATTGATTATAGCTATATAATAAGAAAGGGATACACATTTAAAAGACAACACAGACAGCGTGTGGTGACTCATGCCTGTAATTTTAGCACTTTTGGAAGCCGAGGCAGGAGGATCCCTTGAGTTTTAGACCAGCCTGGGCAACATGGTGAGATCTTGTCTCTATAATAAATAAAAATGAAAAAAGACTACATGGATATAATGGGTTATTGCTTTATTTTCTCCTTTTCTCTATTTTATAAACTTTCTGGTATGCAAATATATTGATTTTATTTAAAAAATAAGTACAATAAAAATATTTCCAATATCTGCCCTGCTGTGACGGTTACCAGCAGAAACAAATTGTACAACTGGTGTGAAAGGATTTTGTCCTCATTAAAGGTAGTCTGTGGTTAAGTGATCACTACGATCAATGTTAAATTATGTTTGGTTCCAACCCACTCACTTTCAGTTGAACACTGCTATTCTATTCCTTATTTTTCTGGAATTGAACTAAGAGAACAAGAGGGCAGATTCTCACCCAATTTCATATTTAATTAAGCTTTTAGGGCACAGTTCTCTCTTGTAGGTTTGATCAACTGAAATTTACTAGAGGCTTATCCTTCTGTAGAACGAAATACAGGAGATAATTCTTTATGGTTACAATGTCTTTGAGTAAACGGACTTGAGTGAGAAACACAGGCATTCGCAGCTCTGTGAAGAAGGTCCTCCAAGAACTTTCCCCATCAGGGCCAGTGTATTCATCCGCACTCAGCAGTTGCTTCCTGAAATTTGAAATGAGTCAAAATGCTCAGAATGGCCTCCATAGTGTGGGGCAAACAGAAGGAGGTTGGCAGCAAGCCTGTTAGAGCCCACTGGCTCCCAGAGTGCGGCTGCCCATCCTTCCCCGGAGCCGCCTCACTCCAGACATGGGCTCTGCTTTTCCTCCCTGACCCACCAATCACTCTTCCTTTTGCTTTCAAGCATCTGAACAGCTTTATTTATGTTTCTCATCACAGTTTTACTTTCACTTCAATAATTTCTGTTCAAAAATTATCCAAATACTTGGTTTTTGCCATATGAATAGGCGAGCCCAGAAAACAGGAAAGGCATAAACAAGTCTCCCCTTGACATTTACACCAAGGTACGGTTCACACTGTTTCAAATACTTTACACCAAACACGGTCTAAGAGATTGAAGCACTGATTTTCACATACCTACTTAAAATTTTTAGAAAAATGGAGCAGATAGCACACAAACCAGTAAGTCAGCTAACTAGTCCACAAATATGCACCAATCTACATGCCCAGCGCTGTGCCACAGGCCGTGTGACAATGCATGGTCTTCACCTGCTGACAGTTTGTTACATATAAGATGAAAAATAATAATACAGCAGCGGTGGCACCCAAGGACAAGTCAAAGTGTCAGAAAAGATGGGGCTGGAAGGATGGTGGAAGGCTTTCTGAAAGAGGTGGGAAGGGAGGGGTGTGGGCAGATGGGAAGAGTCTGGCTGAACAGAGAGGGTGGGGAACGGATAAAATGTAAGGACACCCTGCAGAAACAGAGGTGGGTGTAAGCACAGGAAGTGGAGGAGCTGCTGGGGATAGTATGCCAGTTAAATGAAGAAGCTCAGGAGAGTGGAACGGGGACTAAATACCCTTGGGAATTTCTTTTTCAGATGAAATCCCTGACCTCAGCTTGTGTTCGATGCTAGGAGCAGATTCGTCATACCAAGGAGAAGTGGGAGGATAGAGGCACTCCAGCCTTAAAAGCCAAGGGACAAGGGGCACCCAGGATGAAGAGAAGTGTGACTACCAAAAGGCTTGCAGGTGCAATGAGAATCTCTGTCCTTCACCAGAGCTGTCTCGAATTATCTTGAAATTGCATCCATCACCCAGGCTGTCTTCCTACAGGCAAAGGGGATGGAAGCTTTCTGTAGCCCTCACCCTCTCCAGCCTCCCAGACTCCTGTCTTCCTCAGGGGGAATTAAGCTCGCCAGACACAGCAGAACTAGGGAGACTTCAGAGAAGTGAAGTCTCTCAACTGAAGAAAGCCCTCTGAAAAATGCCTCTTACGCTGACTTAGATGAAGAGCGAGTCGCATAAAACCAAAGCTGAAATCAGGGATTTCGTTTCTGAAAGAAATGCTCAGGACTATTTTGACCCACATTTCTATTTAGCCCAGTCTCCTTTTCATTTAAATTTACACAGCAAAACAAATCCATTAATTTTGCTAGTGATGACCAACAGATCCTCCAAACAGAAAGTGTTTACTGCAGAAGTTTTAGAGAGAATTTGTATAACATGTTTAAAACTGTAGGGATTAAATCTAAGTTATCTAGAACTCCAGACATTTGGAAAGCTCATTCCTACGTCTGACTCAGGGTTAAAGTGTGGTTCCTTCATGCCAAGTTCGGTGTCTGCTACAAATAGTAACTCCCATGAGCTATGAAAGCTTGGGGGTGAGAAATGCGGGTGATGGCAATAGGAAACATCTTGGATCCTATTGTTCTTTCTGGCTACATAGGTCAGAGTCCCAGCAGGAAGTCATTTATCCCAAATATTCCTAATAAATAAATCACTACTTACAGAGATGTGGAGACAGTGGAGAGAACAAATAAGGAACACTGAGGTACCCAGAAACTAGAAAGAGCTGGGAGCTGTTGCCAGCCCAAGGACTTCAGAGGCCAAGGGGAGGAATTGGTGTTACCTGAGGGCAAGGGACATAGAGGAGGGACTTCCCAGAAGATGCTGTAGATGTGGGGGGCACAGCTGCTGCCAGAGATGTGCACTGGTCAAGGAGGAGGCTGGGTAATTACACTGGTCCTTTCTCTCTCACACCCCTTGATTCCTTGCTAGTAGCTTCCACTGGTCAAATCTAACTAGAAGCCAGAAAGAAGGGGACTCTCAGGTAATAATGTCCACAAGAGTCAGCCTCCAGGGCACAGAACAGGCAGAGACTGGAGAAGGATAAGTGTGTGGGTGCTAAGAGAATAAGCACATCACTGTTAGGAAAGCTATTTTTAGCTCAGATTCCACAAAGAATAGTATTCTTATTGCCAAGGAGTCAGCAGAATTTTGCTCAGCAGAACTTTGCTCAGAAGCAGGACACAGAAGACAAGACTCAGACTCCAGCATTCTCTGGAAGAGACCGGTATGCACACATGCACATGTGTCTGCACACACAGTTTCAAGATGGATTTTCACAGTGAAAGCAGGAGGAATATAAAAGTTAGCATTCTAAATATGGAAGACCTTAGCATTCTTTTTCACCCCACCCCAGAAAATTGGCCACTACAATAATACCCTCAGTCAGAAGATCCAAACAGCTTTTCTGGGAAATCCAACCACCCAAAGAGAAAGACCTTAAGATATAGACATAGAGATGCCCAACCAAAATGACCCAGCGTTTAATGGAAGCCACTGCTGTTCACTAAAGTCTAAGTGCAGAAAGTATACCTACACATAGGTTTAGAGCTCCCTATCACCATGTTGGTCCCCCAACTGTTAAACATAAACAGCCAAAGCTTACCAGACTTTTGAAAGAATACTTCTAATATTCATGAAAAAGACCAAAATAGAAAAAGGCAACTGAGATAAAATAGTACGAAAGGAGAGGAAACTTCCAAAAAACTACTATTAAACACAAACAGATCAAGAGAAGAGAAACCCTTAGAGAGTAAAAGAGGCATCTTCAGAAAGAGAAAATATGACTGCAGGGGAAAAAACTCAAAAGATAGAATAAAGGAGAAACTTGGGGAAATTGTCCAGGAAATAGAACATAAAGAGATGGAAAGAAAAGAGAAAAAAATTCAACAGACCAGATAATAAGAATCCTCAAAGGAAAAACAGATAATACAGTGAAAGTCATAAGTAAAATCAAGCAAATCTTAGATCTAAAGGACTCAAGATTCTAATCTGAAAAGGTGCTACCAACAGCCCAGCATGGCAGATAGAAGTAGCCCACATGAATGCACATCATTATGAAATTTCAGAACACTGAGGCAAAAGAGAAGATCAAAAATTTTTCCAGAAAGGGAGTAAAACAATAGAAGTCATATACAAAGATCAAGTCTCAGAATAGTAAAGACCTTCTCAAAGCCACACTGAAGACGAAGACATTGGAGAAATGCCTTCAAAACATGGAAGGTAAGTTATTACTTTTTTTCTTTTTTTTTTTTTTTTGAGATGGAGTCTCACTCTGTTGCCCAGGCTGGAGTGCAGTGGCGCCATCTCAGCTCACTCCAACCTCCACCTACCAGATTCAAGTGATTCTCCTGCCTCCGCCTCCCAAGTAGCTGGGATTACAGGTATCCGTCACTACGTCTGGCTAATTTTTGTATTTTTAGTAGAGACAGGGTTTCACTATGTTGGCTAGGCTGGTCTCAAACTCCTGACCTCAAGTGATCCGCCCATCTTGGCCTTCCAAAGTGCTGGGATTACAGTCGTGGGCCACTGCGCCTGGCCAAGGGTAAATTATTTTTAACCTAGAATTCTATGCTTGGCTAAATTATTATTAAAACATAGAATAAAGCTATTTTAATTCATGCAAGTTCTCAAAATTTTTACATTTGATGTACTCATTCTCAGGACATGCTCTGATAAAATGAAGTTAATTGAGAAAAATGGAAGCCTTTGTAAACAGAAGATGCAGGCCTGTTGCAGTGGCTCACACCTGTTATCCCAGCACTTTGGGAGGCTGAGGCAGGTGCATCACCTGAGGTCAGGAGTTTGAGACCAGCCTGGCCAACATGGTGAAACCCTGTTTCTACTAAAAATACAAAAACTAGCCAGGCATGGTGGTGGGCACCTGTAATCCTAGCTACTCAGGAGGCTGAGGCAGGAGAACCCGGGAGGCGAAGGTTGCAGTGAACCGAGATTGTGCCATCCCACTCCAGCCTGAGCGACAAGAGCAAAACTCCATCTCAAAACAAACAAACAAAAAACAGAATATGCCACACAAAGGGGAAGCGGAGGAAATCCCAGAGGTGTCAGATCCACTCCGACAGTGCACTGGCAGGAGAGGCAGCTCATCCAGAGGAAAGCAGATGGAGGGCTCAGGAAGAGATGCCTCATAAAGATGGAATGGATAGAATCTCCATTGTGTTAAACATACCAAGAGGAGACTATACAACTAAAGGTGAGTTGGGGGATAATTTGGTTATAACCAAATTATAGCTTAAAAAATGTTAAAAAGTAGTATTAATTCTAGAAAATTAATGAGTTATGTACCAAAAGAAAAATAATCAAGATGCCACATAGTTTAGCTGTGCACCATGCTTAATCATCATTTAATGTAAACACTGAATGGTGATGAACCAAAAATTAGATCTCCATAGCGACAGAATGGAAGATAAGACATATGCAAAAATACAGTGATAAGAAGGAAACGTGGAAGAGAGCTGAATTCTCATCTTTGACAGTGAGAATTAAATGGATAATACTAAGTCTGAGAAATTAATATAAGCATTTTATTTAGAGATATGGAGTTAAACACTCAAAGATTCCATGAAAAGAGTTACCAGGTCTTGCCTCTGTGTAACAGGAGTAAAAATGAGATGTCTGGTGAATTTCTTATTTAGAAACAAGCCTTGTAGAACTATTTGACTCTAAACATTGTGCAGAAACATCTTGGATAAAAATTAAACCTACTTTTAAAATACGGGTTTAAGTAAATGGTCAGACAAACCCCACTTAAGGGACATTCCATAAAAAGATTGGTCTGGACTCCTCAGAAATACCAGTTGTACAATTATTATGCTTGCATTGTAAACTATTTCCTTTAAATATCAATAAAACTCAAAGAAAGGCTGAAGAATTGGTCCAGATTAAAATAAACTAAAGAAACATGAGAACTAAATGTCATATATGATCCTGGACTAGATCCTGGAATAGAAAAAAAAGGTGATTTAAAAGACATAATTGAGACAATTCAATGTGACATTTTCTGAATTTTATAACTTTACAGAAATTAGGTAAAAGAATGTTCTTGCTTAAAAAAACACACACACACACACACTAAAGGTGAAGAGTGATGTTATTTGAATTTACTCACCGTTTAGTAAAAATATACGGCATATGTCAGGCACTGTATGGTTTATATCCCATGCATTGTCTCTGTAAAGTATTACAGCAACTGCATTAAGTACTTTCTACAGCTACTTCTATTTCACAGAAGGGGAAAATGAATCTCAGAGAAGCTCAGAGAAATAGGAAGTGACAGAGCCAAGACTGGAAGGTGAATCTATTTCCCCATTTTCTCCATTATCCTTTTTCATTTTTAATAAACTTTCATTTTTAAAACAATTTTAGATTTACAGAAAAATTGAGAAGATAGGGATGATAAACCAAGTTACATTAGCAAAAATGGTGAAATAGGAGTTCCAAGCACTCCATTTCACAGAAATGTAAATTTAAACAACCATGCTAATGAGAAAATAACTTCACAAAAATCAAGGAATTCAAGTGTAAAGATTATAGCACCTGGGTGAAGCAAAGACATAAGAAAAGGTGCATGAAGAAGGTGAGAAGGATAGGTTCATATTACTTGTGTCAGCCCTCCCCAAAGCCTACACAGCGCAACACAGAGATGGACGCCATCCCATGGCAGTGAGCATCTGACTTCACCTCCACATCAGGCCCGTCCAGTAGACCCTAGGACCAGGTCAGCTGCCTCCACATCAGGCCCGCCCAGTGGACCCTGGGACCGGGTCAGCTTCCGTGGAACTAGGCTGCAGGCCAGCCCCAGGAGAACCAACTTCCAAGCCCATCCTAGTACCAAACCAAACCCTGCAAAGCCAGGCAATATCATGCCTTGTGGACCCTGCACCAGGCCAGCCCTCACGGATCCAGTCTCCAAGCATGTCACTATGGACTCAGGCCCCAGATCCACCCCAGCACTAGGCCACCATTGTCCCCGGACCCAGGCCAGCCCCATAGACCCAGGTTCCAAGTGCACCTTCTCAGATCAAGGCTCCAGACTCACCCGCACTGACTCTGGCACCAGGCTAGGCCCCAGAGACCCTGGGTCCAGGACCACTCCAATAGAGTCCCATGCTGAGCTGGCTCCTGAAGACCCTGGCCCTAGGCCTACCCTGCGGACTCAGGCTCCAGGCCCACCCGAATTCCAGGCCAGTCCCCAGAGACACAAGCTCCAGGCCAACCCCAGCAGACCCAGGCTTCAGGCTGCCCCACCCCGAAAGTCCCAGGCACCAGGCTAGTACCTACAGACCCAGGCTTTAAGGCCTGCTTCTATAGTCCCACGCACCAAGCCCACTGCCACAGATTCAGGATCCAGACTCAATCCTGCAGACCCAGCAGCCAGGCCCATCCCAGTGTGCTCTAGCACTAGGCCAAATACTGAGAACACAGACCAACACCTAAAAACCAAGGCACCATTACTGCTCACATGCTGACCCAGGCACTAGGGCAGACTGCTCAAGGACTCCATCAGCAAGCCCAACCATGGACCACACCAACTGTCCTATCCAGAACTCTGGACAGGCTCATAAGTGAAGAACTTTTCCTGCTGAAGCCAATCTGTAAACACTGGAAGAGGTAACTTCTTGAAATGTGCAGATACCAATGCAAGGCCACAACAATCACAAATAATCAGGGAAACATGGCACCACCAAAGCAACAAAATAGAGCAAAAGTAACCAAACCTAAAGAAATGAAGACATACGAACTGCTGGAAAAGTTTCAAAATTATCACATTTTAGAAACTTGGTAAGCTACAAGAATAACAGACAACTAAACAAAATCACACAAACAATACATGAAAAAAATTCTAATTTCAACAAGAGACAGAAACAAAAAAATACTTTGGAACTGAAGATCACAATGACTAAACTTTTGCTATCAAGAATCCCACAGTTGGCCAGGACAGTGGCTCATGCCTGTAATCCCAGCACTTTAGGAGGCCAAAGCGGGTGGATCATGAGGTCAGGAGGTCAAGACCAGCATGGACAAGATGGGGAAACACAGTCTCTACTAAAACTACAAAAATTAGCCAGGCACAGTGGCAGGTGCCTGTAATCCCAGCTTCTAGGGAGGCTGAGGCAGAAGAATCGCTTGGACCCAGGTGGCAAGGTTGTAGGGAGCCAAGATCGCACCACTGCACTCCAGCCTGGGCCACAGAGTGAGACTCTGTCTCAAAAAAGAAAAAAAAAAAAAAGAAAAAGAAAAAGAATCCCACAGTCATCACAAATGCCGAGGCCAGCTGACATAGCTGCCTGGAATGTACACTGCACACTGCAGTTCTCCTCCCAAAGATGGAGCCACTTCTGTGTCTCTTCCCTGGGCCTGGAGCTGCTACTGTGTTGAATCCCCACCCCCAGCTACTACTGTGTTGAATCACCACCCCCAAGTCATTACCACATCCAGTGATCTGGAATGAAAACCTCACAGTGCTTCACCTTATGTGACCAAGTTGTGCTGCCCTGCACCTCACTCTGGGGCCTGTCTCTCAGCTGCTGTCTGCCATCACTGGTCCATGATACTGCTGCTCTGCCCCATCCCCTGGAAACTGAATCATAATTCTGAACTACCATTATGAAGCCCCCTGGGTCATGAGTCACAGCTCTGACTAGCCATCACTAGACCTTGCTGCAGCTTCTCTGCTTCCCATGCCCACGGGTCAGAGTTGTGACTGCAACCTGCCATCCACTCGGCTGCACTATTGCTGTGCCCTACCCCTCGGTCCCAAACCACCACTAAGCTCTGTCACCCCAGGGCCTGTGATACTGCTACATCTTGGTTCACCAGTGCTGAGTCAACATGGCATGCTTTGGAGACAAAGACTCCATGGACAATCTTCACACACCTATGCATCAGACACTGTTCCCAGTTCCACAGAAAATATGCCACTGCCACAGGCCCTGGGTGCCAGGGTAGTTCTGTATGTATCTGAGTAGTAAACCCAAGAAAGAGTAGGATGATATATTCAAACACTGAAGGAAAAATTGCCAACCACAAATACTTTATCTGGCAAAATTATCCTTCAGAAATGAAAGAAAGGTAGACTTTCCTAGACAAACAAATGTGATATTGAGAGTTTATGACCACTAGATGTACCTTTCAAGAAAGTCTAGAGTTTTCAAGCTGAAACAAAAGGACACAAATTAGTAACTTGAAAACATATGAAAGTATAAAGTTTACAGGTAAATGTAAATATATGGTAAAAATAAGAATAATACTGTAATAGAAGCAAGCAATTCACTTTTAATTATTTTCTTAAAAGACAAAAATATTAAAAATAACTGTAGCTACAATATTCTGATAATGGATACACAATATAAAATGATGTAAATTGTAACATCAACAACATAAATATAATGGAGACTAGTAAAATCATAGAGCTTTGTATGCAACTGAGGTTAAATTATCAACTTAAAATAGACTGTTATAACTATAAGATATTTTATGTAAGCGTCATTGTAATCCAAAGAAGACACTGTACTAGATACACAAAAGATAAAGGAATCAAAACCATAACGGATAAAGTCATCAAACCAAAGACAGCAAATAAGTATGAAAGAAACTACAAAACAGTCAGAAAACAATTAACAAAATGGCAACAGTAAGTCCTTTCCTATCAATAATTATCTTTAAATTAAATGCATTAAATTCTCCAATTAAATGACATAGAGTGGCTGAATGGATAAACTAACAAGATCCAACTATATGCTCTCTACAGGAGACACAATTTATCATTAAGGACACATACAGGCTGAAAGTACAGGGATGATAAAACATACTATGCAAGTAGAAATTTTAAAAGAGCAGAGGTGGTTATAAAAGACAAAATAGACTTTAACTCAAAAACGGTCACAACAGACCTGGAAGATCATTATATAATGATAGTATGGTCAGTTCATCAACAGGGTATAAGAATTGTAAATATTTAAGCACTCAACATTGGAGCACCTAAATAAATAAATCAAATATTAACAGAACTGAAAGTAGGAATAGAAAACAATACAATAATCATAGGAGAACTCAATACCCCACTCTCAACAATGGATAGATCATCCAGACAGAAAACCAATAAAGAACTTCAAAAACACTATAGATCAAATATACCTAACAGACATACTCAGAACTTCCCACCCAACAGTAGCAGAATACATTCTTGTTGAGCACACATGGAACATTCGCCAGGACAGACCATATGTTAGGCCACAAAACAAACCGTACCAAATTTAATAAGTCTGAAATCACACTAAGTATCTTTTCTGAAGTAATGGTATGAAACCAGAACACAATAACAGAAGAAAAACTGGAAAATTTACAAATCTGTGGAAATTAAGTAACATACTTCTGAAAATCAGTGAGTCAACGGAGAAATTAAAAGAAAAAGCAAAAAATATCTTGAGATAAGTGAAAATGAAACACAACATGCCGAAATGTACAAGGGACATGGCAACGGCACTTCTAAGAGGGAAGTTTACAGTGACTAACACCCACTTGAAGAAAGAAGATACATTTCCAATTAACAACCCAACGTTATACCTCAAGGAATTAGAGAACAAAGAACAAGCTAAGCCCAAGGTAAGTAAAAGGAAAGAAATAATAAAAGTCAAAGCAGAAATAAAGGAAATGAAGACTAGAAAAATAATAGGCCAATGAAAGTAAGAGTTTGGTTTTTGAAAAGATAAACACAATTGACAAAACTTTAGCTAGACTAAGAAAAAAAGACAAATAAAATTATAAATAAATATAAACATATATAATATAAATATAAATGTATAATTCATTTTATATATAAATATATAAAAATATAAATATATATTATATATTATATATAAATATAATAAATATAATAATAGTTAACATCCAATGTTGAGTGCTCATATTTATATATAATATATAAATATATATTATATATAAATATAAATATATATATTATATATTTATATATAATATATATTTATATTTTATATGTTATATAAATATATATTTATATTTTATATGTTATATATAAATATATATTTATATTTTATATGTTATATATAAATATATATTTATATTTTGTATGTTATACACAAATATATATTTATATTTTGTTATACACAAATATATATTTATATTTTATATGTTATATAAATATATATTTATATTTTATATGTTATATAAATATATATTTATATTTTATATGTTATATAAATATATATTTATATTTTATATGTTATATATTATATATTTATATTTTATATGTTATATATAATATATATTTATATTTTATATGTTATATATAATATATATTTATATTTTATATGTTATATATAATATATATTTATATTTTATATGTTATATATAATATATATTTATATTTTATATGTTATATATAATATATATTTATATTTTACATGTTATATATAAATATATATTTATATTTTATATGTTATATATAACATATATTTATATATAACATATATTTTATATGTTATATAACATATATTTTATATGTTATATAACATATATTTTATATGTTATATATAAATATATATTTATATTTTATATGTTATATATAAATATATACATAAATTTATATAAATATATAAAACTGATGCAACAGAAATACGAAGGATCAAAAGAGCCTATTATGAATAATTATATGTCAACAAATTGGATAACCTAAAACAATGGATAAATTCCCAGAAACATATAAGTAGTTAAGACTGAATCATTAAAAAATAAAAAATCAGAACAGACCAACAAAAAGTAAAAGATAAATCAGTAATTAATACATTTCCAGCACACAAAAGCCCAGAACCAGATGACTTCACTGCAGAATTCTACCAAACACTTAAAGAATAATTAACAGCAATCTTTCTCAAACTTTTCCAAAACACTGGGGAGGTGGGAACACTTACATATACTTTTAATGAGGCCGGCATTACCTTGATAGCAGTGCCAAACAAGGACATTACAAAAAAAGAAAATTAGAAGCCAACATTCCTGATTAACATGGATTAGTGCCCTGAAAGAGAAAGGGGAAGAGTTTATTTGTCCCTTCCACCATGTAAAAACACAGGGAAAACACACCATATATGAGGAAGAAGGCCCTTAGGAGACAACAAATTCTTCTGGTACCTTGGTCTTGGACTTCCCATCCTCTAGAACAAGGGTCCCCAACCCCCAGGCCATGGACCAGTACTGGTCACAAAGCAGGAGGTGAGTGGAGGGCAATTGAGCAAAGCTGAGCTCTGCCTCCTGTCAGATCAACAGCAGCATTAGATGCTCATAGGAGTGTGAACCCTATCGTGAACTGTGCATGTGCTGGATTTAGGTTGCACGCTCCTTATGAGAATCTAATGCCTGATGACCTGTCACTGTCTCCCATCACCTCTAGATGGGACCATCTAGTTGCAGGAAAATAAGCTCAGGGCTCCCACTGATTCTACATTATGGTGACTATGTAATAATAACAGAAATAGAGTGCACAATAAATGTAATGCACTTGAATTATCCCAAAACCTTCCCCTCCATAGTCTGTGGAAAAATTGTTTTCCACAAAATCAGTCCCTGGTACCAAAAAGGTTTGGGGACTGCTGCTCTAGAACTGCAGGAAATAAATTTCTGATGTTTACAAGTTTCCCAGTCTCAAATAGTTTGTTATAGCAGCCCAAATGAACTAAGATAGATTTCAATCAACATTTCTTCAAAAAAGACATACAAATGGCAGCAGATATGTGAAAAGATAACCAACATCACTAATCATCAAGGAAATGTAAATCAACACCACAATGATACATCACCACACACCTGTTTAAATGACTATTATCAAAAAGACAAAAGACAAGTATTGGTTAACCCCAGGCACATTGTCTATGAGTTAGCCCTACTTTAAAAAAAAAAAAAGGTAAGTGTTGATGAGGATATCAAGAAAAAAGAAACCTTTGTGCACTGTTAGTAGAAATGTAAATTGGCACAGACACAAGGGAAAATGATATGGAGTTTCCACAAAAAAAAGAATTGTTAATAAAACTACCATATGATCCAGCAATCCCATGTCTAGGTACATATACTAAGGCACTGATGAGAATCTTGAAGCTATATTAGCACTTGTATGTTCTTTGCAGCACACTTCACAATAGCTAAGACATGAAAACAACCTAAATTTTCATCAATGGAAGAATGAATAAAGAAAAATGTGGTATTTACATTCAATGAAATATTATTCAGCCTTAACAAAGAAAGAAATCCTGCCATTGGTAATACATGGGCAAACCTGAAGCACATTATAATATTTGAAATAAGCCAGGCAGAAAAGGACAAACACTACATGATCCCATAAGTAATCTAAAATAGCAAAGCTCACAAAAGCAGAGAGTAGAATGATGGTTGCCAGGTTGGGGTGGGGGGGAAATGGGGAAGTGTTGGTCAAAGGATACAAAGTTGCAGTTATGCATCATGAGTAAGTCGTGGATTTCTACTGCACAGCATGGTACCTATAGGTTAACAATTCTGTGACAGGTGCAGTGGCTCACACCTGTAATCCCAGCACTTTAGGAGGCTGAGGTGGACGGATCATGATGTCAGGAGTTCGAGACCAGCCTGGTCAACATGGTGAAACCCCGTCTCTACTAAAAATACAAAAAGTAGCCTGGCCTGGTGGCACACGCCTGTGATCCCAGCTACTCGGGAGGCTGAGGCAGGAGAATAGCTTGAACCTGGCAGGCAGAGATTGCAGTGAGCCAAGATCCCGCCATTGCACTCCAGCCTGGGACAGAGCTAGACTCCATCTCAAAAAAAAAAAAACAAAAAAAACCTGTATTCTGTATTTAAAAGTTTGCTAAGAGTTTAGATTTCAATTTCAGTCTTCTTATTACCAAAAATGAATAAAGAAAGAGAGAGGGAGATATCTTTTGGAGGTGATGTGTATATTTATGGCCACTGATTGTATCAATAGTTCATGGGTATATACTTATCAGAAAAACAAGCTGCATGCATTAAATGTGTATGGCTTTTTGTATGTCAATAATAATAAAGTAGTTTTTTTAATGTAGCAAACAAGATCCAGCAGCATATTAAAAGATTGTATACCATGACCAAGTGGGATTTATCCCAGGAATGCAAGGGTGAGTGGTTCGATGTATTAAAATCAAACAATGTAACGCACCAAGTTAATAGGGGGAAGGAAAACCACCTGATCATCTCAATGGATGTGTGCATTAGTCTGCTTGCACTGCTGTAACAGAGCACCACAGCCTGGGTGGCTTAAGCAGCAGAAACATGTTTCCCACAACTCTAGAGGCTGAAAGTCCCAGGATGACGGGGCTGGCAGAGTTGGTTTCTGGTGAGGCCCTTCTTCCTGGCCTGCATTTGCCACTTTTCTCGCTGAATCCTCATGTGGCCTTTCCTCAGAGCATGTGCACTTCCAGTGTCTTCTCCACTTTTTATAAAGACACAAATCCTATTGGAGTAGGGCCCCATTCTTATGACCTCATTTAACCTTACCTACTCTTTTAAAGGCTCTACCTCCAAATATGGTTGCATTGAGGGTTAGAGCTTCAGGCTATACATTGTGGGCGTGGGGGGAGAGCAGCTAAATCTATAGTGATGCAGAAAAAATGTTTGATGAAAGTCAGTCTCCTTCACTATGAGAATCTTTCACAAGCTAGAAACAAAAGGAAACTTCCTCAACCGTATAAAGGGAATCTATGAGAAACTCACAGCTAACATCATACTTAAGGTAAAAGACTGTAAAAGATTCTGTGATCAGGAATAAGACAAAGCTATGTGTTCTTGCCACTTCTATTCAGCATTGTGCTGTAAGTTCTAGCCAAGGCAAGAAGGAAAGAAAAAAAAAAAGGCATTCAAATTGGAAAGGAGGAAGTAAAGTATCTATGTTAACTGATGATATAATTTTATATGCAGAAAATTCTAGAGACTCCATATGAAAACTATTAGAGCCAATAAACTCAGCAAAGCACCCAAGTTGCAACATCAACATCCAAAATCCAGCTTATTTCTATACACTTGCAATGAATAAGCCAAAATTTAAGGTAAGAAGGCAATTCCATTCATTATGATAGCATCCAAAAGAATAAAATACTAGAAATAAATTTAACCAAGAAACTGCAAGATTTACACACTGAAAACATTCAAAACATTATTAAAATAATCAAAGGAAATGCTTTAAAACTGGAAAGACATCCCTTCCTCACTGACTGGAAGAGCTATTGTCAAGATGGCAATACTACCCGAGTCTATCGATGCAATTTCTATCAAAATTTCAACTTTTGTTTGCAGAAATAGACAAGCTGATTCTTAAATGTATATGAAGTGGACAGTAAGCCCAAATAGTCAAAATAATCTTGAAAAAGAAGAAAAAAATTGGAGGACTCATACATTCCAATTTCAGAACTTACCTTGAAGCTATAATAATTAAAAAGCACGTAGAATAAAGAATAAAATTGTTATTTTACCTCACAGAAATGTATATTTAAAAATTAATTCAAAATGGATCAAAGACCTAAATATAAGCTAAAACTCTGAAACTCTTAGAATAAAATACAGGAGTACATTTTCATGACCTTGAATTTAGTGATAAATTTTTAGGTATGATACCAAAAGTACAACAACAAAAGCAAAGCAGATAAATCTGGCATGTTAAAAATTAAAGATTTTTGTACATTGAAAAATAATATCAATAAAGTGAAATGAAAACCTACAGAATTAAGCAAAATATTTACAAATCATGTGTCTGATAAGGAATTAGTACACAGAATAAAGAGCTCTTACAACTCAATGACAACAACAAAACAACCCAATTTTTAAATGGCCAACAAACTTGAATAGATATTTCTCCAAAGAAAATACACATGTGGCCAATAAGCACATGAAGAGATGCCTCACTCAACACCATGAGGCATGAGGAAAATGCATATCAAAACCACAAGACACCACTTTCCACCCACTAGGTTGGCTCTAATCCAGAAAAGAAAGGGAAGGAAAGGGAAGGGAGGGGAGGGAGGGGTGGAGAGAAGGCGAGGGGAGGCTAGGGGAGGGGAGGCGAGGGGAGAACAATTGTTGGGAAGGATGTGGAGAAGCTGGAGCAGTCATACACTGCTGGTGGGAATGTATAATGGTGCAGCTGCTGTGAACGCCTTGGCAGTTCTGCACGAAGTGGAACATGGAATTACCATTTGACCGAACAATTCTACTCTAAGGTGTACACCAAAGAGAATGAAAAACATATGATCACACAATAACTTGTACATGAATGCTCATTCATGCAGCATTATTCAGATTATACTAAATGTGGAAACCACCCAAATGGCCATGAACTGAGGAGTGGGTAAACAAAATGTGGTGTATCCATACAATGGAATATTATTTAAGCATTATACGATATTTAAAATAAGCAAGGAATTAAATTCTCATGTATATTACAACACAAATAAGCCTAACTGAAAGAAGCCAAATATTAAAAGCCACATATTTATAACTCCATATATATGAAATATCCAAAATGTGCAAACCCATTAAACCAGAAGGCAGATTAGTGGTTGTCAGGACTCTCATGGTTGTTTCTTTGGAAGATGACATGGGAGATGAGATGAACTCTTACACATTGTCATTCACCACCTTTTGCAGTAAGGACCATTTGTTTTTTCTTCCTTTTTTACAAAGAGACTCAGGAGAAGGCTATAAACCAGGCAGCGAATCATGCCTCAGCCTCCTGTCACTATTTTAAACAATAGCTTTGCAAATAAAACTAGAGGTTGAGGGTCCACTCACTCCACAGCAGCCCAAATAAATGCCTGGGTTGCACCATCTCACTCCTGCAGATGATTTCTTGACTTTTTTCATCATTTGAATAAATGACTATATCACAAGGTCTCCTGAAAGGTTGCTGATTAAAGTACCCTCTATTGTTAAAAACATAATTAAATAATGCTTGGATTTATCACTTTCTTTGTAAAGATGAGACATAAAAGATATTAGAATCTCAAATGACACAGTTAGAAAGTCATCCAGTTAATAGTACTCTTTAATTATCCCAGCTAGCCAGCACTGCAGCATGTCTGCAATGCTTTGTTATTTATGGACATTAAACTGCAAATCAAGTCGTGAAGCTCTCCCCTCTTATGAGTAGTCCAAAGACTGTTAAACAAAAGAGAATTTAAAACAGCCTCGAGTTATAAATAGCCTGCTGTTTGGTATAGTTTGTCAATCTGTTACCACTTATATTTTCTCTAGCAGCTCTCTAATTAGCACTCACTTTTGATACTACTGTTCCTAAAATGTTTATGTTGGAAGTTACAAATTACTGTCTAATTATACCGGCTACTTTGTTTTGCATAAAGAATAAATAAAATCCCATTTATGCCATAAAAATACATGCACTGTCATCACTTTTTCTATAGGATGAGTAATAAACTTTGCCAGCTTTACACTGAAAATCACAATGAACAACTTTAATTAAATTTGATAGCGTGAGGATTCATGACTTCACTTCTTTAAGGGGTGAATTGCTTGCAAGCAGGAAAAGTTTGCACAGAATCAAAAGATACCATCCCAGTAGAATAACAAACTCAGCATCTAAATTGCACATTCCAGAAAAAAACTTCTTTTCAAATTTTCAGCTTTTTATCTTTTGCCCTGCACCAAGGAAATTGGAATATTTGTGCTTCTACAAACTCAGTCTGGGTGAATCCTAAAAATCAGTGCTAGGGAGAATCAGAGTATGGGAGAAACCTCTATTTGAGGAAAAAATAATCGAGGCAATGCTTTTGATAAAATTCATTTCTTGCTAGATTTACTTAAGTTCTTCCCATGTCATGATGTCTCCCTGTGAAATAAGCCAAATTAGTCATCAAAACCAATCATTCTATCATTGAGAATTCCTCATTCAAACTCTCCTGTTGTTTATGTGAATGTGGATCATATTATTTGTTCAAAAAATTCACTGTTTTTACTATGAAAGAGAGGGAGTCATCATAGGAGGCTTATACATCTTACTTCACTGACAGCTAGCATGGTGGCATGATTTGCTTTAACCAATGGAATGTGAGCAGCCACGTCTGAACAAAATTTCGAAAGCCATCACGTGGTCTGTCATGGCACATGAAGCCATGCATGTACTAGATAAAGGTTGCTCCTTCTGTCGTGGTCCTGGAATGAATATAATACTGAACAGAGCCACATCAACCCATGATACATGTGAGCTTACAATGATGAAATGGTGGAGGTTATTTGTTACTATAGCATAACTTAGCCTAGGCTGACTGATACATTCACTTAACTGCTATGGGCTATGTTAGCATTTAGTAAACATCCAATAAATAATAGATGAATAAACTAATAGATAGATGGAATGAAAGCTATAAAAGTTATTACTTAAATTATATCTGCATATGCAAATGCTGGTTCTCCATGTAACAGAAAATTCTTTTACATTACATTGAGACCAGGTATATTTTCTAAGCACAGTTGATCCACACCTGTATTCTCTGATTACCAAAAAATTGTATCCTGTGTCAGAGGCCAGCTTGTTAGTTTCCTTTATAACCTGGTCAGTGGGGGCGGTCTTTTCCTAACACCCTGCACAATCCTGTGCAATACATCTGCAACACAACAGCACTGTGCAGTCTCATCAATGTGTTTTACACACTCTCTTATGTTGGAGAGAGGGCCAAGTGGCAGCTCCAACACATCTGCACAATGAGGGTCATTTGAATTTGGAAAATAATCAGGGCATAATATAGGGCATAGCTGCCTCCCACATAAGCAGTCTCCTGGTTCAGCCTGAAAACACACCATTTTGGATTTGCTTGTATGCTAATTGTACTGACATATGTAAGTTCAAAAATATTCACACCCCATATAAAATCTCAAATTGCGATGTCCCTAGCAATCTTCACTAAGTGTCACATATTGTGGAAATTATTCACTCTGGTCTGTCAGTGTTGGCCAACTCTACCTTGCTGGTAGAGTTTTGCTGGAAGATTAAACTTCATAACTGATATGACTTCATATACTCCAAGCCTGCCACACAAGCCATAACTGAGACCAATTTCTCATGAAACCAAAAGCCCTCAGCAAAGCAAAGCACTGACCAACACCGCATCTCTGGCTGGACTTGTCTCAGCATTCTCCGCACGGTGGGCCTGGAACATTGTAGAAACAAGGAGCCCTTTCTTGCTGATGGCAGAATGTGCAGACAGACAAGACCAGCTGTGAGTCATGCTCTGTCATTCTCCCTAAAACAAGTTTCAATATTTCACAGGGAAGGGGCAACATTTTTTTTCTATCCAAAATAGTCATCCTTTCTTCTATTACTCCCTTACTTATAAACCACAGTTACTGTGGTTGAAGGGATGAAGTCACAGTCAGGCCTGGCCAATAGAAACTTAAAGGTCAAGGTTTCCATGAGTGCAGGGCAAGTACAGCTGGAGGTACCCACAAAATGTTTGAACACTCAAATTGCCCCTTGTGAAGAAACTAACCTTCCTTTTCTTCCTTCAACAGATGCACAGTGAGCTCCCACTATGTTCCAGGCCTCTGTGAGGTGCTCAGGGAAAGCAAGGAGCAAAGCTGACATCGTTCCTGATGTCACGAACCTGCAAGTTGAGCAAGAGTAAGAGGCAAGTAAAGAAATCTTCACAACCACGAGTGAACAGCATTGCAATACAGAAATCACACGGTGCTGTGGAAGTGAGAGAGCAGCTCTTTACCTTGTCTGTAGGGCAGGTCAGGAAAGAAAGGCTTCCTTGGATGAGGCTAACACATAAAAGATGGCTCCAAGGTAGCCAGGTAAAGAGAAAAATGAAAGGAAGCTTCCAGCAGGAGAAAGAGCAAGTGTGATGGCCTAGAGATGAAAATGACCATGAGGCCAGGAGAAACTGCAGAAGACTGATGGAGAACGAAACCAAGAAGAGAAATGGGGGGAACTGAGCCTGCAGGGCAGTCAAAAAAGATCTTTGAGCAAATGTTGAAAACTTTGGGGTATATCCTGAAGGCAATGAGGAGCCATGGAAGGAGTTTCAGCAATAATCAGATTTACATGTTATTCGAATCCCTTTGGCTACAGTGTGAGGGACAGCAGGTGTGGGTGTGGGAAATCTAGTTAGGGTGCTGTATTAGTTGTTATTGCCATGTGAGGAATTATTCCAAAATGTCATGCTTTAGAACTGCAGCATTTGTTGTCTGACTCTTGGCTTCTATGGGTCAGGAATCTGGGGGCAAATTTCCTGGATCCTCTGGCTCAGTCACCCTCAAGGCTTCCAAGTGTCATCCAGGACTGCCGTCACCTCAAGGCTCCACTGGAAAAGGATTTGCTTCTAAATTCAATCATGGTAGTTTGCAGCTGATGGGCTAAAGCCCTCAGTATCTCACTGACTGCTGATCAGAGGCCATATGAGAGCTGACAGCACAGCTGCCTGTGACCTCAGATTAAACAAGGAGAGGAGCCAGAGGGAGAGTAGGTGAGCAAGATGGAAGTCCTAGTCTTTCTTAGTCTAGCTTCAGAAATTGCATTCTGTCACTTTTGCCATATTCTGTTCATTAGGAACAAGTCACCACACCCAAACCAAACTCAAGGGGGAGAATATGTCAAGTGGGCATGAATTCCAGGAGACAGGAATCAAAGTGAGCCATCTAAGATGCTGCAAACCACAAGAGCTATTAAAATAACTCATGCATGAGACGCTAATGGCCTGTATGAGGGTAGCAATAGTAGAAACAGAGAGAAGTGGACAAATGATAAATGAATCAAAAGGATTTGGACCTTGGAGTTAGAAGGCGGTAGAAGTCAAGAATGATTCCCAGGTTCTGGTTTGAGCAAGTAGGAGGATGATTATGCTACTTGCTGAAATGTAAACACTCAAGGAGAAAGAAATTTTATGCATTTTGTTTTGTAAATATTCACTTTGTGGTGTCTGTGAAACACTGAAGCAGAATTGTCAAATAAATTGTTGTCTTTCCAGGTCTGATTTAGAACAAGAGAACTATTTGTATAAAAGCATATATTAAAATGAATTCTACTCACTTGTTAATCTGGTTGTACAAAGCCATGGATGGATGAATGGATAGATGGATGGGTGGATGGATGGATGGATGGATGGACAGATAAATGGATGGAAAGATGGATGGATAGATGAAGAGATGGACAAATGGATGAATGGATGAGGTGATGGATGGCCCATCTGGTCCACATATGAAAAGAAGATCATAGCAGTAGTATCCATCATTCCGTAATTATCTAGTCAGCAAAGATATAGATCAGCCCAGAAAAATTTTCTTCTGGTTGCAATGTATTGAGATTGTACCAATCTCTCTGTCCTCCCTTTGGATATGACACATTGAATATGACAACCACATTATCCAGCTGGTGCTCAAGCCAAATTTTAATTTGTCAAGAATATGCAAGCACCTGAAATGCAAAGGACTTGGATAACAGCTTTCATTTGCAGATGTCTCTGACCAATAAGAGTAAACAGGATAGGCTCACCAGATCAGAGTTGCAAAAGCAAGGGCCATTTGCCTTCAGAGATCCAGAAAGGTCTCTCAGGAGGAATTGATTTTGGGATATGAAGTCTGGTCTCACTAAGAACATGCAGGTGTATGATGGGAATCAGTTAACTGTGTTCAGTTTAGTTTTATTGTTCAATAACATATGTTTATTATAGCCTCCCATGAACATTCATGAGAGGCTTTATTTTATGATAAAGCCAAAAGATGGCAAGGCTTTTCAGAAAAATCTTCTGAGAAAACAGGTAGGATTATCTTGAGCACACAGATCAGTCCTAGGAAATCCTGGTCTTATTCATATTAATGATGGTAGGCCAGGCATGGTGACTCATACTTGTAACTCCAGCGCTTTGGGAGGCTGAAGCAGGCAGACCACATGAGGCCAGGAGTTCCAGGCCAGCCTGTAAACATGGTGAAGCCCCATCTCTACTAAAAATACAAATATTAGCCAGACGTGGTGGTGCACATCTGTAGTCCCAGCTACTCAGGAGGCTGAGGAAAATCGATTGAACTTGGGAGGCGAAGGTTGCAGTGAGCTGAGATCGTGCCACTACACTCCAGCCTGGGTGACAGAGTGCAACTCTGTCTCAAAAAAACAAAACAACAAACAAACAAATTAATGATGGGGAAAAAAAAAAGGAACAGGGTGTTGGAAACAAATGTTCCTGGGCATCCCTCCACTAACTCACACATAGACCAAAATCCTGGATGTCATTAATGTGCAAGATGGTAGCAGCTTCTTTGGCCACACTCCTTCTATCAGGAGCTCTGGAAACAAAGCCACATCCTTTTATTCCCATCTACAAAACCAAACCAATAGCCCTCCTTTAGTTTTTTCATTTCAAGGTTGTCTATAAATCTTTGCTAAGGAGAATTCTGGTGAAACTGTCAATGAAGGCCTGACTGAAAATCACAATAATTTCTTCTATTAACTAGGTGAAAACCAGCTATTCATTATGGATGATTGCTAATTAATTTTCTAGGTGCAATTGTTAATTATAACAAGAATATATTATACCTGCTGAAGGTCTGGTTGAAGATAAAGTAGTCACCAGAATCCTATAAAGAACAGCAAAATATTATTAATTATTAATTAATTTAGTTAAGTGATCAACTAAAAATCAGTATTACGTGTCAATTGAGAATTTACAATGTGCCAGGCATGGCTCTAAGCAGTTTACATTGAACTTTACAACCCCACCATAGGGGTGGGTATTTGGTACACTAGGAAGCAGATGTACTAAAGGATGAAGCAGCTTGCCCAAGGTGACAGAAAGAGAAACTGATTTATTATGGGAGGTAGGGTAGAACACTTCAGAGCACTGTATTTTAATCTTTGTGTTCATTACAAAACTCATTCCATACAACAGTCCTGCAAGGCAGGCAGTGGAACCATCTCGTCTTAAAGATTTGAGGCTCTGAGAAAAGAAATGACTTTCCTAAAGTCACACCGCAGCAAGAGTGGGATGCAACTCAAACCCAGGACCGAATAATTCACAGCCCATGACCCCAGCTGCTGGGGATAGTACACGAATGGCAAAATAACCATTTTCCAACACAAGAGGATAAGTTCTGTTTAAGGAAGGTTCAAACATTCCACAAAACTCAGCAGTGGAAGATGAGCAAGTAAAGAGAAAACTAAAGTCACTCCACATGAAGAATCCTTTAAGAAGAGAAAGATGTATCACAGTGGTGTGAGCACCTCATCACTGATGAGTCGGGCCCAGCTTGACTGGCCTTATGTGGAGGCTGATGAAGGAGGGATTCTTAGATCAAGAAGAGGTTCAGCCATGAACCTGAGGTCCTCTCCAACCCCAGGACTCCATAATTCACATAGATAAAGCTCCTGTTTCTTTAATTCCTGGGAGTTTTGTTCTTTGTATTTTGCATTTCTTACTATAAAGCAAAAAAAAAAAAAAAGGCAGATTGGGAACACAAACTCATCTTAATTTTCTAATTTTATTTTTCAGGGACGGGGTCTTGCTCTGTCACTCAAGCTGCAGTACAGTGGCACGATCACTGCTCACTGCAGCCTGGAATTTCTGGGCTCAAGAAATCCTCCTGCCTCAGCCTCCAGAGTAGTTGGGGGTACAGGTACATGTTACCATACCAGGGTAATTTTTATTTTTTAATTTTTTTGTAGAGATGGGGTCTGGCTATGTTACCCATGCTGGTCTCAAAGACCTGGCCCCAAGCAATCCTGCTGCTTTGACCTCGCAAACTACTGAGATTACAGCAATGAGCCACCATGCGTGGCATTTTTTTTTCCATTTCAATCATCCAACAGAATTAGAGATCAGGTTAGGTGATATGAAAAATATAAAGAACTAAACTTCAGTGGTTGAATCTCTAAGAAGAAAAACCAGCCCTAACATTAGTAGGAGTCACGTTTGAATTCAGCAGGGATATTTTATTTTTCACCCGCCACTGAAGTGATCTGTGTGGCAGAGACAGACACATTGAGCTGTGAGCAGCATAGGTGGATGGTTCTATGCAGACTGGATGCCCTTGGGTTTTAGGTTCAGTACTTGCTTTAGATAAATTTCTTTACAGATTTTTTGTAAATTTGACTCAAGGAGACTCATGCAGTAGGAATTCTTTTGCTGAGACCTTGGATGTTAGACACTTGGCTCACAGATCCTAATTCAGAATGTAAACCACCCAAGTGCTGTCAGCCTATTCAGTTCTGTGACATGAGAATGCTGTGCTTTGAACACCATGCTTCTTTCTTTTTTAAGAGCAAGCTTCTTTAGTCTGCCAAACTCATGAGAAAGATTTTCAGCAAAGAATAAAAGCAGAAAATAAGAGAAGTTGGCAATTTGCACGTGTTCAGCTCAGTCTCCCTCTCTTACCCTATGCAGGCTGAACTTCCACGCTTCTGAACACATTGGTTCAGGGACATAACACTGCACTTGAGAAAGATGAAATCCTCAGAAGCCACTAAATAGAGACCCTCGTCTTCCATCTACCAAGTCTATCAACCTTGCAGCATCACTGCCTCCTCTCTTTCTGTCCTCGTACAATTGAGGAAAGTCCTTCCCCATCTGTGCGAAAGGCCCACTGCTCTGCTTGAGCTGTGCACCTCAACCCCTTCATCCTCATGAGGGACCCCACTGACTCTCTTGTTCTCTGCCCCTACTGTATCTTCACCATCCCCTTCATCTTTGTATATATCCTATTAACCTGCAAAAATACTTTAGTATCTTCTACCTTTAAAAGAAGAAACTCTGTCTACCTCACACACTCCTTCAGAGTCTGTTCTATCCTTCCCCTCCTCTTCACAGCCAGTCTTCAAAAATATTTGAGTTGTCTACCTAACCACCTCTACCTCCTCCCACTCCCATTCTCTCCTGAATCCACCCTAAATTGGCTTCATCCTCATGTCTCCATCCAAAGAGCTCTTATCATGGGCACAAGAAGACCATGTTTCTAACTCCTGTGACCTTTCTTTCTTTCTTTCTTTCTTTCTTTCTTTCTTCTTTCTTTCTTTCTTTCTCTTTCTTTCTTCTTTTTCTTCTTTCTTCTCTTTCGCTATTTATCTCTTTCTTTCTTTCTTTCCTTCTTTCCTCATGTCTCCATCCAAAGAGCTCTTATCATGGGCACAAGAAGACCATGCTTCTAACTCCTGTGACCACCTTTCTTTCTTTCTTTCTTTCTTTCTTTCTTTCTTTCTTTCTTTCTTTCTTTCTTTCTTTCTTTCTTTCTTTCTTTCTTTCTTTCTTTCTTTCTTTCTTTCTTCTTTCTTTCTTCCTTCCTTCTTTTCTTTCTTCTTTTTCTTCCTTCTTTTTCTTCTTTCTTTCTCTTTCTTCTTTCTTCTCTTTCTCTCTTTCTTTCTTTCCTTCTTTCCTTCTTTTTTTTGACAGAGTCTTGCTCTGTCCACCAGGCTGGAGTGTGTGATCATGGGTTACTGCAGCCTCAACCTCCTCATCTCAAGCAATTCTCCCATCTCTGCCTCCTGAGTAGCTGAGACTACAGGCACGAGCCATCATGCTCGGCTGATTTTTTATTTGTTGTACAGAGGGTGTCTTTCCATGTTTCCCAGGCTGGTCTGGAACTCATGAGCTCAAGTGAGCCTTCCAAAGTGTTGGGATTACAGGCATGAGTTACCACTCCTGGACCAGTGGCAAGATTTCAATCCCCACTTCAACTGCCCTCTTGGAAGCATTTGCCATTTTTATTCAAATGCCTTCTATTCCTGGCTTCTGGCTTTCCTTGGACCTTTCAGTCTTTGTTCCTGGAACACCACTTTCCTCACCCTCCTTTACATATCAAAGTGCCTCCCACATGTAGACTCTCTATTATCTTTGCTGAATTAATTGACTTGAGGCCATCCTGGAGAATGGTGCAGCCAGTGATGGAGCAAAACACAAAGCTCACGAGTGTAAGCTTGGGAGTCAGATCTGGGTTCACGGCTCAGCATTTCTTCTTACCAATTCTGCGACCTTGAACCACTACTCTCTTTCCTTATCTCTGAAAGAGAGCTAAATGATAACTATAATAGGATTTTTCTGAGAATTTAATGAACACTAGAATTAAAATTTCCTAAGGGCAGAGATCTTCATCTTCTTATTCAATCAATAATCCATATCACCTACATTCCAGAGGTGTTCAGCAAATAATACCTGCACACCAAATCTAGCTTACTGCCTGCTTTTGTGTGGCCCCAAAGTTAAGAATGGTTTTTACATTTTTAAACAGTTGGTGAGGAAATGAAGATTACATGATAGAGTCAGTGTGTAGCCCACAGAGTCTAAGATATGTACTACCTACCCTTCACAGAAAAAGTTGCTGTAAATCCTGACGGAAGTTAGATATTCAAAAACTATTAAATGAATGAGTGAATGAATACGGGTATGTGCACATCTAAAGCACTGAGTAGTGAATGCATGGAGTGTATGCCACTAGCTAATGTATTGAGTGCTTTCCCAAAGGCCATGTTGCCATCATCATCACTATCGCACACATGGAACTTCTCCAAAGGAAGACCACTCCACGGCTCCCGATACTTGTCAGACAACCTGCTGGAAGATGAAATATTCAGAATACCTCTTGGTCTTTCTAATATCAAACCACTCATTTGATGCTGCTTTTAAAAAAATCTGTTTACTAAATTGAGAGGTTGTTGTAGTAATTTTATATATCTGATGAAAAAATATATTTTATGAATAATTTATTTCCATTTCACTGCTAGTGATTCAAGCATGATGATGCCCTCTTTTTTTTTTTTTTTGAGATGGAGTCTCACTCTGTTGCCCAGGCTAGAGTGCAGTGGCATGATCTCGGCTCATTGAAACCTCTGCCTCCCAGGTTCAAGCGATTTTCCTGCCTCAGCCTCCCAAGTAGCTGGGATTGCAGACATGCACAACCACGCCCAGATAATTTTTGTATTTTTAGTAGAGACAGAGTTTCACCATGTTGGTCAGGCTGCTTTCAAACTCCTGACCTCAGGTGATCCACCAGCCTTGGACCCCTAAAGTTTTGGGACTACAGGGGTGGATGCCCTTACTCTTAAGAACAATGGTTTCTATGCACTCAGAGCCTTCTGATAACTTGTTTCAGGCAAAAGAAACCCAAATGTAATGGATGGACATATATGATTTTTGATACGCTGCATCCATTCTCTGTTCTTTCGATAGTTTTTCCCTGTTCTCTTGTAGGAAATCACCCCTTCCCACTACCAGTCCATGAATGTCCAGTGGTACTGACTCTATCCTTGACTACAGGAGAGGGCATGGGACACAGGACTGACCAGCCAGTAAGTCCCATTCCCATGGACATGGAAATTGGTTAAAGAACAGGCATGGCACGATCAGAGTCAGAGAGAGACAATGAGACTTCAGTGGGCCCTTTGGGGAGAGAAGCATACTCTGTTTTCCACCAGGCTTAAACTGGAAACAGTGAGGGATTTGAGCCACTGGCAGTCATCTAACAAGTGGAGTTTGATCTTAGAGCCAAAAGGGAAGATAATAGTCACTGAATGAAGAGAACTTGAGCCCAGTGCCTTCATGGGAGCCCCTGGATCAAGAGTTCACCTAACTCTAGTCTTTTCAGTCATCATGTGACCAATAGATTTCAACTTCAGCCAAAGCCAGGGTGAGTTAGAGCTCTTTGCTTTAGAGGAATAAAAACCAAATGATGCACCTGTCCAGTTCATCACTTTCCATTCCATGCTTCAAGTTAGTCACCCAAATAAGAGAAGCAGGTGGCTTTTGATGAAGCACCATCAGGAAGCAGCCATTCTCTCAAGAAACGTGGCACTGAAATCATCATGTCAGACACTCCACATCAGCAAGAGGCCTGCTGCATGATCTTTCAAGACAGAATGGCAGAATTTTAAAGACAGATGGAACCTTAAAGAAGACCATATATTTAGGAGGTTGAAAATCCAAAAGCACGCAAAGCCAAGAAGGGAATGTGATTGAGTGAAGGGATCAGGAATGAGAGAGCAGAAACACAGGTACCATGAAAAATGGCAAATGACACTCAGCCTCAGGGTCCAGGAGCGGGAGGCGGTGGTGGGCACAGGGCTGCCTGGGGGGCACCCATTCGCCTACCTGAGCAGCCTCTGTTCAGTGACAGCTGACCATGTTGAGGCTCAAAGATGCCAGATTCTATGTGAAAGCTATCTTCATTTTCTCATAATGTAAGCCACTTTTATTTGGTTCTATTATTTCTTTATTTATTTCAATAGCTTTTTGTCACATGGATGAATTCTATGGCAGTGAAGTCTGAGCTTATAGTATACTGCACCCATCACCCAAATAGTGTACATTGTACCTGATAGGTAATTTTTCATCCCTCATCCTCCTTCCATGATCCCTCTTTTCTGAGTCTCCAATGTTCATTATACCTCTCTGTTTGCCTTTGCATACCCATAGCTTAGCTCCTGCATATAAGTGAAATATGTGGTATTTGTTATTTTTATTCCAGAGTAAATTTACCTAAAATAATGGCCTCCAGCTTCACCCAAGTTGCTACAAAAGACATTATTTTGTTATATTTAATGGCCGAACAGTATTCCGTGGTGTATATGTGCCGTGTGTTCTTGACCCACTCATCAGTTGATGGGCATTTAGGTTGGTTCTGTATCTTTGTGGTTGTAAATTGTGCAGTGACAAACATACAAGTGCAGGTGTCTTTTTCACACAATGACTTATTTTCCTTTTTGAGATGAGGGTGAAATGAGAGAATCTCTAAACTCAGTTTCTCTGAAACTCAGGTCTCCTCAGGCCCATGACATGCACTGTTGTGATATTATAAAATATGCAGAGTTGGTCTTTGATATGTCTTGTATATGGTTTGTTTTGCCCCACCAAGTCTCAAGTTAAAATTTGATCCCCAGTGTTGGAGGTGGAGCCTGGTGGGAGGGTTTGGGCAGTGGAGCTGGATTCCTCATGAATGGCTTGATGCCCTTCTTGCAGGAGTAAATGGGTCCTCACTCTTCATTCCCAGGAGCACTGGTTGTTGACAAGAGCTGGCCCCTCCTGCTGGCTCTCTTACTTCCTTCTCTCACCATGTGATCACTCCACACACCGCCTCCCCTCCATCTTCCACTGTTTTCATCTGAGGCCTGCATATAAGCAGATGCTGGCACCATGCTTGTACAGCCTGCAGAACCATGAGCCAAATAAACCTCTTTCCTTTATAAATTACCCATCCTGAGGTATTCCCTTATGGCAACACAATCAGACTAAGAAAAAATCTTCAACCCTGTTTCCTAGCATATGACCCCTAAATCCTTAAAATTTCCAAAGTGATGTCTCTTGTATACCAATGAATTGGCTGATGGCTGGCAGCCCTAGGTAGCTTCAGGATGGGGGTGGTCAATGGAAAGACCGAGGCATGACTAGACAGTTTCGGACTTTCAGCCCCACTCCCAACCTCCAGGGAGGAGAGAGAGGCTGAAGAATAAGTTGATCACCAATAATGTAATCAATCATGCCTCTGTAATGAAGCATCCATAAAAAACCAAAAAGACTAAGTTCAGAGAGCTTCCAGAGAGTTGAACATGTGAAGGTTCTTAGAGGGTGGTGCACTAGGGAGGGCATGGGATCTCCGTGCCCCTTCCCCCATGTCTCACCATATGAATCTGTTTATCTGCACCTTCTGTAATATTCTTTAAAATAAGCTGATAAACAAGTGCTTCCCTGACTTCTGCAAGTCACTCTAGCAAACTAATCAAACCCAAAGAGGGGTCCACAAAAACCCTGACTTATAGCTGGGCAGTCAGAAGCACAGGCAAAATAACCTGGGGCTTGCACCTGGCTTTGGAGGCAGGGGCTGTCTTGTGGTACAGAACCCTCGCCCTGTGGAACCTGACGCTCTCTTCGGCTAGGCTGTGTCAGAACTGAATTGAATCGGAGGATACCCAGCTGCTGTCTACTGCAAACTGACTGCTTGCGTGGTATGTGTGGTGAGGGAACCTTCACACATTTGGTCATAGAAGTCTTCTGTGTTGATTGTTGTGAGTGGGATAAGAGCATAGGAAAAATGGTGTTTTTTACACTCAACTGTTAAAAAATCATGCACCTAAATGAAGGATTCAACTTCTTCAAAGATGAGTCATAATTTCCTATTTCCAAACACAGTCGTTGCAAATTAAGAGCATTTGATCTAATTTCAAAGACCTCAGCACTACCCTGGGTAAATATGTTAAGTGAGTCCTAGAGAAAATGTGGACACTCTGAAACATCAGCTTGCCCTGATTTTAAAACAAGCAGTACAGCACCAGCACAGCTTAGCTGGGATCTGTTCATCTGTGCATAGACAAGCAGGCATAAATGACCTTGGTTCCCTTCAAGCTGTTCTTCCCAGGGGTTCAAACCTCTAATTAACTTAGCTGCTCATTGTTTATCCAGGAAAAAATCCAGAAACATCTCCTTTATGTCCATTAAACCATCCAATCTTAGGAAGCGTCCAAAACCAGATTTTAGCCCTCCTGAGATGCCCATGTCCAGAAAGGGATTTATTTTAACTATGAAACATAACATTCCATTTGGTCCTAATTCTCTGGCACTATAATTTTTTGGACGCATTGTTACTGAATACTTTTGTTGCAGATGGTTATGTAATAGCAACATTGGAGCTGGGCACATAATCAGTCATGAGAATTGTGTCCAGCTCATGAAATAAAAATCAGCAATGCTTGGAAGTGGGGCCAGATACTTCTATTAACTTCCTAGATATTGCAAGGCTGGGAATTTGCTCTAGGTGTTAATGAAAAGGCAGAGAGGCAAAAAAAAAAAAATGATTTCCTCTCCCTTGGAGATAGCTTGGCTCTTCTCCACCTCTTGGATTATGCAGAGCTACCAAAAAATATATACAATTACAGGAGTACAGAGATAGCTGGCTGTTTATGCAGTTGAAGAAAGGCTTCCCTCAGGGTGCAGCAACATTGTTCTTTAATTCTCTCTGGCCATAGCTGCCTGCTGTTTTACTCTGTATATAGTCAAGAGTAGATGATTTCATTTCTGGAAAAAGTAGTATGGTAGACTAAGCAGGGGTTCCACCTTGGAACCCTGGGTTCAAGTCCTGGCTCTGCCTGACTGGCAAGTCACTGAATCTCATGGAGTTTTACAATTTCTGATAAACTACATATGGACAGCTTTTATTCAAATACATATGACCAGGAAAAATCTCCTTACTAAATGCATCTCTCCTTAGAAATCTTATCATGGTTGTCATTTTATAGGTTTTTCTGGGTTAATCTTTGATGAATGTTGGTCCCTACAGCAGATGTTGTTAGTGCCTCCCCTACAGCCTCTCATTTTAGGGGGTTCAACCAGTTTCTGTGTCTCTGGTTCTGAGACTTTTTATTGGAATCCTGGAAGGCGATTGTCTTGCAGGCTATCAATGCTAAAGAATTAACAGCCTGTGGCAGCAGCAGTTGACCAGTTATTCTCTGGAGTTGATGTATAAACACCCCAATCTCTTACCCTTTGGGAGGAATGATTCTGAGGTATGTATTTTTACATATTTTTAGCTACCCATGGGTTTAAGCTTCAGTAGTTCACTGTGGCATCTGGCTTAATAGCACCCCCTTTATTGACTGCCTTCTCTTTTCTGTGTCACTGCACCACTTCTCTACCAGTGTCACCTGAACCTACAAAGTAAACTACTTGCACTGGAATCCTTGCCTCAGGATCTGCTTCTGAGGCATCCCAGCCTAATATAGGCTTTTTCATAAGACTTTAAGTCTCAAAATCACTGTGTATGACTGATTCACCATCATCCAAAGCCTACCACAGGGTGTGGTAATAGGACCTCAGAAATAATTGAGGAAAAACGGAGGAAATGTTTATTATTGCTGTTGTTGCTGCTGCTGTTATTCAGTGTGTAACACACAATCAACCCTTCACTGAGCAGAGTCAGCAATTCATCTCTGATTCTTGGAAAAAATCAGGTTTAGGGATTCCTGTTTTTCATTAGTGAAAATGAGAACAGGGTTGGGAATCCAGGTCTTTGGGGAAAGGCTGTCAGGCAGAAGGCCAGAACTCCAGAGGCAGAGGGGATTTGATCTTTAGTGTGAGAGCATCCAAGGCTGTCAGCTCTGTGACAGACACTCAGCGTCTCAAGGAGGTAATTCAGAATTAAAGTCAAACTGACGAGCCACTCCTGTAATTGAGGCTAAAAGCAAGATAAGTGAGAAGCTGTAGATATAGTTGGTGGCATGAAGGACAGGCATGTCACCTCTGGAAAAAGTATGAGTTAGGTCGGCACACCACCTCCTAGTGCCAGTGACTCAGAGGTTTCAGTGAAACATGTTTGGGATTAGTCTGCACCGAAGGCCGGCCTCACCCAGCTCCTGATGAGGGGTCATTTGTAGCTTAAAGAGGTGCCATCAGCTTTAATAGGCTTCAAATCTCACCTTAAAGTTACTGACTCTTCACCGGGCCCAGTTTTCCAGTATAGTTCCCACCTGCTGGCCCATTTCACCTCATTCAGGAATGGGCTTGAAAAGCAAAAGAATCCAAAGACTTTGTGCTTCAAGATCAAAAGAATCACATTAGTGCAGGAATCACAGATTGAAATGCCTACAGTCACCTGGCCAGGGCCTGCTAAGTCCAAATGAATAACTGCTCTTTAGTTACAAGGCAGAAGTTCAGATCCCGTGTGGCCAGACTTTTTCATGAGAAGCTATATATCCGGGTTTATGAGTAAAAATTCTTCTGTTCTTCAATATTAACAAGTAATTACTATTTTAAAAGTAATAAAACCAAATAATAATAATAAAATTACTATTCAGGCAAGATTGGTCGTCAGTTGGTACTCACCAGCTCAGCTGTCAGGATTGTTAAATATTAAAATCATTCCATTTAAATTGGTAAACAGGCCAGGTGCAGTGGCTCATGCCTGTAATTTCAGCACTTTGGGAGGCCAAGGCAGGAGGATTACTTGAGCCTATAAGTTTGAGACCAGACTGTGCAACCTAACAAGGTCCCATCTTTACACAAATATAAATAAAATATTAGCCAGGCATGGTGACGCATGCTGTAGTCCCAGCTAGTCAGGAGGCTGAGGTGGGAGGAATGCAGGAGCCCAGGAGTTCAAGTCTGCAGTGAGCCGTGATGCTGCCACCCCATTCTAGTCTGGGCAACAGAGTGAGACCCCTCCTCATAATAAATAAATAGGTAAATAGTCATTATCCTAAACCCCCTAAATAACCTCCCCACCATCCTGGCACCTGTGGTCTGCCCAAGAACCTGTCAGACTGCTCCATCATTCAGCAACTAAAGGGCAAACAACTAACCAACGGATCACCTCAAGAATCCTGTTTCATAAATCAACAAGCAAGAAGAAAATCCATTAAAAAGTGGAAAAAGAACATGAACAGACACTTCTCAAGAGAAGACATACAAGCAGCCAACAAGCATATTTTAAAAAAGCACATAATTACTGGTCATCACAGAAATGCAAATCAGAACCATAATTAGATTCCATTTCACACCAGTTAAAATGGTTATTAAAAGTCAAAAAATAAATATTGGTGAGATTGTGGAGAAAAGAAAATGCTTATACACTGTTGATGGCAATGTAAATTAGTACAACCTCTATGGAAAAGAATATGGAGATTTTTCAAAGACTTAAAATAGAACTACCATAAATCATTCTACCAAAAAGACACCTGTACTATTATGTGTATTGCAACACCATTAACAATAGCAAAGACATGGAATCAACCCAGGTGCCCATCAATGGTAGACTGACTAAAGAAAATGTGATATATATATATATATATCCCAGCTATATATATCCCATATGTATATATGCATGCTATGGAATACTACACAGCCATAAAAAAGAATAAAATCATGTCCTTTGCAGCAACATGGATGCAGCTGCAGGCCATTATCCTAAGTAAATTAATTCAGGAACAAAAACTAAATACCACATACTCTCCCTTATATGTGGACACTAAACATTAGGTGCACATAGACATAAAGATGAAAACAATAGACACTGGGGGCTACTAGAGGGGGATCAGGAGTGATACATGCTTTGAAAAACTTTTTATTGAGTACTATGCTTACTATCTGGGTGATGAGATCAATCATACCCCAAACCTCAACATCACACAGTATAACCATGTAACACACCTGCACATGTACCCCACCACATTTAAAATAAAAGTTGAAATTTAAAAAGAAAGAAACAAGAAAAATTAATAAATATAAAAATCTCTCCACGGTAATTTAAAAAAAAAAAAAAAAAAAGAATCCTGTTTCATCACCATGGCCAGTGTCGCTTAGTCAGTGCCCGCACTACTCTTTTTTTTTTTTTTTGACAGAGTCTTGCTCTGTCACCCAGGCTGGAGTGCAGTGACAAGATCTCGGCTCACCGCAACCTCCACCTCAGCCTCCTGAGTAGCTGGGACTACAGGCACCTACCACCACACCCAGCTAATTTTCTGTATTTTTAGTACACAGAGTTTCACCATATTGGCCAGGCTGGTTTTGAACTCCTGACCTTGTGTTCCACTTGCCTTGGCCTCTCAAAGTTCTGGGATTACAGGTGTGAGGCACCGCGCCCAGCCTCTTTTTTCTTTTCTTTTCTTTTCCTTTTTTTTTTTTTTTTTTTTAAGATGGAGTCTTGCTCTATTGCCCAGGCTGTAGTGCAGTGGCTCACATTTCTCACATAAAAAGGTTTTTGTTTTGTTTTGTTTGTTTCTTTCTCACTAAAGGCATCCCTGAACAGCAATTTGGCTGGATCTGTTAATATTTTAAAGTTTATCCTTTGGCCTAGCATTCCCATCTATAGCTATTTTACCCCCTAGAAACATCAAGTGCAAAAAATATGACAGGCTGTCCAGCCGCGGTGGCTCACGCCTGTAATCCCAGCACTTTGGGAGGCCGAGGCAGGCAAATCACCTGAGGTCAGGAGTTTGAGACCAGCCTGGCTAACATGGTGAAACTCCATCTCTACTAAAAATACAAAAATTAGCTGGGCGTGGTGGTGGGTGCCTGTAATCTCAGCACTTTGAGAGGCTGAGGTGGGCAGATAACTCGAGGTCAGTAGTTGGAGACCAGCCTGGCCAACATGGTGAAACCTCATCTCTACAAAAATGACAAAAATTAGCCTGGCCTGCTGGCACCCACCTGTAATCCCAGCTATTCGGGAGGCTGAGGCAGGAGAATCACTTGAACCCAGAGGGGCAGAGGTTGCAGTGAGCCGAGATTGCACCACTGCACTCCAGCCTGAGCTACAGAGTGAGATTATGTCTCAAAAAAAAAAAAAAAAAATGCCAGGCATGGTGGTGAGCACCGATAGCCCCAGCTCCTCAGAGGAGGCTAAGGTTGGAGGATCACTTGAGCCCAGGAGTGTGACTCAAGCTGGGCAACATAGCAAGATCCCATCTCTAAAATAAACAAATTAATTACTTAACTAATTAATTAAATAAATATCCAGCTGAATGTTTGTTGCAGTGAAGTGATAGTAAAACAATTAGAAATATCCAAATACCCATCAACAGATTTTGATCAACTTATCTGTGAATGATGATAATATTTAATATTAGGGTACTTACATTTAAAATCATATAAACCTTAAATATGTTACCTCAGTGATTGTGTCATAGAATACAAATATAAAAGCTTTTTTACTATCTTTTAAACTTTATGTTGAGGCCTAATCTCTAGAATCCAGAATATACAAAATGTTGCTAAGAGATTAAAGGCAACTGCCAACCTTAAAGAATGAAGTTCAGAAGATATGATTAAGGGTGGAATTTATTTGGGCAGACAGCTTGAGGATGCCCGTCTGGGAGACGCCGACCCCAAATGAATAGGGAGAGCTGGTATTTGTTTCACTTCTAAAGGCAGAGACAGAAACATCAGTGAGATCAGGACATCCACAGGAGACCAGGGCAGGGCTGGAGCCAGCTGATCAGTTACACATTGCTCCATTCCAAGGAAGATGACTCCACTCCAGTAAGAGGGTTAGTGACCTGAGGGGGTCTTGTCTCTAGCACTGTTGGGTTATAATTATTTACAAGCAGAAAAAAGCAGAAGCCGCAACTGCATTCCACGTGACTCTGCTGCATAGCCACGTTCCTCACAAGGCTCAGAATAAGGTAAAATTCCAATAACTTTAAGTTTAAATTATTTTAAGTTTGAATTATGTGATATCACAAAACCAAAATACTTCACCCCAAAATATGTGTCTTAGCCATATTCTGAGTTGACTGTTCAGAGGGCCTGCAAACACAAGGAGCCCTGCAAAGCTGTCTCTTGTGGGGCAGATTTGCACCTGCAGAGGAAATAAAGGGAAGTAAACAACAGATGTGGAAGGCTTTCTCTGAAGCCCTCCTTGTCAAGATCCAGGAAAGATTAACTGAGAGGCTGATGCCTTTAAAGGTCTTGCAGATAAACATTTACCAGAAGCTGCCACCCACCCGCTCTGAGGGCTGCCACCTGAGAGGCTCCAGCTGTGTACCAAGACTGCCTCTGCTAACCAGGCCTCTTCTCCTCTTCTCTCTCTCTGGTATCCTTTTTGCCATGATCCAAGCCCCTATTTTCTGTATATTCAAGAGGGCTAAAAGCATCAACCATCTTGACATTTGTTTGAGTCTTTATACTTTGTATGACTCCCGAGCCCATATGAATGCTAATAAAATGTTTACACCTTTTTCCCCTAGTAATCTGTGCATTACATTTATCTTATAGACTCAAATTAGCAAAACTTCAGGAACAAAGTTAAATGTTCCTTCAAAATATAAGACTAGAAAATCAGAGTTGGGAGCAAAATTAGAGATCATCTATCCTCTCACCTCATTTTTCATATGGAAGTTTACGACTCAGAGAGGGGGAGTAACTTTCCCAAATCATGCAGCAAAAGACAAGGTACAAGGTCTCAAGTTTTCTGACTTCCAGTTAAGCATTTTGCTCCCAGAATTTTCCCAGACTCCAGAAAATGATAAGCCCTTGTGGGACTGGTCCTTTGTCTCTTCTCCCTTTTCTCCTCTATGATCCACACAGTGCAACACACAGAGCAGAGCCTCAACGAGCAGGTGACAGAAGGAAATTTAATCAGTGGTTAAAGTTAAGCACGTGGCTGAGCCTCACCCAGTGGGTCTGCTTGGTCTGTCAGCACACAGGACTTCCCTTTATGGCCCCTCTGCCCTGATGCCATGAAAAACAGATCAGGTCCCATAAACTGTGAGGAGCACATCCCCTCAGCAGAGTGACTGGAGTCACACAGTTCACTCCTTCAAAGCAAAGATCTCCTCATTTCATAAAGCAAATTCCAAAAGGGGCCTTAAGAAGACTTTGTATGTAATTTGCTGAACCTTAAGCCCAACATCTGAACTATTTTCCATGGAGACCTGTCTGTTACATGCCTGGTGCAGAGCGCTGCCTGGATTTCAGAAATCCACCCCGTTCCTGTGCTTTCTCACCACAGCAAGACCCAGCCTGGAGGTTCCATGTCTCCTGATGCCATTTTTCTCTCTCATTCTCTAAGAAACAGATCCTGAAACAAGAATTCATGAATAAAAAATGTATCTGGGGCCAGGCGCAATGGCTCACACCTGTAATCCCAGCACTTCTGGAGGCTGAGGCAAGTGGATTGCTTGAGGTCAGGAGTTCAAGACAAGCCTGACCAAAATGGTGAAACCCTGCCTCTACTAAAAATACAAAAAATAGCTGGGTGTGGTGGCAGGCGCCTGTAATCTCAGAACCCAGGAGGCAGAGGTTGCAGTGAGCTGAGATCGCACCACTGTACCCCAGCCTGAGCAACAGAGCAAGACTCTGTCTCAGAAAAAAAAAAAAAAGTATCTGGAAGGTGATTCCAGGAAACACAGGTAGAGGAATAGAAAAGTGAGATAGGGGCTGGGTGCAGTGGCTCATGCCTGTAATCCCAAAGCTTTGGGAGGCTGAGGTGGGAGGATCGCTTGAGCCAAGAATTTGAGACCATCCTGGACAACATAGCAAGACCCCATCTCTACCAAAAAAAAATTTTTTTCTAAAAAAATTAGCCAGGTGGTGGTGCACACCTGTAGTCCCAGCTACATGGGAGGTTAAGGCAGAAGGACCGCTTGAGCACAAGAGTTTGTGCCAAGAGCTATGATTATGCCACTGAACTCCAGCCTGGGAAACAGAGTGAGACCCTGTCTCTTAAAAAAAAAAAAACAAGTGAATAGAAAGGCTGGGTGTGATGGCTCACGCCTGTACTCCCAGCACTTTGGGAGGCTGAAGTGGTGGATCACTTAAGCCCAGGATTTGGAGACAAGCCTGGGCAGCATAGTGAGATTCCATCTGGACAGAAAATTAAAAAAAAAAAAAAAATTAGCCCTATGTGGTGGCATGCAGCTGTAGTCCCAGCTACTTGGGAGGCTGAAGTGGGTGGATCACTTGAGCCTGGAAAGGCCAAGGCCACAGTGACCTACAGTCATGCCACTGCACTCCAGCCTGGGTGACAGCTAGACCTTCTCTCAAAAAATAATCATCATAATAAATAAGATGGTTGCAGGAGGTAACAGTAAAGGATGGATTATCAAGCTAATTACCAATGTGGGCAACTGGAGCTTGATCCTTCTGAGGTAGGAGGTGCAACCTGACTCCAGAAGCGGGACTAGGACGCCAGAACAAACTGAGAACTGGCTGAAACAGGAACTGCGCAGAGGTAGCGTTCCATAGGACACGTCCACTAATGAGCCACGTCAGTTTACTGTTGCCATGGCAACACTGGGAAGTTACAGTCCCTTTCCATGGCAATGACCTGATGACCTTGAAGTTACCACCCTCATCCTAGAGATGTCTGCATAGATTGTCCTTTAATTTGCATATAATTACAGGTGGGATAAATGTGGCTGCAGAACTGTCCTGAGCTGCTCCTCCAGGCACACAGCCTGTGGGGTGGCTCTGCTCTGTGAGAAGCAGTCCCCCTGCTGCTGCACACAGCCTCTTCAAGAAAAGTTGCTGTCCAACACCACCGGCTCGCCCTCAAATTCTTTGCTGGGAGAAGCCAAGAATTCTCCCATGCTAAGCTCCAATTTGGGGCTCACCTGCCCTGCATCACTTCTGGGCATAGAACACACTCTTCGGAGTTAGCTCCCCTGAGGACAGAGGGGCTGGGGCATTTGTACTGACTCAAGGCAGCCTCCCATCATGGGCTGTCCATGGAGGCAGGGAAGATTATCCTGTTTATCAGACCTTCCAACGTGCAAGAAAAAAACCCGGGGGTAGTTGGAAGCCTACACTGCAATGATAAGACCCAGGGAGGCATGAGTGAGGCACAGAGATTATCTTTTACATATATTTTGTCTGTAAAGTAATACTTACATTTTAGTTAAGAGGAGAAACTGAATGAGAAACAATTGAACTCTTATGACAGGGCTTTAAAGACTTAGCTCAAGTCCCGACCCGAAATTGTATTTGTTGCCCAAAACTGCCCGCCTACCCATTCATTGACTTCTTTGAGTCTCTCAATGCAAAGAGAGACTTAAAAACTATTTCAGGTTAATCGGAAGTAAAATATTTTGGCATAGCAAAATCACTGTGGATGGAAATTGGAGCAACCCCATCAGAATGCGTGCCTGAACTCAGAGCTGCCATATGCACTTTACTGGTGCTGGGAAGAGGTAACTGAAGCAGAGAGGTTCCTCGTTGACGGTGGGGAAATGGGCTTTAGCAGCTAAGGCAGGAACTGGTCACCCGGGGGCTATCTGGGTGTGCTCCGTGAAACAGGCCATCTGTGGCTGTTTGTGAGGATGTGTTTGTGAAAAGCGCCTGGCAGGCTCTGCAAGAGGGTTCTGGCGCCACTTCTGAGTTTTCTCTCCCTCCCTAGCCCACCATGCCTTGTGACAAGAGCTCTCTCCCTGGCCATCGCTCAGCCAAGGGGTGGGCATGAAGTATCCCCATGTCTCAAGGTGGGACCTCCACCTCCAGGGCTCTCTAAGTCTTGGCCTGGAAGAGCTGTCAAAGGAAAATGGGGCCCTGAAGGAAGAGGAGGAGAACCTGGCAATTCCAAGTTAAGAGCAAGGAGAAAACAATAAATTTACAAACCATATTAGTCGTTCATAACTTACTTTATGACGCCTGCTTCAGTCCACGTGAAGATGAGAGACAGGCCTGCTAACAGGGTGGCTCTTAGTGTTCTGAATGGGTAGAGGGCAATTGTGGCCACAGAGTGGCAGGGCACAGGCCTTGGCTGATCTGATTTTCCACCATCCCCCATTAAATTGTTCTGCATTGCGACACTCCCTTTTGGACAGTGGTCATACACTCGATTTGAAAGAAAATCTTGATGGAGAGGAGGCAGTCATGTGGTTCATGAACTGCTCAGGCAGCAGCAAATCTGGGCTTCCAGTTCCAGTACATATTTGCCTGATGTCTGTGTCTCAGACACCTCATAAAACATTTTCTGGGGGGCAGGGAGCGGGAGGAGCCAGGGTCGGCAGGCTCTGGCATCCAGTGTGACGGCTGGACCCTCCTATCCCCAGCCAGTGATATTTTCACAGCAGCAGAAGGTCATCAGGAGATAATGAAGGAAACAACAGACAAACAAGGAAACATGAGATCTTGCTCCTCAAAGACATGGAGAAGCCGCCAATCTCAGAGCCAGGGCGTGCACAGTTCCTACAGTTCATACCAGAACAGAGTTAGAGGCTTCCGTCCAATTCCTTTCCAAAGGCAAATTGCCATGCTTCTCCTTGAGGCCTGTGTTCTTGTCAAGCCCAGGAGCCCCGCAGGATGTGATCCCCCAAAGCAGGCCACCTGCCACCATGCACGCCCACCTCCAGAGTCCCTGCTCTTCCTAGAAAGGCATCCGGGCCTTCTTTACATGAACCTCAGCCTGCCTCGCTCACAGCATCCCTCCTCTCCCCTCCTGTCAACAAGGTTATTATCAAAATATTTTTTTGTTTGTTTTTGAGGCTGTCTCTCTCTGTTGCTCAGACTGGAGTACAGTGGAGCTATCTCGGCTCACTGCAACCTTCGCCTCCCGGGTTCAATCGATCCTTCTGCCTCAACCTCCCGAGTAGCTGTGACTACAGGTGCCCACCACCATGCCTGGCTAATTTTTGTATTTTTAGTGGAGATGGGGCTTTGCCATGGTGGCCAGGCTGATCTTGAATTTCTGGCCTCAAGTGATCTGCCCTCCTCGGCCTCCCAAAGTGCTGGGATTACAGGCGTGAGCCACCGCATCTGGCCCAAAATATATTTTTAAAATTTTTTTCATGAATTATTTATCCTTAATTTTTCAACTTTTAAAAAATTTTCAACTATTTTAGAATCAGGGGTACATGTGCAGGTTGTTACATGGGGATATTGTGTGATGCCGAGGTTTGGGCTTCTACTGAACCCACCACCCAAATAGTGTGCATGGTACCCAACAAGTGGTTTTTCGACCCTTGCCCCTTGTAGTCTTCTCCCTCTTGTAGTCCCCAGTTTCTATTTTTGTTATCTTTGTGTCCATGTGTAGTCAGTGTTTAGCTCCCACTTTTAAGTGAGAGCATATGATATTTGGTTTTCATTCCTGTGTTAATTTGCTCAGGAGAATGGCTTCCAGTTGCATCCACGTTGCTGCAAAAGACACAATTCTATTCTTTTTTATGGCTGTGTAGTATTCCATGTTGGATATGTATCACATGTAAAACAAATTATTTTTGGTCTCTTGAAATTTCCCTGTATTTTCCTGCTCTGTCGTCTAATTAGGGTGGTTGCCTTCCTGGATCTCCACTTGTGGAAAGGGAGCTCCCCCAGACTCAACTCAATGGCCTTCTCCCCAGAAAGCCATGCATACCTCTCCCATGCTCTCTGCTTGGTTCATCCTTGTTGCAGCTTTAGCAGTCTTTGCCTGGGCTGCACCTGCTGATGCACATGTAGGCCTCTTCCATTGGGATCCACACTCCCAGATGCAAGGCTGCAGGGCTCACCCCATTCACCCATGCCTCCTCCTGACCAGGATTTGGATGTTCTGTATATTTGTACGCACACACAGGCACATATAAAGTATGTGTAGGCACTCAATAAATTCTTGTTGAATGAACAGATAAGTGAATAGACATTTTCCTGAGTTTTCTAAGACATAATATTCTTTACCCCCCTCCGAAATTGGAAACATGACCCTTAAGGCTGATGGTATTTGTTGAGCAAGTGCTATGCGCCGGATGCTGCAGTGGTAACTTGCACACTTGCTTTCTCATTCAAAAGCTACAACTCTCTCATTCTGAGGCTGAATCACATTGTGGTTGGCATGAGGTACAATCCCAGTGCCATCTATCTGCTCCAGGCTGTGGATAGGAATAGAGGTCCCAATTAAACTTCAGTTCAAGCCACCTGCTAAGAGAGGAGCACAGGCCTCCCAATATCCCTTCCCAGTGTTTCTGAGTCCTGCAAAGACAGTCTCATGAGCCACAGACCTAGTCCAGCTCCATCACCAAGCAGTGTGGGCCTGACTCTGCCTGCCATGGCCAGCCACCCCCATCAATGCCTGTGCAAGGTGCACCACCTCCGAACATCCCAAAGCTCCCAGATATGCTGGAGGTGGCACAGGATGGAAGAATCCTGTCCCCGGCCCATGCCACCCTCTCATGGCCTGCAAATACCAGCAGAGTGGCTTTGGGGCCCAACTCATAAAAGCTTTGGCTGGCTTCTGGTCCCCACCCCTATACCATGGGACTCACACCAGGGCCAAGGGCTGGTCAGGGCATGTGAGATGTTGCTCTTTGTTTGTCCTTGTCAGCCTGTTGCAATGCACCAACGTCTCCTCCCAGCCTCCCAGTTATGAAATAAAATCCCCCCTGCATTCAATGCGTGCAGCAGATGCCATAGGTGGGAGGAGGGGAAGCAAGGACAACCTTGGCGGCCTGAGCCCCAGCCCACCCACCAACATGCTCTGCCAAGCTTCATTTACACTTGCCAAGCTCTGGGCTATGTACTTTGCCTTCATTATTTCATATTAACTCTTAGTTAATACAGTTTAAATATCTGTGAAGATAACTATTATTGCCTTCAATTTCTAGATTAGGGAACCCACTGCAAGGGGTTAAAAAAGTTGCCTAAGTCCTCAAAACTAGCGTTGGGATTAGAATCTGAGTTCAGGCCCATCTGTCTCCAAAGCTGTGCTTTTAATAAGGTAGATTTCTCATGTTAGTCTTTTTCTTCTAATTAATCTGTAAGTTTCTCTCCCTGCTGTTTGGATATTTACACCTCTCTTGTTCGTGGGGCTTATCCCTGGGCTGAGTAGAAACTTGTTGAATTAGATTAAAATCCTGAAGTCATCCTAAACTGCTAAGGAAGGTTACTTTTCCCAGAAACCTATAACTCTCTTGGGAGCTCCTTATCTCTTTCCTCAAAGCAGGGAATGTACACGAACAAGACGTTTAATTACCCCTCGCGATCAGCTCCTACATCCTGTAATAATTATCTCTGGCGATGTCATCTTGAGTCCCCTGGGTGGTATGGACATTATGAACTATTAGAGGCTGTTCTGAAAGCTGGCCATCAGTCTGATTCATATTAGGCCAATTACTTTTACTAAAATTAAAATTTGTCAATGATAGCTTGATGATGAGTCCTGGCAGCTAAAAGGAGCCCTTTAACCAGCCATGCAGCACTCTTTGGCAGAAGCACAGTGATTTCATCTCAAGGTGAAGGTCTGGTTCTTAGTGAAACTACCAGAGATCAAAGGGACGAACTTCTCTGGATTTGTCACCTTGGACAAAAGCCCTGGCTCCCGGTAACCACTCCCGCTGGAATCAAGCAGTCAGTCATTGCTTAGTTCTCTTCTATGGCACTCAGTGGTCCTCGATAGAGACAAAGTCCAGCTCATGGACCCAGCAGCCATGGGTTTTATGGTGTAGTTAGTATAACAAATCTATGTGTTACCCGCACAACACACATTCCCATGTTTCACTTGCCAATAGAATCCCAGTTTTGCTAGGAGCAGCAATAGAATGTGCTAAAAAATAATTATTTTCCCAGCCACCTTTTCAAGAAAGCTGGTCATATGACCTAGACAGTAAAGAGACCTAAAAGGACGTCTGCTTCTAGCTTTCTGGGAAAATTTTCTTTTCTAACAACAACAACAACAACAAAAAATGCGTGTGCCTCACATTTTCTTTTGTCTTCTCCCTCCTGCTGCGTGGAGTAAGCATGCACTTGCTGAAAGTGCAGCTGAGACAGGCAGGCTGGCTGATTTCCTATTTTGACACGGGCTGATGTTAAAGGATAAAAGCCCCTCACTCAAGCTCTGGCTCATCTAACCCTCAGGCAATCAGTAACAAAAGACCCGGGAACCTACCGACAGCAAATTTCTATCAGGGGGCTAAGGGCTTTCCTCAAGTACCGGGTGTGCAGTCAGACTTAAGCTCCAGCCTAAAGTTACTCTTTCCTCATCATGATGCTAAAATTTATGCCCAGGGGTGGAGATTTAAAATGCTAATACTGCATGCAATGCATAAAGAAACATGTTGAGCCACTGTGCAAGCACTGGACAGACTCCTAGACATGCCCTGACATAACCCTTCCCTATAAAAGACCCTGTAAGGCTGAACTACACACTCTCCTTGGGGGCCGCCGCTCTTTTTTCCTGTCTCACGCTGGCTCCCCAGTGCACAAGGTAATAAACTCTCCTTTATTGCCATGCCTTTCTTGACTTCTATCCTGGGAAATGGAAAAAACCCAGGGCACCAGTCTCAGCTGCCACCCTGCAAACATGAGATATAGACTTAAAAATGAAACCGAAACCCGACCTGGTTAAGAATGGAAGAACAGAACTGTAAAAAGATCCTGGGTCCTTGCAGACACAGGAGCTGTTGCACAGCCTCACAGCCTCGTTTGGCCCTCCTTTGAGCAAGGTTGAGGAAGTTAGGTTTCCTGTGACTTACTGCTGAAAGTAACAGGTACAGTTGCAAAGACAACCAAAGAAAGATACATAATGACCCCAGCTGAGCAGGAGCATGAAACAGTGTGATGGGTGGTTCTATCTTAAGACCACTCAGGGCTGTGGCCAAGGATGGAAGGCAAATGAGATCAGCATGGGCTGAGAATCCTCTCTGCCTGCACCCTTCATACATGTCTTCCTTCTCACATGTGGAGCACCTGCTGTGCTTATGTGTCAGGCACTGGCTGTGTGATGCTATAAACATAATACAACTATTCCATGGTGGCTTGAAAACATGAATATTTGTGGTTCGGTATTTCCTAAGTATCCATGTCCCACTGCCGGCCATCCAGTCCACGTGAGCCTCCCCCCACCGAGCCCTGAGGAGGGCTCCTTGCTGCACTGTCCGGCACACATCACCACGCTGAGCACGGGGCAGAAAGGTCCCGAGGAGAAGGGCTCCCGAGATGCCACCCAAGGCCATTGTATGCTGATGCTATAAAGGCCCAGTTCTCACCTTGTGTCACTTGGCCTCATCGTCACATTCTCTGGCTGACCTTTCTGTAATAAATGTGTTTCTGAAATTTTATGTTAAACTGATTTACATTTTACATATGCTATGATGGTTTCCAATTTTACTATTATAATCAATCCTGAGTCTAAACTTTTCTGTAAAGTGATTACTTTCTCCCTTTATCTGATTGTTGGAACTAGATAATCTATTATCAAATTTTTATGCAAAATGAAAAAATCTGAGATAATGTCAATAAAATATCATGGAAAATGCACCTGTGATGAAGTTACCAGCATGTCCCTAAAACCTGCCCTACCCACAGCTGTTACTTCGCAGCTGATGGGAAATCCTCCTTCTAGGTATGGAGGCCAAAAAGAAAAAAGTGCTGTTCTAAACACGCGTCTTTCCCTCACAACCACATTCAATCCTTTAACAAACACTGTTGCTCCTACTTCCAGAATGCACACAGAATCTGAGCTCCTCTCGCCACTTCCCTGCCACGACCCTGCTCCAAGCCACCATCATCTCAACTGAATTATTGCATCAGCTTTCTCATGGATCCGTTCCCACCTTTACCTCCCTGCAGTCTATCATCCACCACAAGGATCCCCCAGGTCACTGTGGTGCTCACACCCTCCAAAGGCCCCTGCCCCTCTGGAGTAAAAGCCAAAGCCCCACCCAACCAGTGGCCAACATGACCCACGTGTCTCTCTGTGGGCTCTCCCGGGGCTCTCCCAGGGCTCTCTCCTGCCTGGCTGGCTCCACCGCACTGGCCTCCAGCTGCTCCTTGGGGCCTGTGCTCTGGCCACTGCCTCTTCCTGGAATGCTCTCCCCGCTGGATGTCTCCATGGTTCACTGCCTCTCTTCCTCACCTCTGTGTTCATGTGTCATCTTCTGGGCTATGGGTTGGACAGGGCCAGGGTGTACATGGGGAGGCTGGATGGGTGGGCTGTAGTCGCCTCTGCTCCCCATTTTCTTAAACCAGAGCAGCTTCACTTTTGTGGGCCTCATATATTGGAGTTTCACATATGATTTTATTTGAGCAAAGGATACTAACTACTGTTTCAACAGAAAGCTTGAAAAACCACGAGATCGAAAGGGGCATGGCAGGGAGTCTTGTTAGACACTGTTGCTGTATTTGTGGGAAATGATAACATGTGGCCCAGGATAGTGGGGGGAATTAAACAGATGGCCTTGGGAAACACGGTGAGGGTGAATTTACCACGCATGTTTATTGATTGGCTGTGGAAACCAACAAGTATCTGAGGCAGGTCTCAATCAACTCAAAAGTTTTTTTTGTCAAGGTTAAGAACATGCCTGGAAGAAAGGACTACAGGATCCCAGAAACAGCCTGTAGTCTGTGCCCTTCTCCAGAGTTGACTTTGAGGGCTTCAATATTTAAAAAGGAAAAGTGGGTTGGAGGGAAAAGAGGGGGGACATGGTCACATTAGAGAATCCACATGTTGCAAGGGAAAAGGAACAGGTGGGGAAATAGTCAATCATGCATCCTTCCCGCTCTCAGTAAATCGGCACTTTACACAGACAAGGTGAATGCAGAGTAGAGATATTAATAGCCTTTTATCTGTAGTTCTCTGCTTAGGAAGAAAAGAAAAGGCAGCTTCTTTCATTACTCAGCTTTCAGCTAATTTTTCCTTTTGGCAGGGTGCATTGGGGTCCCAAGATTTTATTTTCTTTTCATGGTTGTAGGACAGGAGAAAGAATTAGGGATGCTCTTTGGCTTCTGACATGAATACTGGATATGTGGTGATTGTTCATGCCAAATATGCAAGTATCTTAAATGAGAAATTCATTTTTATTGAGTTTCGGGTATTTGAGACAGTCCCAAGAAAACTATTTTCATTTCTTGGCTGTCAGGAAATAAAAATATTTTTCTTTCCAGTCAGTTTCAGGGGTAAGGTGAGAGACAAGGTCAGATAGGACCAGGGATTAAGTAGTCATCATTATAAATAATAGTGGCTTCCATTTGTCGAGGGCCAGGTGTATGATAGGCGTCATGTTAAACACTTCCTCTCATAGGGAATTAAAATGACATTATAAACATAAAGAGTGTTTGTTCATGTATTTCTGTTCTTCTCATTCACTTAAGTTAGTGAAAAGTGGGATATGCATGATGAAAGAGGTGCTTCATAGAAATGGTGGGCAAAGAAGCTGTGGGGCCTCTGGGAGGAACTAGAAGCAGCCCTCGCACACCCTTAGCCCCGCTTTCCACCTCTTGCCCGTCCTACTCTTGGAAGATCCGCTTCGCCCTGCTCTCCAGCTGCACCGCAGCTGGGCCTCAACTCCTTCAATGGAATCAGCGCGCCCAGGAAGACCGAGCTCCTGTTGCCCAGCAGCGGTCATCTGGTGACGAACACACACTTTTTTGTCTCTCTTTCCTCCATGTCTCACTGTCCCACTCCCTCATCGTACTTCCCCGGAGGCTACCTCCACCCAAATTATTGTTTCAGGGTCTGCTTTGCGAGAGAACTTAAAATAAGGCAGAGAATGTGAGGGAAGTCTCTTGGACTGTGCAGACAGACCAGAGAAAAACAAAGAGGCCAGAAAACAGAGAGCGGAGGCCAAGACCTTCTGCTTCCCAGAGGCCAAGACCTTCTGCGGCGCCCTCCGGTGTGGCCTGAGGGGCGTTAGCATCTTCGCAGCCACTAACCACGGTCATCCATCTCCTGCCTCCGCGCGGCTCCCACAGACAGCCTGAAGGGAACCTGTTAATTATGCTCCTGATCAGTCCGTAGATCAAACGTACAAATGAGCCGCCCGTTCCTTCCTTATTATTATTGCCACTGCCACACTCCTGCCCATAATCCCTGGCCCACAGCCAGGGCTTTGTGTTGTTTTGAAACCAGCAAAAGCAACAACATGAATCTTCTGTTAAAACACACACACACACACACACACACACACACACACACACACACACACACACAGGCACTCCACTAGGCTATTTTTATTTCCTGGCTGACAGTCCTTTTATCATCTCCAGTGGGTAAGAAATTAATTGGGGGCTTGAAAATACAATTTTTCCATAGGTGATTACTGTAAACCACTGGGCTGCCTTGCAGAGAGGGGACTGTTTCCATCTCAGGCTAGGAAAACTTGGTGCATTTTTTGCATTATTTCTAAGACATCATTTGCCAATTACCTTTGAAATGCTTCACCGGCAACCCTCCAAAACAAGCCCTCTCCTTGCTAACAGGGTACATGGGGGAGTTCTCCACATCATTTAGAGAGCCTTATATGCACCATCTCCCCTAACACAAGCACTCCCTAAAGGATTAGCGAGCAGCCACTTGGACTAGTAACAATTCCCCAATATCACAGGTGAATAATTACCAGCTCTTCTTCTCTAAAAAAGGGGAAATAAAAGAAGATGGGTAGGACAGAAGTACCCAGAAGAAGAAAGAGAAGAAACAGGACTAGTTACATTTTTTTAAAAGAGCATTAGGTTAGAATTTCACCTTCAGTTTAACCTAAAACTATCCATATCTGTATGTCTATCTCTATTCTCTCTCTACCTCTCTCTGTCTCTCTCAATAGATGATAGATATAGCTATATATTAATATCTCCCTATTTCTCTCTTTTTTCCTCTCATTCTCTCTCTCTCTCTTTCTCAGATAATGTTTCCAGTTTATCTTCAATGTGACATTTCCATAAATTGACTGGGCTCACAGGGTTTACAATGAAGGCATGTAATAAGCCCTGCAAATACTGGGGAGTCCAGATTCACACACCTTGAGTAATTAGGGCACCACAGAGCAGAATATGTAATCAAGTACAAAATAGACTGTAGTGAGCAGGAAGTATTTCTGCAAAGGGAGAGATAAAGGAGGAAGAGGGGATAACAATCTCTGGACACAAGTCTTAGAAGCTCCCACCCTACACAGGCTGTGACAGGCTCCTCATGACCCCACCAAGTTAAGGCCTTGTTGGGCAACACTCATTCCTAAAAAGCTCCACCTTATCTTGAGTTGAAAACCGGCTCCTAAAAGCCTAGTTTCTTCTTCCCTCTGAAGCCTCAGAACGCTGAGTTTCTTTCTTATTCCTCAAGATATATGAAGGTAGTTTTTCCAAACTCTGAAGTCTTTAATGACCTCTAATTTTCTGACTCTAAAAAAGCTTTTTTAAAGAAAAGGATCAGATTAATGTCACTCTACATTTAATTTTTTAAAAGCCATTTTCAAATGAAAGAAGCCAGGCATAGCTTAGGATTTAAGTTTGACAAAACCAAGCACAACTCAAGAGAACTGAAAACAGAGACTCGAACCTGTGTTTGCACACTGGCATTTACAGCAGCATTATTCATTGCAGGCAAAAGGTGGAAACAGCCCAAATTGATGGAAGAATGGATAATCAGAATGCGGTACATGAATACGACAGAATATTATTCAGCCTAAAACAGGAATGAAATTTTGACACATGCTACAAAATGGATGAGCCTGGAAAATATTATACTAAGTGAAATGTCAGACACGGAAAAATACTGTATCATTACATTCACATGACCTACCTAAATTGTCTAATCAAATACACAGAAAGGAGTGGGGTGGTTGCCAGGGGCTAGGGGCAAAGGAAATAAGGAGCTTTTGTTTAATGGCATGGACTTCCAGTTGGGATGATAAAAAGGTTCTATAGATGAGTAATACTGGTGGTTGTACAACAATGTGAGTATACTTAATGCCATAGAAGTGTACACTTAAACATGAAAAATGGTTCAAACGATACATTTCTGTTGCAAATATTTCACCACCGCCACAGAAAACAAGTCCAATGTCTACTCACTGAATTCCGCAACCCCTCTCAGTAAAGTTTTCTGAATTACTTGCAGTCAATTCAGACTATACCAGATGAAGTGTTTCTGATCATCCCCTTGGCTCTTTGTAGAAGCAAATACCCAGAATGGCCATGTCACAGCTCCCATATGTTCTCCCATGTCCCCTGCCACATATGATGACATGTGGCCATGGACTGCATGCCCAAAGGTTATTTTCATCATGGCAGTGCTCCTCTTTGGCCCACATCCCTAACCTGGGATCAAGTTACTGTGGCCTGGGTCAAAGCTGGCAACCCACGAGGTTTTATAGAGAGATGCTGGAGTATTAAGATGCCAGAGCAGGACTGAAGTTAAAACATGACACAGGAGGCCAGAGGAAAAAAAAAGGATTTGTCCAAAATCACAGAGGAGAAATGAGATTATTTTCAGTCACACTCAGGAGCTTGCTGATCCTGACAATAACCCTGACGATGTGCTTGGCAATGCCCTCCCATCGGGGGCATTGAGGGCTAAGCACAGAAGGCACATGTTCCTGAGTGTTGCCTGCATCGATGTGGCTACATGATTCCAGATGAAAACAAATAATCTATTCTTTAATAACCTGCCCTCTTTTAAGACTGGCCCCACTTGATCTCCTGTCCCCACTTAGAAGCTCATACCCCACCCCAGAGCAGCTCCATCAGGAAGAAGTTTTACACTTCTTGTATAACTTCCTGGATTATAAAATGTGGCAGCTGCCTGCTGATACAGTGCAAATGAATGCAAATCAGTTGCCAAATGAAATTGGAAAAACCTTGCACCTTCTATAAGATTTGCAAAGTCAGTGAAAGTGACAAGGGAAATGCCTTGAATCCCACGCAAATCACTGGCAAATGAGGATAACGCAGAGTTAGGGTAGTTAGTGCAGAAGAAAAAACCACAAAGCGATGATTTGACCACAGGCAAGCTTCAGAAGCAAAAGAGGCCTGCAGAAGCTCTTGGAAAAAAGGAAAAGTCTTCAAACATTTGGCTGAGGAGATCCTCCTAGGACTGTAGTTACCAGTTAGGTAGTTGTTAATAAGACTTTCAGAAAAATTGATTTGTTCTGTAGTACATGATTGCAACTAAAACAAAGATTGTTTTAAACATAAGATAAAATAAACAAGTGTTTTTTTTTTTCAACTTATATTTGAAGTTCAGGGACACATGTGCAGGATGTGCAGGTTTGTTACATAGGCAAATGTGTGCCATGGTGGTTTGCTGCACAGATCACCGCACCCCTAGGTATTAAGCCCAGCATCTATTAGCTATTCTTCCTGAGGCCCTCCCACCCACAAGTGTTTAATCAAATCTTTTTTATTACACTTATTATGAAATATTGTTCCATTTTAAATGGATTCCCTTTTAAAAGACCTTTTCTAGTGCTGCTAGCCTGACAAGTGAGCCCACTGTGTGTGTGTGTACGTGTGTGTTTGCACGTGTGTGTGTGTGCTCACACATCTTCTTGTGTGCAGCCCGCATGCAGCAGTCCCCTTGCCTTCCAGCCACATACCTTCAAGATGTGGGCTGAGGTTACCGGCTACATGGTATGTTGAACAAATCAGCAAATGAAGCTGATATCCACACAGTGCCATTTCTCAGTCACCATCCCCAGAAGAGTATTTTGTATTTTATTTTCAGGAATGGGGCGTAAGTGTGCTGGAATACTTTCCCCTTCTCCCGCAGTGTTCCTTAAAAAAACATGCTTTGTGTTTGTACCTTGCACTTTCAGCTTTACTGAAGGGCTTACGTGGCATTATCCATTTTTACCCCACAACAACCTTGTAAGAGTTTCCCGCAGGAGGTATCAGCCCCATCAGAGAGGCCGAGGTAAAGAAAGGCTCTGTCCAGCAGACCCAGTTCCTCTCCACCCTGAAGGCTTCTGCCTCCCAGACCAAGCACCTGTGATCCTGCCCTGTTAGTCCCGCACTTAAACTGACAGCTCTGACACTCTGGGATCAGCTCGCATTACGTCTATCATCTCCATAGCTCAGCCCCATAGTGTGATAATATTCAGCAACCCAAAACCTGAAGATGGGGGCAAAGAAAACCTGAACACACAGAGAGAATCTACCATAATGAAGAGCAGGACATCATAGTGAACAACAACAGGATTAAGCACCAAATTAGAAGCCTGAAGTGGTAAGTTCCCATTCCAGCTTCACTCCTCACTAGTTGTGTGATTGACTTCAGAGAGCAGGTCATTCGGCCATCCTCAGCCTCAGTTTCCTTGCATTTGAATTGAAAATCATTTTTTTAAATGTATATCTTATTTAGTTCTAGAAAGGGCCTTAGTATTAAAATCTCAGCCCTGTATTGAATTATAGAAGAGTATCTGAGGAGCAAATGAGCTTATGGAAATCTTTTAAACTATGGCCCTAAAAAATGAGATGGAGGATCATTGTTACCTACAAAAGACACTGAAAATCTCATTTATGCCCAAATAACCAACTCTTCTTTAAGCAAAAGCATATTTGAGACCCAACTGTTTTATTAGTAATAATAAAAATCAAATGAAAAGAAAACCTCCACTGTCATACCAACCCAGTCAATGCATCCTTTTCTTTTTGTACGTCTTCTATTTCATTCCCTGTTCACAGTTAATCTGACTTAATTTAATTATAATCGCAGCATATATTATTTTGTGATTTCTGCATTTACCCATGTTGTCATATCACCCACCAGCAAAAACAGAAAAAGGCAAAATATGTAAATATAATTTCTCATTTCCACATCTGATGCCCAATCTCTTTCCGTAGACAAACATAGGGTAAAATGGCCTTGGAGTTGATGTCATGTAAGACGGAGATAAGGAGAAAGGCCTGGTTGGCTACTGAACCTCTACAGCTATCTCATAAAACAGTTTAAAATGGCAGAAATACTTTGTATCCATATCAGCCCATGTGGCAGCCACTAGCCATGTAAGGCCGATGAGCACTTGAATGTGGCAGGTGCAACTGAGGAACTGGACATTTAATTCTATACACTTTTAATTTATTTACATTTAAACCGGCACATGTGGCTAGTGGCCACTCTACTGGACAGCACAGGAGTGCCTGGCTGAGCAGAGAGCTGGCTGAGTTTCAGCAGGACATCCAAGCACAGACTAGGTTCCCACTCAGTGCCAGGGTCTCTGAGGCCCAAGACTCTGCCCCCACCCAGGCATACTTGTCCTTTGTCACTTTCTGGCTGCCTATTGTTCATTTCCCCTTCTAAAAGCAGCTGGATTTCATTTGGTGACCTACTCTTTTCATGTCGTCTCCTTGAGGCAAACCTCCCCAGCATCTTGTTTCTCAGTGAAGAGAGTAAAAGGGGACAGCTCCTTACTCTTTGGGAATGGGTCTGTGGCCCAAGCACCCTACTCAGATGGTTTTTCCAGGACTTTGAGTACTTAGAATCCAGAATCACTCGAGTTGTCCTCTGCAGTGGCAGCAGTGGCCACATGTTGCCATCCACATGGACGAAGATTTCCCATCCTTGGGCATCTTGAGCTTCCCAAACCCACTTCTTCAGCCCGCAGTATACGTCCCATAAATCCCTTTTAACATACATTAGTCAGACACTGTTGTTTGCAGGGTAGGAACCCTAAGAGGCCTCAAAAATGAGCCAGGGATGGTTCTGATCATTCTCCTTGTGTGTCTTCAACCCAGATGTGCTCCAGGAACTTCCTCACTCTCATTTCCGTTCTTCCCCTGGTATAGTCTGCTCACCCAGAACTGATAGCATGGCTGCTTAGGTTTTCAGCCCGAAGCACACTGAACGCAAATGGTGCCACAGGTTTTTCTTTTTGGGAAAAGTATATCTCCCCACTTTGAATCTCAGCATGACCAATATCTGTCTAGGGGCCTGCTGTTCATGGATGGATGTGCTGATTCAGAGTCAGCTGAGAAGCCCACCTCAACCTCCAAAAGCTTTTCACCTGGACTCCCCACCACCTCCCAGCACCGGCCCATAAACATCTTATGTAGGCAAAGGAAACCCTGTACTGGAGGCTGGAGGGATCTCTTGAAGAGCTTGTACATCTGCTTGAATGCTCAAAGGATCAGCCAGGACCGAAGTATATATACTAGTAGACGACAGTATCCCTTCAAAGGACTCGCACTCTGCTAGAGGAGCACATTCCCAAGACTCCACTTCACTCATTTCATCTGCGCAGCAGAACCCAGCAAGGCAAGCCGCTCTGCTTTTGATATCCTGACATTCTGAAGGCAAGTGCTGATTACCAACAGCGCAACCATGAAACAGCACCACGGGGAACATTTTTTAACATATTTACCTAATTAGCCCCTTAAAAAGTGTAATGTGATTTCTTGCCTCATCCTGTCATTAGTTTCATGAAAGTCTTTAAGAAATGACAGAGTCAGAGGGGAGAAGAAAGAAGCAGGTCACACCCAACTCCATATGCTTCCGGAATGGCCCAACCGTCCTTGAATTTAGCAAGGTGCACATGAAGCGTCCCCGAGCTTGGCACAAGGGCTTGACTGCTTTAATGGAGCAGTGGGAAGAGTTCCCCCCCAAGCACTTTACGTGCTCATGAAGATAATGCATAGACCCCAATAACTGCATGCTCCATTCCAAAATAGCTTTGGAGAAATAAGCACCAATGTAGCCACAAGGAAAATACGTTCAAGTCTCAGCCAATTCATTTATATATCTGTATCTTGGGAAAGCAATACCCAGTAAGTCTACTCATGGGCCTATAGCATGTTGATAAGGCCGTGAGAAGATTACCGTAAAAGTGTGTATCACAGTCATTGCTAATATGTATTGAGCGTTTTACTAGATGCAAAGCATCTTTGGGATGATTTCTTTATAACACAGTCAACATGGTCAAAACCATTCATTCATTCTGATTCAAATGTCAGGGACAGTCTCCCTAAAAGCAACATATTCAGAGAGGTCTTCCCTCATCCCCCGATCAAAATTTGGCCTCTTCTTTCTCTCTTCTTAGTCCTTGAAACACTTAGAGTCATAACTCATGTTAAGGATTTGGCTTTTTAATTCCCATCTCCCCCATCAGATTGTAAACTCTGCAAGGCAAAGACCACTTCTGTTTTGTTCATCCAATTTCTTAACATAAATCCTGCCATCTAAATGGTGATGAATAAATATTAAAATGATGACTGCCTGCTTTCTAGGCGAGAGAACTTCCAGAAGACCCCCACCATGGCAGATAAACTGTCTATATTTAAAGAAGAGAGCTGCAGAGCCAGACTCCTTAAACTACTGCCTTTTATTCCAAGCATTCCATACAGTAGGGACAGAGCCATAAAGAGGATGCACTCCATTGATTGAAGAGTATATTAGTGGGAGAATTAAATTCATGCTCCTGGATTGTGTTAATAATATTATTTCCTACTAACACATCTGATTACTGTAGATTTCAATATATAATATTAGTCTTCTTAGAATCAACATTAGGTATGATGATGTTAGCTATAATTACTTTAGCTAGATTATTTTATTCACTTAACACAGATTAATCAAATGCCTCATGTTTAGCAGGCACCATGTTGGTCCCGAGTGGTATTTACAAAAAAAATGACTGAACTTTATTCTTAGGGTTTTGAGGGTGGAGGGGGTGGGTTTATTGTTTTTTGTTTTGTCTCTTTTTTTGAGACAGAGTCTCGCTCTGTTGCCCAGGCTGGAGTGCAGTGGCATGATCTCGGCTCACTGCAACGTCCGCCTCCTGGGTTCAAGCAATTCTCTGCCTCAGCCTCCTGAGTAGCCAGGATTACAGGCTCCTGCCACCATGCCTGGTTAATTTTTGTATTTTTACTAGAGACGGGGTTTCACCATCTTGGCCAGGCTGGTCTTGAACTCCTCACAGCATGATCTACCCACCTCAGCCTCCCAAAGTGCTGGGATTACAGGTGTGAGCCACCGTGCCTGGCCTATTCTTAGGGTTTTGGATAACAGTCTGAGCACCGATATCATATACCTTATACCACCTGCTCACCATCCCATTCTCACTCTGTTTTCTTTAATTTTTTAATTTGTTAATTTTTTGTGAGTACATAGTAGGTGTATATATCTATAGAATACTTGAAATGCTTTGATACAGGCCTGCAATGCATATTAACACATCATGTTGAGTAGGGTATCTAACCCCTCAAACATTTATTGTTTGTGTTACAAAGAATCCAATTATACTCTTTGAGTTATTTTAAAATGTATAATTAAGTTATAATTGATTACAAGTACCATTTTATGCTAATAAATAGTAGGTCTTATTCATTCTTCCTATTATTTTTGTACCTATTAACCGTTCTAACCTGCCCCCTGCCCCACCTGTCCCACTACTAATCCCAGCCTATGGTAACCATTCTTCTACTCTCTATGTCCATGGAGTTCAATTATTTTGATCTTCAGATCCCATAAATACATGAGAAGATGTAATGTTTGTCTTTCTGTGTCTGGCTTATGTCAGCTAATGTAACGATTTTCATTTCCACCCATGTTGTTGTAAAGAACAGGATCTCATTCATTTTTATGGCTAAACAGTACTCCATGGTGTAAAAGCACTACATTTTGTTTATCTATTCATCTACTGAGGGACACATGGGTTGTTTCAAAATCTTAGCTACTGTGAACAGTGCTGAAACAAACACGGGAGTGCAGACATCTCTTCAGTATACTGATTTCCTTTCTTTTGGGTCTATACCCAGCAGTGGGATTGCTGAACCATATGGTAGCTCTATACTTAGTTTTTTGAGGAACCTTCAAACCACTATTCATAGTGGTTGTGCTAACTTACATTTCCACCAACAGTGTACGAGGGTTCCCTTTTCTCCACATTTCACCAGCATTTGTTTTTGCCTGTCTTTTGGATACAATCCATTTTGACAGGGATGAGATGATATTTCATTGTAGTTTTGATTTGCATTGCTCTGATGATCAATGACGTTGAGCACCTTTTCATATGACTGTTTGCCATTTGTATGTCTTTTTTGAGAAATGTCTATTCAAATATCTTGCCTATTTTTTGATCAGATTATTAGATTTGTTTTCCTCTAGAGTTGTTTGAGCTCCTTATATATTCTGGTTATTAATCCCTTGTCACATGGGTAGTTTGCAAATATTTTTTGCCCACTCTGTGGGGTTGCCACTTTACTTTATTAACTGTTTCCTTTGCTGTGCAGAAGCTTTTTAACTTTTTAACTTGATGTAATCTTTCATTTTTTTGGTGTTCTCATTTACATTCAATGTTAATATTGATAAGTAAGAACTTACTCCCGCCATTGTGTTACTTGTTTTCTAGTTGTTCTGTGATGTTCTCTGCCTTCTTTCTTTCCTTCCTTTAGTGAAAGTGATTTTCTCCAGTAATATGATTTAGTTTCTAGCTTTTTACTTTTTGTGTATTCATTGTATGTTTTTATGGTTTGAGGTTATCATGAGGCTTGCAAATACTATCTTATGACTTTTTTTTTTTTTCCTTCTGAAACAGAGTCTCACTCTGTCATCCAAGCTGAAGTACAGTGGTGTGATCTTGGCTTACTTCAACCTCCACCTTCTGGGTTCTTGTGCCTCAGCCTCCTGAGTAGCTGGGATTACAGGCATGTGCTACCATACCTGGCTAATTTTTGTATTTTTAGTAGTGATGGGGTTTCGCCATATTGGCCAGGCTGGTCTCAAACTTGTGACCTCAAGTGATCCACCCGCCGTGGACTCCCAAAGTGCTGAGATTGCAGGCGTGAGCCACCATGACAGGCCCCTTTATGACCTATTACTTTAAGCTGATAACAACTTAACATTGTTTGCATAAACAAAGAAACAAAGAAGCAAAGAGGAAACTAATAAAAACTCTACATCTTAACTTTGTCCTGATTTTAAACTTTTTGTTTTTTTATTACGATTATTTAATTTGATTCTAACAATGAATCCCCTGAGATGGATAATATACTCTTCATTTTACAGATGAGACAATTGAGCCTTAAATGTTAAACAAATGATTTCCTAAGCTCATTCAGCCAATAAACGGTAGGGGACTGCTTGACACCAGTCCAATTGATCCTCAAATCCATGACTTCTGCCACCATATTCATAGAAACAAGACAAGAGCTGAAAGTACAGCCTGACTCTTGAAACAGTCAAAGAATTGTGTATGTTTATGAAAGTTCTGATTAATAAGATATTCTGAGGACAAAAGACAAGGCATGGATAGAGGGGCAATGTGTAGATTAGAATGTATCACAATGCCCACTAAATAATAAAACCATGGAAAAATGAAATTTAATCCTTACAGTGTAGAATATTTAAAGTAGATTTTTTTCCTGTGTATCAATTACTATTACACTATAAAAGAATGAAATTAAACAAGAAACGGTTACTTTGGTATTTTTTTTTAAAGGTGGGAGTTATAAAAACAGTATTTGCCACCTGGTTTTAGTTACGGCTTTGGAAATTCTATGGGTACAATTTGTTGTCATTATTGTTGTTACCACTACCAATACAGAGACTCTAATTGTAACATCAGTTTCTAAATCAGATAGTGAAAAATTACATTTTCTTTTTTTTTCTTCTTTACTCTTTATTTCACATTTTTTCCATCAACTATCACCCAAAGTTCCTGCTGTCTTTTTCTTTTACTATTATTATTATTATACTTTAAGTTTTAGGGTGCATGTGCACAATGTGCAGGTTTGTTACATATGTATCCACGTGCCATGTTGGTTTGCTGCACCCATTAACTCGTCATTTAGCATTAGGTATATCTCCTAATGCTATCCCTCCCCCCTCCCCCCTCCCCACAGTCCCTGGAGTGTGATGTTCCCCTTCATGTGTCCATGTGTTCTCATTGTTCAATTCCCACCTATGAGTGAGAACATGCGGTGTTTGGTTTTTTGTCCTTGTGATAGTTTACTGAGAATGATGATTTCCAGTTTCATCCATGTCCCTACAAAGGACATGAACTCATCATTTTTTATGGCTGCATAGTATGCCATGGTGTATATGAGCCACGTTTTCTTAACCCAGTCTATCGTTGTTGGACATTTGGGTTGGTTCCAAGTCTTTGCTATTGTGAATAGTGCCACAATAAACACACGTGTGCATGTGTCTTTATAGCAGCATGATTTACAGTCCTTTGGGTATATACCCAGTAATGGGATGGCTGGGTCAAATGGTATTTCTAGTTCTAGATCCCTGAGGAATTGCCACACTGACTTCCACAATGAGTGAACTAGTTTACAGTCCCACCAACAGTGTAAAAGTGTTCCTATTTCTCCACATCCTCTCCAGCACCTGTTGTTTCCTGACTTTTTAATGATGGCCATTCTAACTGGTGTGAGATGGTATCTCATTGTGGTTTTGATTTGCATTTCCCTGATGGCCAGTGATGATGTGCATTTTTTCATGTGTTTTTTGGCTGCATACATGTCTTCTTTTGAGAAGTGTCTGTTCATGTCCTTCACACACTTTTTGAAGGGGTTGTTTGTTTTTTTCTTGTAAATTTGTTTGGGTTCATTGTAGATTCTGGATATTAGCCCTTTGTCAGATGAGTAGGTTGCGAAAATTTTCTCCCATTTTGTAGGTTGCCTATTCACTCTGATGGTCGTTTCTTTTGCTGTGCAGAAGCTCTTTAGTTTAATTAGATCCCATTTGTCAATTTTGGCTTTTGTTGCCATTGCTTTTGCTGTTTTAGACATGAAGTCATTGCCCACGCCCATGTCCTGAATGGTATTGCCTAGGTTTTCTTCTAGGGTTTTTATGGTTTTAGGTCTAACATGTAAGTCTTTAATCCATCTTGAATTAATTTTTGTACAAGGTGTAAGGAAAGGATCCAGTTTCAGCTTTCTACATATGGCTAGCCAGTCTTCCCAGCACCATTTATTAAATAGGGAATCCTTTCTCCATTGCTTGTTTTTGTCAGTTTTGTCAAAGATCAGATAGTTGTAGATATGCGGCATTATTTCTGAGGGCTCTGTTCTGTTCCATTGATCTATATCTCTGTTTTGGTACCAGTATCATGCTGTTTTGGTTACTGTAGCCTTATAGTATAGTTTGAAGTCAGGTAGCGTGATGCCTCCAGCTTTGTTCTTTTGGCTTAGGATCGACTTGGCGATGCGGGCTCTTTTTTGGTTCCATATGAACTTTAAAGTAGTTTTTTTCAATTCTTTGAAGAAAGTCATTGGTAGCTTGATGGGGATGGCATTGAATCTACAAATTACCTTGGGCAGTATGGCCATTTTCACGATATTGATTCTTCCACCCCATGAGCATGGAATGTTCTTCCATTTGTTTGTATCCTCTTTTATTTCATTGAGCAGTGGTTTGTAGTTCTCCTTGAAGAGGTCCTTCATGTCCCTTGTAAGTTGGATTCCTAGGTATTTTATTCTGTTTGAAGCAATTGTGAATGGGAGTTCACCCATGATTTGGCTCTCTGTTTGTCTGTTATTGGTGTATAAGAATGCTTGTGATTTTTGTACATTGATTTTGTATCCTGAGACTTTGCTGAAGTTGCTTATCAGCTTAAGGAGATTTGGGGCTGAGACAATAGGGTTTTCTATATATACAATCATGTGGTCTGCAAACAGGGACAATTTGACTTCCTCTTTTCCTAATTGAATACCCTTTATTTCCTTCTCCTGCCTAATTGCCCTGGCCAGAACTTCCAACACTATGTTGAATAGGAGTGGTGAGAGAGGGCATCCCTGTCTTGTGCCTGTTTGCAAAGGGAATCCTTCCAGTTTTTGCCCATTCAGTATGATACTGGCTGTGGGTTTGTCATAGATAGCTCTTATTATTTTGAGATACGTCCCATCAATACCTAATTTATTGAGAGTTTTTAGCATGAAGCATTGTTGAATTTTGTCAAAGGCCTTTTCTGCATCTATTGAGATAATCATGTGGTTTTTGTCTTTGGTTCTGTTTATATGCTGGATTACATTTATTGATTTGCCTATGTTCAACCAGCCTTGTATCCCAGGGATGAAGCCCACTTGATCATGGTGGATAAGCTTTTTGATGTGCTGCTGGATTCTGTTTGCCAGTATTTTTTTGAGGATTTTTGCATCAATGTTCATGAAGGATATTGGTCTAAAATACTCTTTTTTGGCTGTGTCTCTGCCCGGCTTTGGTATCAGGATGATGTTGGCCTCATAAAATGAGTTAGGGAGGATTCCCTCTTTTTCTATTGATTGGAATAGTTTCAGAAGGAATGATAACATTTCCTCCTGGTACCTCTGGTAGAATTCAGCTGTGAATCCATCTGGTCCTGGACTCTTTTTTGTTGGTAAGCTATTGATTATTGCCACAATTTCAGAGCCTGTTATTGGTCTATTCAGAGATTCAACTTCTTCCTGGTTTAGTCTTGGGAGGGTGTATGTGTTGAAGAATTTATCCATTTCTTCTAGATTTTCTAGTTTATTTGCATATAGGTGTTTGTAGTATTCTCCGATGGTAGTTTGTATTTCTGTGGGATCAGTGGTGATATCCCTTTTATCATTTTTTTATTGCATCTATTGGATTCTTCTCTCTTTTCTTCTTTATTAGTCTTGCTGGCGGTCTATCAAATTTGTTGATCTTTTCAAAAAACCAGCTCCTGGATTCCTTAATTTTTTGAAGGATTTTTTGTGTCTCTATTTCCTTCAGTTCTGCTCTGCTTTTAGTTATTTCTTGCATTCTGCTAGTTTTTGAATGTGTTTGCTCTTGCTTTTCTAGTTCTTTTAATTGTGATGTTAGGGTGTCAATTTTGGATCTTTTCTGCTTTCTTTTGTGGGCATTTAGTGCTATAAATTTCCCTCTACACACTGCTTTGAATGTGTCCCAGAGATTCTAGTATGTTGTGTCTTTGTTCTCGTTGGTTTCAAAGAACATCTTTATTTTTGCCTTCATTTCATTATGTACCCAGTAGTCATTCGGGAACAGGTTGTTCAGTTTCCATGTAGTTGAGAGGTTTTTAGTGAGTTTCTTAATCCTGAGTTCTAGTTTGATTGCACTGTGGTCTGAGAGACAGTTTGTTATAATTTCTGTTCTTTTACATTTGCTGAGGAGAGCTTTACTTCCAACTATGTGGTCAATTTTGGAATAGGTGTGGTGTGGTGCTGAAAAAAATGTATATTCTGTTGATTTGGGGTGGAGAGTTCTGTAGATGTCTATTAGGTCTGCTTGGTGCAGAGTTGAGTTCAATTCCTGGGTATCCTTGTTAACTTTCTGTCTCATTGATCTGTCTAATGTTGACAGTGGGGTGTTAAAGTCTCCCATTATTATTGTGTGGGAGTCTAAGTCTCTTTGTACATCACTCAGAACTTGCTTTATGAATCTGGGTGCTCCTGTATTGGGTGCATATATATTTAGGATAGTTAGCTCTTCTTGTTGAATTGATCCTTTTATCATTATGTAATGGCCTTCTTTGCCTCTTTTGATCTTTATTGGTTTAAAGTCTATTTTATCAGTGACTAGGATTGCAACCCCTGCCGTTTTTTGTTTTCCATTTGCTCGGTAGATCTTCCTCCAACCTTTTATTTTGAGCCTATGTGTGTCTCTGCATGTGAGATGGGTTTCCTAAATACAGCACACTGATGGGTCTTGACTCTTTATCCAATTTGCCACTCTGTGTCTTTTAATTGGAGCATTTAGTCCATTTATATTTAAAGTTAATATTGTTATGTGAGAATTTGATCCTATCATTATGATGTTAGCTGGTTATTTTGCTCGTTAGTTGATGCAGTTTCTTCCTAGCCTCGATGATCTTTACAATTTGGCATGATTTTGCAGTGGCTGGTACCGGTTTTTCCTTTCCATGTTTAATGCTTCCTTCAGGAGCTCTTTTAGGGCAGGCCTGGTGGTGACAAAATCTCTCAGCATTTGCTTGTCTGTAAAGTATTTTATTTCTCCTTCGCTTATGAAGCTTAGTTTGGCTAGCTATGAAATTCTGGGTTGAAAATTATTTTCTTTAAGAATGTTGCATATCGGCCCCCACTCTCTTCTGGCTTGTAGAGTTTCTGCCAAGAGATCAGCTGTTAGTCTGATGGGCTTCCCTTTGTGGGTAACCCGACCTTTCTCTCTACTGCTCTTAACATTTTTTCCTTCATTTCAACTTTGGTGAATCTGACAATTACGTGTCTTGGAGTTGCTCTTCTTGAGGAGTATCTTTGTGGCATTCTCTGTATTTCCTGAATTTGAATGTTGGCCTGCCTTGCTAGATTGGGGAAGTTCTCCTGGATAATATCCCGCAGAATGTTTTCCAACTTGGTTCCATTCTCTCGGTCACTTTCAGGTACACCAATCAGGTGTAGGTTTGGTCTTTTCACATAGTCCCATATTTCTTGGAGGCCTTGTTTGTCTCTTTTTATTCTTTTTTCTCTAAACTTCCCTTGTCGCTTCATTTCATTCATTTCATCTTCCATCATTGATACCCTTTCTTCCAGTTGATCATATCAGCTCCTGAGGCTTCTGCAATCTTCACGTAGTTCTCAAGCTTTGGCTTTCAGCTCCATCCGCTCCTTCTAACAGACAGGACCCTCAGCCGCAGGTCTGTTGGAGTTTGCTAGAGGTCCACTCCAGACGCTGTTTGCCTGGGTCTCAGCAGCGGAGGCTGCAGAACAGCCGAATTTTGTGAGCCGCAAATGCTGCTACCTGATTTTTCCTCTGGAAGTTTGGTCTCAGAGGAGTACCTGGCCATGTGAGGTGTCAGTCTGCCTCTACCTGGGGATGCTGGATTTTTAAAGTAGTTAGGCTGTTCGGGGGTCAGGGGTCAGGGACCCACCTGAGGATGCAGTCTGCCCGTTCTCAGATCTCCAGCTGTGTGCTGGGAGAACCACTACTCTCTTCAAAGCTGTCAGACAGGGATATTTAAATCTGAAGAGGTTACTGCTGTCTTTTTGTTTGTCTGTGCCCTGCCCCCAGAGGTGGAGCCTACAGAGGCAGGCAGGCCTCTTTGAGCTGTGGTGGGCTACACCAAGTTCGAGCTTCCTGGCTGCTTTGTTTACCTAAGCAAGCCTGGGCAATGGCGGGCGCCCCTCCCCCAGCCTTGTTGCCACCTTGCAGTTTGATCTCAGACTGCTGTGCTAGCAATCAGCAAGACTCCATGGGTGTAGGACCTTCCGAGCCAGGTGCGGGATATAATCTCCTGGTGTGCCGTTTTTTAAGCCCATTGGAAAAGCGCAGTATTAGGGTGGGAGTGACCTGATTTTTCAGGTGCCATCTGTTACCCCTTTCTTTGACTAGGAAAGGGAACTCCCTGAGCCCTTGCAGGGGTAATGCCTCGCCCTGCTTTAGCTCACACAGGGTGTGCTGCACCCACTGTCCTGCGCCCACTGTCTGGCACTTCCTAGTGAGATGAACCTGGTACCTCAGATGGAAATGCAGAAATTTATATCTTATAGTACTGTCTATGGCTTGAAAAATTGTTATAGTTATTATTTTTGATTGGTTCATCATTTAGTTTTTCTACTTAGAATAATAGTAGTTTACACATCACAGTTACAGGGTTATAAATTTCTGTGTTTTCCTGTGTGCTTACTATTACCCATGAGTTTTGTACTTTCACATGATTACTTACTAACATCCTTTTCTTTCTGATTGAAGTACTCCCTTTGGCATTTCTTATAGGACAGGTCTAGTGCTGATAAAATCCCTCAGCTTTTGTTTGCCTGGGAAAGTCTTTATTTCTTCTTCATGTTAGAAGAATATTTTTGTTGGATATACTATTCTAGGGTAAAAGTTTCTTTCTTTCAGCACTTTAAATGTGTTGTGCCACTCTCTCCTGGACTGTAAGGTTTCCACTGAAAAGTCCACTGCAAGACATACTGGAGCTCCATTGTATGTTATTTTTTTCTTCTCCCTTGTTACTTTTAGGATCCTTTCTTTACCCTTGATCTTTAGAATGTGATTATTAAATGCCTTGAGGCAGTCTTCTTTGGATTTAACCTGCTTGGTGCTCTGTTTTCTTGTACTTGAATATTGATATTATTATCTGGGTTTTGAAAAGTCTCTGTTATTATCCCTTTGAATAAACATTCTACCCCTATCTCCTTCTTTATCTCCCCTTTAAGGCCAATAACTCTTAGATTTGTCCTTTTGAGGCTATTTTCTAGATTCTTTGGCATGCTTCATTATTTTTTATTCTATTTTCTTTTGAGTCCTCTGTGTATTTTGAAACAGCCTGTCTTCAAGCTCACTAATTCTTTCTTCTACTTGATTAATTCTATTATTAAGACTGATGCATTCTTTAGTATGCCAATTCCATTTTTTATCTCCATAGTTCTGTTTGATCATTTTTAATGATTTCAATCTCTTTGTTAAATTTATCTGATAGAATTCTGAATTCCTTCTCTGTGTTATCTTGAATTTCTTCGAGTTTCCTCAGAGTGGCTATTTTGTATTCTCTGTCTAAAAGGTCATGTATCTGTTTCTTCAGGATGGGTCCCTGGTGCTTTATTTAGTTCATTTGGTGAGGTCATTTTCTTTCCTGTAATGTCTTGATACTTGTAGGTGTCCATTTGTGTCTGGAATTGAAGAGTTAGGTATTTATTGTAGCCTTCGCTATCTGGGCTTGTTTGTACCAGTCCTTTTTGGGAAGGCTTTTCACATATTTAAAAGGCCATGGGTGTTGTGATCTAAGTTGCATCTGTTTTAGGGGGCACCCCAAGCCGAGTAACGCTGCAGTTCTTGCAGAATCAGTGGTATTGCCTTGATGATCTTGGACAAGATCTGGGAGAACTCTCTGGATTATCAGAGAGACTCTTGCTCTCTTTCTTACTTTCTCCCAAAGAAATGGAGTGTTTCTGTTCTGAGCCACCTAAAGCTGGGGTAGAGTGACACAAGCACCCCTGTGGCCACCATCACTATGACAGTTCTGAGTCAGACCTGAAGCCAGTGCAGCTCTGAGTCTCACCCAAGGCCTGCTGTAACCACTCCCCGCCTAGGGCTCAACAATCAGCAGACAGCAAAGCCAGCCAGGACTTTGTCCTTCCCTTCAGGGTGATGAGTTACCCCCAGTTTCCAGGCTGGTCCAGAGGTGCTGGCTGGGAGCCTAGCTGGCGTTCTATTATACTGTGGCTGAGCTGGCACTCGGACAACAGGATGCAGTCTTTCTCACTCTCTCCTACCCTTTCCAGAGGCGGGGCAGCCTTGCCCCATGGCCACCACCCCACAGGGCTATGCGAGTACTTCCAGATTACCTTCTATGTCCCTTGAAGGCCCCTAGGGCTCTTCAGTCCACTGTGGCAAATGCTGCCTGGCCTGGGACTCACCCTTTAAGACAGCGGGCTCCCCCTGGCCCAGGGCAAGTCCAGAAATGCCTTCCAAGAGCCACATCCCAGAATCAAAGATTCCAAAAGCCCACTTGGTGCTCTACCACCCTGTGGCTGTGCTGGTATCTAAGATGCAAGACGAAGTCCCTTCTACATTTTCCTCTGCTTTTCTCAGGCAAAAGGAGTCTCGGCCATGGCCACCACAGCTGATAATGTGCCATCTCCCCTGAAGCCAGCAAGTCTCAGAGGCTCTCAACATAGTAGCTGGGTATTACTGTTAACATGGGCTACCCAAAAGGGGCAGGAGAACTCAAATAATATATCACTAAATAGTAATAATAATAATCAATAGAAAGATAAAAGATTATGTCAAATGGAAAAATACACATGGTATTCTGTTAATGTGTAGAACATAAAGTTCTATCAATCCCAACACTCCAAAATAATAATTATATAGCTAGGTTTGTCACAGTTGAAAGCAACCAGGCCAATTTAAACAGAAAAACAATTTAATTGAGAATATTTGGAAATTCACTCAAGTTCGGAGGCTTAGGGAACCAAAATTAGGGACAGCATAAACACTGCCCAAATGACACAGAGAATGGTTTGACCTGCCACTGGCCCTGGACATCTCCACCATCATTGCTGCCTCTGAAAACCTTTCTTGCTAAAACAGCCAATTCTTCCATAGAGAGGAGGCCCCCAGAGCCATGTTGGTGGTGGATGGGGGATTCTGAGTGACAGGGCCCAGGCACATGGCTGTGACCTAGTGACAAGAGAGGCAGAAAAAAGCAGGCACTGACTCATCTCTTCATAAAGTGGGGAAGAACACAGATAAGGCAGAGACTCAGATGTGGGGCGGCCAATGAGAACAACCGGTACAGATTGCACGGGCACATGGAGAGGGGTAAGAATTCCTGGCAAGAGCAGCAGTGCTTATTGGACTAGTTGATGGGAACAGGGAAAGTTTGACCTTATATTTCTTTGTTACTCTAATATTATTTTGCAATAAAGCCACTTAAGAAAATGGCTTAAGGAAGCTGAGTGCAGTGGCTCACGCCTGTAATTCCAGCACTTTGAGAGGTTGAGGTGGCAGGATTGTCTGAACTCAAGAGTTCAAGACCAGCCTGGGCAACAAAGCAAGAACCCACCTCTACACACACACACACACAACAAAATTTAATTAACTGGGTGTGGTGGTGTACACTTGCAGTCCTGGCTACTCGGGAGGCTTAGATGGGAGGATCGGTTGAGCCCAGGAATTCGAAGCTGCAGTGAGTTATTATCGTACCATTTCTCTCCAGCCTGGGCAACAGAGCAAGACCTTATCGGTTTTTTTTTTTTTAAGGCTTAAAATAAGAGAAAATAAAGAAAGACAATAACCAAACCCCACTCAAGTGCTGCCTGCCCCTGAAGCTCAGCGTGGGTTGGTGGCAGGTGCCCTGAGCTGCACGGCCTCATTGTGGAGTGCAAGCATCAGACTCAGAGGGCCCGGGAGGCTCGGGAGCTTTCATCAGTTCACAAACCTCTGTCACAGCCTGATAACAAAGTTGTGGAAACTGCAACAGAGAATCAGAAAAAATGGGGAATTGGGAAATCACAGCAAATATTTTTCCCATGCTCTCAAATACCAGAAAGTTTACTGAAACAGATCACTTTCATCATGAAAACTGCAGTGAACTAGCTCAAGAGACATGCAGCAGCTCACAGTGTGTGCTTTGAGTAGACTTTCCTGGAAGAAGCAGCACCTCCTAGAACACAAATTCTAGCTTCATTGTCCTGGGTCAGCCTTCTTGGGACCTGGGGGACAAACTCCATTAACTTTTCCTCCTGGCTTTGCATTGCCAAACAGAACTTCTGGTCAACCTCCTTTCAGTCCCAGCGACCTCACAATGTCAATGGCCTCCAAGGGCGGCAGTGCTTGTTCTGGCAGCTTCTCCATTTGGAAATGTCCTTTAGAATCCCAGAAGGAAATCATTTTATGAAGCATGCGTACCGTGAGAACACCTGACACACAGTCCTAGGCTCAGTCAGAATCTACCCTCGGAAAAAAAGTTTCTTCTCTGGAGCGTGGGTGTAACATAAGCATCTACTGAATGCCAGATAGTTTTATATTTTTTATATTTTAATTTTTTTAGAGACAGGGTATCACTCTGTTGCCCAGGCTGGGGTGCAATAGTGCAATCATAGCTCACTGCAGCCTCAACCTCCTGTGCTCAAGTGATCCTCCTGCCTTAGCCTCCCGAGTAGCTGGAATTACAGGTGTGTACAACCATGCCTGGCTAGTTTAAACTTATAAAAAATTAAAAAAATATATGAGGTTTGGCTATGTTGCCCAGGCTGGTCTTGACCTCCTGGCCTCAGGTAATCCTCTCACCTCAGCCTCCAAAACTGCTGGGATTACAGGTGTGAGCCACCACACCCAGCCACCAGGCAGTGGTGACATATAGGAGTCAGATAAGAAGTGAACAAGACAAACTAGGATCTCCATGAGGTGGTGGATTTGTCTGACTGGCTGAGATTGATGCAGTAATGATACCCAAAGGGGAAGCTGATGAAGTAAAATGAAGCTGGCGGGGGGGCAGTTTCATTCACCTTCTCTCCTGCTGGCAGCCAAGAGGGAGAGGCGGGCAGCACTGGGAGGCCGGGATGGTTTTGCTCGGGGCCCTGACTGCCTGAACTGCTTCTCTAAAGAACCCAAGGCCTCTTTCTGCACTTGAGGGCCCCGTATCCTCTGATACCTGTGTTGCTGCACCCAAATCAGCCCAGGCTGGGGCAGCATGGATTCCAGGTGGAACGGCTGCTGAGAGTACCTGCTAGTTTCTGAGAATAGCTCAAAAGAGCAGAGGTGAGCTTCTGCAGAGTTTTGTGGGTCTCTAAGCCAGTCATCCATCTTCCTGCCACGTTTGGAGCCCTCCAGGGATGAGCAGAACCCATGTTTCATGAACACACAAATTACTTAGTGCTGCCTAATGCACCCTGTAAGCCACAAGGGCCAGAGATTAAATCATGGAAGATGTGAGGACAGAGCGTGAAGCTGTGGCTGGACCAGTCTTGTGCAAGTGGCCACATGGAGAGGGGATTTCAGGCTCCCAGTGCCAGCCACAGCCTCGTCCCTCTTAACCAAGGCCCTTACAATCCCACTGTGGCATTTCCTTTGCACCTGGTGTCACTACCCCCTCTCTACTGAGCTGTAGGCATCGCTACAGGGGCTGTGATGTGGCAGCCCTGTGAGCACAACCTCACAGCCTGGAGGTGGAGGAAGGAGGATTGGACTCAGAGCCTCAGGACCAGGTCCCATTCCCACACGCTCCCCAGCTGCCTGTGTGACCTGACCCCCTGTGGACCTTCATTTCCTCGTCTATAAATGCAGGAAGCGGGGAACATAAAGGTCTGCAAAATTGGATGCCTTCCGGGCTAGGCTAGCAGGGTGAACAGCAAAGCTGCCCTTTGCCGCCAGCTACATGGAGGATGCAGCCCCACCGAAGGGCACTTGAGCTCTCCCCTCAGTTTGTGCCGCCAAATGACACTTTTCTGTGGTTGAAATTCCACCAACAGCCCCCAGCTACCTTGGAAGCTTTCCACTCCTGACACTGATCTCAACGGAAACTTTCCTCCAAAAGCAGCATTTTCAGGGCTGGTGTGAACACTGCTGTGGCAGGGGCCACATCATGTGACAGAGAGGCCCGCATTGGGCGTGGGGTCTACGGAGCAGTTATAGCTCCTATCTCTCCAGCCACATCTTTATTCTGAGTTCAGCCCAACCTTTTCCATGAAGTTTCTATAAAGTTCTTCTGTCACCAGGACAGAAGATTCTGTGTTTGACCTGAGGCAGATGAATCAGGCAGGAGGACTGAGGAAGACATCAGGGTTCTTCAGCCACCTTATGGGGGCTCCTATGAAACAGGAATGGGGATCAACATGTCCCCCCACCTCCTACCATGGATTGATAAGGGAATCACCTCTGGTTGTCACATGTCATACAGATGATGCCTCCTCACTGAGTTAGCGGTGGAGGGTCTTGATTGCCAGGTTCTTGGCATTTTGAACAAAGAATTGGACAAAAGGCACAACAAAGCGAGGAAATAATGAGGCAACAAAAGCAGAGATCTACTGAAAATGAAAGCACACTCCACAGGGTGGGAGCAGGCCTGAGCAGTGGCTCGGTGGCCCTGGTTACAGTATCTTCTGGGGTCCAAATACCCTCTAGAGGTTTTTCTTTGTCCACTTGGTGTACATCCCATGCAAATAAAGTAGTAGTCTGCCATTAGTGTGATTGGTTGTGGAAAACAACCAATCAGAGGCTGAAGTGAAGTTACAAAGGTCACGTTCTATGCAAACATCTGATTGGTTGTGGAAAGCAACCAATCAGAAGCTGAAGTGAAGTTACAAAGATTAGACTCTATGCAAACGTCTGGTTGGTTGTAGAAAGCAACCAATCAGAAGCTGAAGTGAAGTTACAAAGATTAGACCCTATGCAAACGTCTGGTTGGTTGTGGAAAGCAACCAGTCAGAGGTACTTTCAATTTTCCATCTGCCATGAAGAAAGTAAGGCCGCATGGTGGTGGGGTAGGAGGGGAGGTGAAAAGGGAGTAACCTCTGGTTCTTTTGTTACTTAGGTGTGGAAAATTGGGGTTCCTTTTGATATATATATATTTTGTTTTTTAACAAGCATTATTTTTTAGATCAATTTTGGATTTACAGAAAATTACAGAACTAGTGAAGAGTTCCCACATACTCCACACCCAGTATCTCCCATTGTTAACATCTTATGGTAAAATGGCACATTTATTACAACTAGTAAACCTATATTGATATCTTATGATTAACTGAAGTCTATACTTTTTTCCAATTTCCTTAGTTTTTAACCTAATGTCCCCTTTTCCGTTCCAGAATCATTTAATTTAGTTCTAAAAAGTCAGCATAAATCGGCCTTAGGTTCCCTGCCTGTAGCCCCTATTCTCCTGCCTCAATTGTGGCTCAAATACAGAGAACCAGGTTCCCAGGCCATTCAAAAGAAAACAAGCTAGCTAGGCATGGTGGCTTTTGCCTTTAATACTAGCACTTTGGGAGTCTGAGGCAGGAGGATAGCATGAGGCCAGGAGTTTGAGACCAGCCTGGGCCATGTTGCAAGACCCCCATCTCTACAAAAAATTAAAAATATTATCCAGGCATGCTACAGGTGGCATGCACCTGTAGTTCTAGCTACTCAGAAGGCTGAAACAAGAGAATTATTTGAGCCCAGGAGTTCAAGGCTGCACTGAGCTATAACTGTAGCACTGCACTTCAGCCTTGGCAACAGAATAAGACCTTGTTGAAAGAAAGAGAGAAAGAGAAAGACAAAGAGAGAGAGCACCAAAGAGAGAGAGAGAGGGAAAGATAGAAAAAGAGAGAGACAGAAAGAAAGAGAAAGAGAGATAAAATGGAAAGAAAAAAAAGCACACTAGATGCACTCACACTCTAGGTTGGCGTGGGCTCGGACTCTTATACAGCACAGTCATAGCAAAGGGATCCTGCCACATCCCCTGGAGCTCCTTTGTGGATTTTGCACCACCCCTCATCCATTCGCCTTTCTCCCTGAAGGGAGGAATTTCTTAGCAGCTGTCTGTCTACTTCCCTCCACCATGCTCTTTAGAAGGGCTCCAGCCCACATTCCAAAAAGGAGCCTGGCCATCTGCATACTGAAGGGGAGGGCATGTGACCCAGGCCATCCCATCACAGTGAATCCCAGGAACTGGGCAGAAGCAACTAGGGTCAAGAGAAGTTTTCTCCACGTCCAGCCCCCACATTGCTTCTGGCCTCCGTGGTAGACCTCCCAGATGGAGCAGCCGGGCAGAGGCCCTCCTCACTTCTTCCCAGACACGGGGCGGCCGGGCAGAGGCGCTCCTCACTTCCCAGATGGGGCGGCCAGGCAGAGACGCTCCTCACTTCTTCCCAGACGATAGGTGGCCGGGCAGAGGCGCCCTCACTTCCCAGACGATAGGTGGCCGGGCAGAGGCGCTCCTCACTTCCCAGACGATGGGTGGCCGGGCAGAGGCGCTCCTCACTTCCCAGACGTGGGTGGCCGGGCAGAGGCGCCCTCACTTCCCAGACAGGGTGGCCGGGCAGAGGCGCTCCTCACTTCCCAGACGGTGGGTGGTCGGGCAGAGGCGCTCCTCACTTCCCAGACGGTGGGTGGCCGGGCAGAGGTCACGCCTGTGGTCCCGGCACTCTGGGGGGCGAGGCGGGTTGATCACTTCAGGCTAGGAGTTCGATACCAGTCTGGCCAACTTGGCAAAACATGAAAGATACAACAGACAAACCAACCAACCAACTCAGTGACAACAAAACAGGTCTACCCTGGAGTCATACTCTAATTTTTTCTATTTTCCTCCCTTTCTGATCCTTTATCCCACTTTCTTTTTCTTCCTTTTCCTTCTCCCTCTTCTTTGTCAAATAGAGGATTGAGTTATTATCACTGATCCATATAAAGTCCCTCTCTCATTTATTTTAACTCCCACCCCCCATTTCTATTCCCCGACTTCCCATGTGTAACCTTCCTAATATGTTTGATACACATCTTTTTGTTTGTATGTATTTTTAGAAAATGTTTATTGTTTTTGTGTGCAAAAAAAATTAATAAAAAAAAAAAAGAGAAGTTTTCTCTTTTTTTCTGAGGCTAAGACCAGAATGGTGGTGCTAAGACTAGTACCAGATCTGTATCATAAAAATTGTTTCTTTTACTTATCTGCCTTACTCTTTGTCCTTTTCTCCCTCCACAGATTACTTGCAGGTACTCATTTTAATAGAGGGCAGTCACACATAATTGATTAACACCATATCTGGACTCCTGGGTGCTGGTCGCAAGAGTAATATTTGATTTTCTTTCGAAGAACAATGATCCTTAGGTCATGCAGACCTCCTTGATGGTATCTGGAAGTTTGATTGGCTGAGGGACACAAACAGCTTTGGTCACCAGGAATCTCATCCCCTGCATACCTCCCTTACGCATCAAAGCCCCAGTTGTGTTCAAAGACAAGTCAGATTGGAGTTTGCCTCTCCCAATCTCACACTTTGGTGGAATCAAATAAACCTTTCTCTCCTCCTAAGCACTGGTGTGTCAGTGTTTGGCTAACTGCACATTGAGTACTTGGGTACTGGAACCTAGCGTTTGGGATCCTGCAAGACTAGAACCTACGTCTTCTGGCTGCCAGCCACACCTCTTCCTCTCCATGGAAACAGATGACTTCCTGGAATTCCAGACTCAATCTTTGGAAGACAAAGACCAACCCTGGGTGGCCCAGATTCCTTACTGACTTTGGAAAGTTAGCGCCCAGCTTTCAGATCTGGAGACTAAGGAAGAGAGAGCAAGCTGAGAGTAACATTCATTCACACACGCACATAAACATGCGCACACGCCCACACACCAGGCTTGAGGAAAAGAATCCCATGAGAAAAATAATTGCAAGACAGGCTTAATAGCTAACATTGATTGAGTGCTTAGTCTTTGCCAGGCACTCTGCTCAGCCATTTTACATGCATTTTTTTAAATTCTCAATAACCCCGTGATGGGAGCTATTACTGTACCTGTTTTACACATGAAAAACTGAAGCTCACAGACACTGAGCCCTTTCCCCAAAGCTGCACAGCTACTGAATGGTGTGGCCAGGCTGTCTGACTACAGACCCCATGCGTATTTTTTCTTTTACAGAAAGAATAAATAGAAATCAATTGTTGAAATAGCACACTATAGAGAATTTCCTGAGTTGCAAATTTTACCCCTCTTTTTCTCAGAGATACTTTAAGACTTCTCTTTTAAGGATTTTAAATTGCTTAGAGTGGAGCTTGTTAAGCTTTACACACATGTGAGTTACTGGGGATCTTGTTAAAATGCAGATTCTGACTGGCAGGTGGGGATGCCCTGAATTCTTGGTCTCTGAGGCCCTCTCAGGTGGGATCTCTGATGGTGGTCTACACACACATCCTAACACAACACACACACACACACCCCTACTGTAGCGCCAATACTGGGAAACTGAAATTCTATATTTTATATGTGCACTTAAGCTTCCTCAGAAAAAGAAAGAAATGCAAATACTTCATCACTAAGAATTTAAAGGAGCACATTGTGGCTTCCAGCACCAGAAGCAGGAACCATTAATCTAGTGGGGATGACAGGAAATGAAATGTAAGAAAGCTGATTAGCAGCACCTTTAAAAATTAGACAGCTCAGCTCCTGAAATGGAAATAAAAGTTTGGAATCTGAGCTTGCCCTGGCATCAAGGGGAGAAAAGCTTTTTTTTAATCTCAAGTGGCTTTTAGTTGTCTTGTTGTTGTTCTCTCATCACCTCCTTAAAATCAGCTCTTACACTGCTTCTTGGGGGTGCAGATAATCCGAGCAGACTTGGACTGCTGCCATGAATACACAGTCTCACTCCTTTGCTGCTCCTCAATATTTTATTTTCTTTCCTGTGGAGAGGTCGGCGAAGGTGAGGTTGTGCTGCTGGTGATTAATTGTGGTAATAAAGAGGGTGGAGAGAAAGAGAACTGGAAATGCGAGAGGGGTTGGTGATTTATCTGAAAACATGGATCCTGGGTAAATAACTGGATGACTGTGAGATGATTACAGGCTGAACTGTGTCCTCCCCAAAAGATAGGTGCATACCTCAGTGATATTGCGAGTTTAGTTCCAGACCATTAAAATAGAGTGAGTCATGCAAACTTTTTGGTTTTCCAGTTCATAGAAAAGTCATGTTTACACTATACCGTAGTCTATTAAATGTGCAATGCCATTAGGTCTAAAAAGTGTACTTACCTGAACGAAAAAGTACTGCTAAAATTCTGACACAGAGGAAGAAAGTAAGCATATGCTTTTGGAGAAATGGCACCAATAAGACTTGCTCAATGCGGGGTTGCCACAAACCTTCAACTTGTAAAAAACACAGTACCTGTGAAACCCAATACAGCAAAGCACAGTATAAGGACATCTGCCTGCAGTAGAGATCTCAGCTCCTAGGACCACAGAGTGCATCTTTGGTTGGGAACAGAGTCATTACAGGATGAGGTCAGACTAGAATAAGGTGGGCCCTAATCCAAAATGACTGGGGTTCTTATAAGAAGATGACCTTGTGCCAGGCATGGGGGCTCATGTCTGTAATCCCAGCACTTAGGGAGGCCGAGGCAGGCAGATTGCTTAAGCTCAGGAGTTCAAGACTAGCCTAGGCAATGTCCCTACCAAAAATACAAACATTAGCTGGGCATAGTGGCATGCACCTGTAGGTCCAGTGACCAGGGAGGCTGAGGTGGGAGAATCACTTGAGAGGAGGCAGAAGTTGCAGTGAGCTGAGATCGTGCCACTGCACTCTAGCCTGGGCAACAGAGCAAGACTCTGTCTCAAAAACAAACAAACAAAAAGAAGAAGATGGCCACGTGAAGTTGGAGGCACAGGAAGGACAGCCATGGGATAAAGACGGCAGAGACTGGAGCCCTGCAGCTGCCAGTTAAGGAACAGCACAGATTCCCAGCAAACTGGCAGAAGCCAGGAGGAGGCCAGGAAGCGTTCCCTGCAGAGTTTGGCCACGGCCCTCCAGACACCTTGATTTTTGACTTCAGTTTTCAGGCCACAAGATGATAGATTTCTCATGTTGAAGCCGTTTAGTTTGTGACACTTTGTTATTACAGCCCTAGCAAGCTAATACCATGAGGTTATCTTTCCACCTCTGACAAACTCCTAAATCCCCCTCCCAGGCCCTCCTCTACACTCAAACCCCTCACCCCCCACCCACTACCACCACAGTGATTGACCAAAAGGGAAGCAAGGAATGGGGCCAATGTGGGAGGCAGTCAAGCAGAGCCTCTCGCCTCTGGTGAGGAGGCAGTGCAGGGAAGACACTGAAGAGCCTGGCAAGGCCCCACCTCCAGTCCAGCTGAGGGGCCTGAGGACAGGAGGGCGGGAGGGGTAGAGGGCAGAAGGGGAGGAAAGGAGGAGAGTGGAAGGGGGCAGGGGGTGGGGGGAGGGTGGGAGGGGAGGAGTGTGGGAGGGAAGGAGGTGGGGAGGGTAAGAGGGGAGGAGGGCAGGCTCAAAGATGCTTCCCGCCTGCTGTCACCAGTGAGTCAGAGCACCAGAGCCTGGAAGGGGATGGGAACTGTAGGGCTGAGTTTGGCTTTGAGCCAGAATTGACACCCCAGTGCCAAGAGCTCCTCACCAGGTGCCTGGAGTTCTAATGAACAAATCAAGGAGGCTCCTAAGCAATAGAAGGACTGGGGATTTGGGGATGGTGAAGCCAAGGCTATAGAGTCCCACAGTGGATGTGAGGGGACCCTAAGGGATTACCCTTCTCTGAGTTCTCTGTCCTCCATGCCTTTATATTCCTAAAAAAGCACAAAAATCCTGGTATCCTCTGAGCCGAAGGCAGTTTTCCATCCCATCCCCAAGCCTCATGGAGGCCGGAACTTAGCTACTGTTGGTTTATGCACTACTCATCAGCTCTAGGCATCTGTCCCACAGGCTGGGCAGCTCCAGGACACTGCCTGGCAGCAGGGGCTGTGATTGCAGCTGGAGTTTAAACACACACCCTCCACCCATGCTCTCCAGCAAACGAGGACACCCATCCTCACACTCCCACCTGGAGACACTCGCACAGCACCACAAACATTCCCACACACACAGACACACCCACTCTCCAACATGCAGAGCCACACACCCTCACACAGACTCACACATGCAGCACAGTCACACACACCCAGCATGGGTTCATAGAGCAGCCACATTTGCTCAGAGACACAGACACATGTATACCCACAGCCATGTTCTCCAGGGCAGAGACAGGCGTCCCCTCTCCCTCCCTCTCTCAGACACATGCAGGACTCAGGAAATCCACACGAGCCTTCACAGCAGAGCTGGGAGAGTTTATAAATCAAGTTCCTCAACTTCCAAACAGAACTAATTCATGCCACAAGTAAAACGGTTACGGATAAATCTGCCTAGTGTGGAGTTCTACTTGGTGTTGGTTTTTGAGGAGGGACACGTGGCTCCTTCTCCTCAGGACCCCCACTTCTGGGAAAGCCTCCAGGCCATGCCCTCCTCACTGGGACAGGCAGGACCCTGCCTCCCCATCCTCTGAGCCTCAGGGCACTGAATGTCCACATCCCTCATGAGGCGCTTAAAACCAGAGAAATCCCGGCCCTCACCACCACACACCAAAGACAGACGAGAGAGGGAGGCCATGAGAGGGGACCCCAGGGCAGTCATGATTAAATGTGTGGACACTGCTCTCCCCAGGGTTTCTGGAGGGCATCACGTGGGGAGGGACCCTGGGTGCCAGCTGGTGAAGAAAAGGGTGCTTCCAGCCGGGCTCCGGTATGACGTTGTCTACACTTGCATTCGTCATCACATGAAGGCTCAGACCCCTGGCTACATTGCCATTGCACCTAGCCCAATAATTATTTTATGTAGAAAATTAGTGTGTGAGCCAACTGTGCATTTAAACAAAGCTCCATTTGAACACCAGATCTGATTTCCTATAAATACCAGTATGCAACTGCTAAAACAAAAAGGTAGGTCCTCTGTGCCATCTAGTAGCCTCTGTGATGGGAACTATTAGCACAAGAAATTCTAGGTTGGCCCCTTGGTGCTAACTGTGAAAGGGTGAAGGATGGGATCTGACATGCACCAAGTTTCCAGCTGCAAACACCAGCACATTGTCAAAATCTGTTTTGTGCTTCTCCATCCTTCCATCACTCTTCCTAATGACAAAAATAATTAACACATTCATATAAAAGCACAAAATGAATGGGAGTCCTAATTTATCCACCTATTTCAGGGTCATGCCTTTATCAATATATGACAAGTTAATGGGTCTTAATTAAAAAAGCAGCAGTAAAGCAATTTAGGAAACTGAAGGGTTATTATGAGTCGTCACTGTGACAGCATGTTTTGTGCACCATGGAAGATAACAGATTTGCTTTCCATGGTATCACAGATCCATCGTCCTGAAACTACTTGCTCTCAGTTGCAGAGAGCCATTTTCTTCTCTTTAAAAGAAGTGCACGAGCTGGTGGCTGCTTCCAGAGTGACAGCGGCAATGCATGATAGGAACCAGGAAGGCTATGGGAACCAGCATGAGGGAGGGGGCAGCAGGCCTGACCACAGGAAAGGGTCAGGGCCCTGGGAGAAAGCATGAGCCAAAGGTCAGGACAGGACCGCATGTCAGGGTCATTCCCAACCTGTTGCTCTTTCCCACTGAAAAAACCAGTAGTTTTCTAAGGACTGTCAGGATCCTCCCACTCCACCCCACCGTGGCCACACTTCCTCCAGGTACCTCTGAGACCTTCCTAGGTGGGCTTCAGCCTTGACCTATAGAGACTTGAATAAACACTCACATCGTTTCCAATGGTGTGAGGCCACATTCCCTAAGATGACACTAGTCCTCTTCATGTGCCTGCATGAGAAAGCTCAAGGCTGCCAAAATAAGTTACCATTTCTTTCAGCCAACACCTGAAGACAGGGTCTCTGCCTCCCAGCCTCTGTGGGGGTGGGAGTCTAACTTCACAGGAACCCATTAGTAAACCCAGGCGGATTTCACATAGACCACTCCACTTCCTGCTTTTGTAGTGTTTCACTTCCCTAACTCTGCCAAGCCCCTGCTCCTTCCCTCCCTAACCCATCATTCTCTCATGTTATCCTTTTTTCAGACAGTCTTGCTCTGTTGCTCAGGTTGGAGTGCAATGGTGCAGTCATAGCTCACTATAGCCTTGAATTCCTGGGCTCAGGCAATACACCCACCTCAGCCTCCCAAGTAACTGGGACTGCAGGTGGGTGCCACCAAGCACAGCTATTTTTTAAAATTTTTCATTGAAACAAGGTCTTGTTCTGTTGCCCAGGCTGGTCTTCACCTCCTGGCTTCAAGCAGTCCTCCCACTTCACTCCCAAAGTGCTGTGATTACAGGTGTGAGCCACTGAGCCTGGCCCATTCTCACTTTAAAATGCCCAGTGACCTGCACAAATCAAAGTTGAGTTCAATTTCTGCTGGGCTCTTTTCCCAGCTGCAATAGTTGTTACTGATTAAAATCTGTCCTTACCACTTTAGCGTTCAGCTTTGTTCATCTTTGACAGGACTAAGAAATCTATTTCAGAAATATTTCTAAAATCCAGGGCTTCTTTGTCATTATTTTCTGGCCCTCACCATCTCTTCCCTGGAATTATGCAGAGGCTACTTCATAGCCAGCCCCCCTGCTGATAGCTCATCTTGTCCATGGCCATTTGGATCATGTCCTGCCTTTTTAAAACACCCTCCAATTGCTCCAATTTGCAAAGCAGAAATTAAAAACTGAGCATCTGACACATGTGTACTTTGGCTAACTGTGCCTTTATCATGATGTTAAATTTTTTCCCTAAAGATGGGGTCTCACTCTGTTGCCCAGTCTGTAGTGCAGTGGTGCAATTACAGCTCACTGCAACCTCAACCTCCCTGGCTCAAGCCATAATCCCACCTCAGCCTGCCAAGTAGCCAGGACCACAGGGGCACTGCACCAAACCCAGCTAATGTTATATATATATATATATATATATATATATATATGTGGTTTTATTACCAACAAAAGCCCTTTGGAAAGCTGAGGAGGGAGGATTGCTTCCAGTCAGGAGTTCAAGACCACCCTGGGTCTTCCTATGTTGCCCAGGCTGGTCTTGAACTCCTGGGATTACAGGTGTGAGCCACTGGAATTCATTACAGGTGGCCTTGAATTCATTTCATGGGTAATTGAATGATTTTGCATAAAACTATAGATTTCTTGCAAGACTGGCCTACAGTCCTGGATGGCAGCATTGAAACAGACTGATCCCGTTTAGGCAGTGTGTGCACTCACCAGGTGGCCCGGTTCCCACCACTCCCTGCTACCCTTCACTATCCTCAGTTACGAACCTGCCGGCCCCATAGGCATCAGCGTTTGCCAGCCATCACAAGTAGGAGAACTGAGGCTGGAAAAATGGAAAATGAGACCCCAGGACACAGAAGGGTTCTAAGGAAATATGGAGATGTTTCTTGCTAGCAAGGAAAACAGTCTCAGGGACTGAGCTGAACTCACAGGTCAGTGCCCACAGTGAGTGCAGTGAGAGGTGCGTCTCCAGAGAAAAGCAAAGGCCATGGGAAAAAATGCAGGCTCAGGGCTCCTGGTGCCCTGTGTTTTGTCACAGGGTAAGAAGCTGAGACTTCCTACAAAAAAAGGAAGCACAGCACGTCTCCTCACAACTAGCACATCTTTAAACTTGACCTAGATGGCGTCGCTCAGGGTGGCCCCTTGGAAATCCATGAAAGCCAGAAAAGAGGCCAAGGAGGAAGATGGCATCTCTCACTTTCCCTGCTGTGCTTTGAGTATTGAAATGTCTGTGCAGGAATTCCTTTGAAATGCCTGAATCAGAGAGTGGATTTGCAAACCAAGTTTCTCCTTTATTTTTAAAGACTTTTAGCCCGACTTTTACTTTGAGAGTCAGGGACACGTGGAACATAAATTCCGGGCCCAAGAGTCATGTGGTCCCCGGCCAATGGGAAACCACATTGGTGCCTCCCAGCCCTGGCTCTTAACAGCACCACTGCACAGCTGAGCCAGCCTCAGAAACATGTGTTTACCCTCCCAGACATGAGCCTCTGTGTGCCGCTTCTCCCCTCTGTCAGGTCCTGTCTTCTTATATTAATAAGAAAAATAAAACGAAATAGTGGTACAGTGTTGGGGTGGCAAAAATTTTTGGTGATGGTACGGAGAGATAATGGGTGATTTTTCTCAGGGCTGCTTTGAGTGGGATTAGGGGTGGTGTGGGAACCTAGAGTGGGAGAGATTAAGCTGAAGGAAGATTTTGTGCTAAGGGGTGATATTGTGGGACTGTTAGAAGAAATATTTGTCATTTAGAATTATTGGTGATGGCCTGGATACGGTTTTGTGTGAATTGAAAAACTAAACACAATAAGAGAAGGAGAAAAACAGGTATGAAAGGTCTAAGAATTGGGAGGACCCAGGACATCTAATTAGAGAGTGGCTAAGGAGATTCAGCATAGTCCTGCCATCAAAGATTATTTATTTACTTCAAGAGTTAAGAGTGACGGTTTGGGGCTAGCACCAGGAAATATCAGCTGTGATGGCTTGGAGAAACAGTGTAAACCGGCAGTGTAAACAAGAGCAGGGCATGTATGAGTAGTTGAGAATGGTGAATAGGAGTATGACTAGACAGAAGATAGTAGGGATGACATGATCAGCAGGGAGAGCATGTCACGTGTTTTTATGAGAATTATGCCAAGATAGGTAACAGATGAGGATGAAATTTGGGCTTGACTGAAGTAATGGGGGCTGTCTGTGAAGGCTTGCGGCAGTACAGCCTAGGTAATTTGCTGAGCCTAATGGGTGTCAGGGTCAGTCCAACTGAAAGCGAAGAGAGGCTGGGTATGAAGGGTGCAAAGGAATAGTAAAGAAAGCATGTTTGAGATCCAGAACAGAATAATGGGTTGTAGAGGGAGGTATTGAGGATAGGAAAGTATAGGGGTTTGGCACCATAGGGTGGATAGGCAAAACAACTTGGTTGATAAGGTGCAGATCCTGAACTAACTTGTAAGGCTTGTCTGATTTTTGGACAGGTAAAATGGGAGAATTGTAAGGAGAGTTTATAGGCTTTCAGCAAAGGGAGATAAGGGTGATTAGGTTTTAATGAGATGGTAAGGGGTGCATGATCAGTCGCCAAGGAGAGAGTAGAGGTATCCTATACTTGTGGATTAAGGTGGGAGGATACAAGAGGAAGACGCAAAGGAGGCTTTGGATTGGGAAGGAGGGTGGCAATGAGGTGGGCTGTAGCCTAGGAATGCTCAGGGAAGCAGATAATTTAAAGTGTCTTGGCCTAATAAGGGAACTGGGCAGGTGGAGATAACTAAAAAGGAGTGCCTAAAAGAGTATTGTCTAAGTTGGCACCAGAGTTGGGGAGCTGTAAAAGGTTTAGAAGCCTGGCTGTCAATACCCACAACAGTTATGGAGGCAAGGGAAACAGGCCCTTGAAAAGAAGGTAATGTGGAGTGGTAGCCTCCATATTGATTAAGAAGGGGACGGACTTACCCTCCGCTGTGAGAGTTACCTAAAGCTCGGCATCCGTGATGGTCTATGGGGCTTCCGAGGTGATCGGGCAGCATCAGTCTTCAGCCACTAAGCTGAGAAGATCTGGGAAGGAGTCAGTCAGAGAGCCTTGGGCCAGAGTTCCAGGGGCTCTGGGAGTGGCTGCCAGGTGAGCTGAACAGTCCGATTTCCAGTGGAGTCCCACACAGATGGGACACGGCTTAGGAGGAATCCTGGGCTGCAGGCAATCCTTGGCCTGGCGGCCAGATTTCTGGCACTTGTAGCAAGCTCCTCGGGGAGGCGGTTCTGGAGGAATGCCTGGCCACTGCGGTTTAGGCATTTGGAAGTTCTTGTGTGCTGGAGATGTGGCTGGGGTTTGTCTCACAGTGGAGGCAAGGAATTGCAACTCAGAAATATGTTGCTACTTGGCTGCCTCTACTCTATTATTATACACCTTGAAGGCGAGGTTAATTAAATCATGTTGTGGGGTTTGACAGCCGGAATTTAATTTTTGGAGTTTTATTTAATGTCGGGAGCAGATTGGGTAATAAAATGTATATTGAGAATAAGATGGCCTTTTGACCTTTTAGGGTCTAGGGCTGTAAAGCGCCTCAGGGTTGCTGCCAAATGAGCCATGAACTGGGCTGGATTTTTATATTTGATGAAAAAGAGCCTAAACACTATCTGATTCGGGATAAAGAAAAAGTAGCATTAACCTTGACTATGCCTTTAGCTCCAGCCACCTTTTTAAGAGTAAATTGCTGGGCAGGTGAGGGAGGGCTAGTCACAGAATGAAATTGTAAGCCAGACTGGGTGTGAGGAGGGGAGGTGATGAAAGGATTATAGGGTGGAGGAGCAGAGGCTGAGGAGGAATTGGGACCTAGCTTGTCCTGGCGAGGAGGGGAGAGGTCAGATGAGTCTGTAGAAAAGAAAGATTAGAAAGACTCAGCGACACTTGGGGTTGGGACTGAGGGGACAGATGGGAGGGAAAGAAGGAAGATGTGGGATGAGCTGCATTGGAAACAGAGACTAGGGAGGGACCAATGTGTAAAAGAATGCCTGGAGGTCAGGCACCTCAGATTATTTGCCTATTTTACGACAAGAATTATTTAGATCTTGTAGGATGGAAAAATTGAAAGTGCCATTTTCCGGCTATTTGGAACTAGTGTCGAGTTTGTAGTGGGGTCAAGTGGCATTGCAGAAGAAAATAAGACATTCAGGTTTTAGGTCAGGTGTGAGTTGAAGAGGTTTTAAGTTCTTGAGAACACAGGCTAAGGGAGAAGAAGGAGGAATGGAGGGTGGAAGGTTGCCCATAGTGAAGGAAGCAAGGCTAGAGAAAAGAGAGAGTAGAGACATGGAGGGAAGGGGTTTGGGGGTTCTTGCCCTCCAAAAAGCGGGAAAGGGGTCGGGGTGTGGAAATAAGGGGTTGGGGTGCAGAGATAAGAGGTTGGGTCATGGAAATAAGGGATTGGGGTGCAGAGATAAGAGGTCAGACTGCAGAAATAGGGGATCGGGGCACAGAGATAAGAGGTTGGGGCGTGGAAATCAGGGGTTCTTGCCCCTCCCCCAGAAAAGTGGGACTTGCTGGTAAGGGTGAAGGAGAAGGGGGTTGGGATGTTCTTGCCCCTCCCCAGAAAAGCGGGACTTGCCACTAAGGGTGAAGGAGAAGGGGTTGAGGGGTTCTTGCCCCTCCCCCAGAAAAGCAGAGATGGGGTAGAGACATGGAGAGAAGGGGTTGGGTTTCTTGTCCCTCCCCCAGAAAAGCAGGACTTGCAGCTAAGGGTGAAGGACCAAGGCAGTCATCCCTGCGTGGTCTGACACCTCTGAAACATGGGTGAATAATCAGAGAGGCATCCCTGCAATGATTAAACACCAAGGGAAGGCTGCCTTCCCAGTCCATGACCGGCGCCGGAGTTTTGGGTCCACGGATAAAACGTGTCTCCTTTGTCTCTACCAGAAAATGAAAGGAATTGAAATTAAGAGAAGGGAGAGAATTGAAGTGTGGCGCCAAGATTGAAAGGAGAAAGAGGTTGAGGGATAGTGAGGGAGGTTGGAGAACAGAGTAAAAAGAGGCTGCTTTCCAGATTTGAAATTGGTGAGATGTTTCTTGGGCTGGTTGGTCTGAGGACCTGAGGTCGTAGGTGGATCTTTCTCATGGAGCAAAGAGCAGGAGGACAGGGGATTGATTCCCAAGGGAAGTCCCCTGATCTGAGTCATGGCACCAAATTTCATGCACGTCTGTGTGAAGAGACCACCAAACAGGCTTTGTGTGAGCAACAAGGCTGTTTATTTCACCTGGGTGCAGGTGGGCTGAGTCCGAAAAGAGAGTCAGCAAAGGGAGATAGGGGTGGGGCCATTTTATAGGATTTGGGCAGGTAAAGGAAAATTACAGTCAAAGGGGGGTTGTTCTCTGGCAGGCAGGAGTAGGGATCACAAGGTGCTCAGTAGGGGAGCTTTTGAGCCAGGATGAGCCAGGAGAAGGAATTTCACAAGACAATGTCATCAGTTAAGGCAGGAGCAGGCCATTTTCATTTCTTTTGTGGTGGAATGTCATCAGTTAAGGCAGGAACCAGCCATCTGGATGTGCACATGCAGGTCACAGGGGATATGATGGCTTAGTTTGAACTCAGAGGCCTGACACCCTCCTCTGCCTTGCCTGGACCCTGACTGTCTGCCTAGGGACCTGCAGTCTATCTGGTCCTCTGTAAAGCTCTTTTTAGTTCTGTGTAAAACAGAAGGAGAGTAAAATTGGGGCCCAGATGAAACAGAACTATTCAGGCTGATATCCAAGAAGAGCCCTGGCTCCTTAACCTGTTTTCCTTTTCACTGGCCTCTTAGGACTCAGGTTTGCCAACGCTCAGAAGCAAGAGCCAGGAGTGAATATTGCACACAACAGCGGTGAACCTGGCCTGCTTCTGAGTGTGCAAAAGCCCTTTACACAGGATTTCCTGAGGTCAGCCCAAGCCCAGGCTCCCCACCCTCCCAGAATGCCTCAGCTAGCTGGCAAAACATTGTAAGTGGAAGCAGAGATTTGTCCAGTGTCAAAAATCATTTCACACAATAACCAGACACAGCCTGGGTGGAAGTCACTGCTACAGAAACTGTGCCCTTCCTCCAGTCTTCATCTCGGCACATCTGTGACCACAAACACTGTCTGTCTAAATTCACATCTTGTTCAATTTTAGATTCATAGTTTTCTCTACTCAAATACTTTACACTTGTAAGACACGTTGTGTGGAAGTGGTTTAAACTTGTCTTTTAACATCACCAATAACCATCTTCTACATTTTTTTCAGTCATTAATTTGATATCTTCACTAAAAGAAACGCCAGTAATTTGAGGGTTTTCAGAGTAACGTGCCTTGAGCTCCTCCAGACAGAGAAGAAGCAGAGGTGTTGCTGTTATTATTCTGAGCTAATAGGAAACACATCATGGATTGGAGGCCAGGAATCAGCCACCACCTGCCCGGCATGCACATAGAGCAGGTGTTGGCTATAATTGCCTCTAGACTTCCTGCCATGGTCAGTTGAAAGTCAAACCTGTAAATGCTGCCTGACCGCAATAGAACTGGAGTCCACAGACATTTTTGCATCATTTCCTGGTGAAAATATACGGACTGGGTGGGATGAGATGGAGGGCGCATATGGAGCAGACCTGACTGGAATAGCAACCAGCAGGCTGTCAGTCTTACTGCCTTTTGTCGTCTTCCATTTTTTTTTCTTCTATGACCAAAAGAGATGACAGACCTGTAAGAAAATGGATTTGGTCATTTCCAGAAGAAGCTTGTTCTTTGATCTGTCTGAGGGCAGGTCAGTAGAAGCTATTTTTGTTAACCTGGATCCTCACCATGGATATTTCCTGAGCTTCTACATGGCAGTTCTATGTTTTAAAGTTCCCTTTGCTGTGGCAGCACAACTCCACACCAGACAGTCACCCTTCTTCCTGAGAACCACTGTGATTTCACTTCAGGCTCAAGGTGTTTTCAGCAAATCTGAGGGAGGACTAAAACAGATGCACACACTTTGCTTTTCTGCATCACCACCGTTCACAGGCTCCCAGGAGCTCCTGCAGTCAGTAGAAGGGAGATCATTCAAGTGGCTTCCACCTGGTACCAAACCCACACAGCCTTCAGCCCCAGCCCCTCTAATCTCCTGACCTCCCGGGCACCCTCCCTGGCCAACCTGGTCCAGAATGGCCTCCTTCCTCTAGAGGTCCCAGGCACCAGGAACCACGCCTTTTATTCCAGAGCATTCTTGACTTCAGGTTAGGTCCTATTTATCAAACATTTGTCTAGAGAGCAGCCCCAGCACATAAGTGTGTGTGAACCACAGAGTAGAGGCATGGCCCCCGCTCACTGTCCCCTCTGACCCTGGGCCTGGGTAAGACTGGGCTCCCCAAAAGCAATATAAGTGTACCAGGAATTTTCTATGGTGCTCCTGGGAGAAGTAGGAAGGAGGAGGGAGAGGGAGAAATCAAGTAGAGGTGTGATTCAAGCCCCATTCTTGCTTGCACCTGCAGCGTGACTCCCAGTGTGAGCTGAACCTTAGAGCTTGTCCGGACTTGAATCAAAGCAACGAGCCTCAGGTATTGCTGTGGGTCAAGATAGGGAGACATAAACTCCCTGGAGCATCACCTCCAGCTTTCTGCACCTGTGAGCAAAGCCCAAAGGCGGGTCACTGAGGAGAGACACAGGCATGGCATTAGTTGCTGAAGAACACAGATGCTGAGGAGTGGTCCTGGGTGGGAGGGGGTGGGAGGAGCAACCACCAGCTTCAGGGCCACCTTCATTGGGCCGGTCTCCTGCCAGCGTCATGAGATGCTCCGAGGAGCCAGAATTCAGAGCTTTCATTTCCTCTGTGACTCTACCAGGTACTCACAGAACCAGGAAAGGAGAGGCACTGTTTAAAAAAGCGAACACTTACATAGCACTTACTATATGCCAGGCAATGTCCCAAGCATTTTACAAGCACTAATTCACTAAGCTTCTCAACATCTCAATTTCCTCATAGGTAAAGTCAAGCTAATAATAATAGCTACTTCACAGGCTTGCAGGGAAGCTAAATAGCCTACCTAAGGTGACAGAGACTATCTGCCAAGATTTGAACCTGGGCAGTCCAGCTCTGAATCTAAACGCTTAACCAAACCATTAAAATGAGTGCAGGCTCATAGGGCCAGACAGACACAGGTGCAAGTCCCAGTTTACATCAATAAAACTGCATATCACCCACAATGGTTGAACACTCCCACCAACAGTGTAAAAGCGTTCCTATTTCTCCACAGCCTCATTAGCAGCTATTGATTCCTGACTTTTTAATAATCGCCATTCTAACTGGCATGAGGTGATTCCTCAAGGATCTAGAACCAGAAATACCATTTGATCCAGCAATCCCATTACTGGGTATATACCCAAAGGATTACCAATCATGCTACTATATAAACATTCTACTATAAAGACACATGCACATGTATGTTTATAGCAGCACTATTTACAATAGCAAAGACTTAGAACCAATCCAAATGCCCATTGGTGATAGACTGGATAAAGAAAATGTGGCACATATACACCATGGAATACTCTACAGCCATAAAAAATGAGTTCATGTCCTTTGCAGGGACACTGGTGAAGCTGGAAGCCATCATTCTCAGCAAACTTACACAGGAACAGAAAACCAAACACCACACATTCTCACTCATAAGTGGGAGCTGAACAATGAGAACACATGGACACAGGGAGGGGAACATCACACACCAGGGCCTGTCAGGAGTAGGTGGCAAGGGGAGGGAGAGCATTAGGACAAATACCTAATGCATGTGAGGCTTAAAACCTAGATGACAGGTTGATAGGGGCAGCAAACCACCATGGCACATGAATGTTCTGCACATGTATCCCAGAACTTAAAGTAAAATAAAATAAAAAATTTAAAGAACTGCATATCATCTCTGAGTCTTCACTTTCCTATTTTTGAAAAGGGTTTTTCTTAAAAAACAAAAAAGCCACTAATACCTGTATCTGTGTAAGAAATGTCCAGCAGGTGCTGAAGCCTTGCTGGGAACTCAATAACTCTCAGTGATCATTAAAAAAATCCTCGGTAAAATTGACTGCTTGCAATCTTTGATACAGAAATGCCTGTCCCCAGTAACTTCCAGTGGCAGATGTGTTATGTGTGTGCATATGAAAAAACTAAACATGTAAAAAAACCAAAATCCAGGCCACCCAGTACCTTCATATGGCATTACTCAGGTCTACACCCCTGGGGACAGTCGGCTATGCCTGGAGACATTCTAGGTTGTCACTGCTGAGGGAGGGGTGCTAGTGGCATCTCATGGGTAGAGGCCAGAGATGCTGGTAAACACCCTGCAATGTACAGGACAGCCCATTATATACTCTTTCTTTCCAACATAACAATAATGATAAAAGCACCTGCCAACACACATATTCAAGGCACAGGTCTGAGTATATTATAAAGGTGATCTCTAAATAACCTCTCTCTGAGAAAGGATCTCCTTTTAGCCCCTTCACAGTTAGGGAGAGGAGACTTAAAGAGGCTGAGTAATTTTCCAGGATCACACAGCAGACAGGGAAGCTTGGATTTGAATCATTGTCATGCAGAGTCCAGGACTTACACTCTTCACCATTATACATTCCTTCACTAAACTTTCCTAAGTTTTACCACAAATTAGAAGGCAGAAAATGAAAAAGCACGTAACTTTGTAGTTCTAGCAACTGATTTACTTCCAACAAAGGCCCTTTGGTTCTAGAAAGCTTTATCTATGTGTTAATGATAGCAGTATATTAAATTATGGGCTAAGTGTGGTATCAAATTGTAAAATAACCTATGAAATCTAAGCTTTACTTTTTCTCATAGTTATTAATGGCTGGGGTCAGACTCTCTTGGGAGCCCCTCAATTGGAAGGAAGACTGACAAGAACACACACACAGGACTTGAACCAAACCCATGTGAATTCTAAGGGAAGGCAGGTTTATTATCTTTCGCTCCCCAGAGATGAAGTCAGTCAGCTTTTCTGTTCATCACTGGAGAGGATATTAAACACAATTCTTTACACGTGGGGAAAAAGAAATCATTGATTCTGAGAACAGCTTTGGTGAAATGGGCCTTTGGTTGGAACAGCACACACACAACCTCTCCAAGACAGCAGGTCATCTGCCCTGGAATCTCACCCTTGGTCTCTGGCTCTGAAACTCTGATCACCTTAGGGAGTGTACTGGCAATGACCAATAGACCAGGACCTTTTGCTGCAAATCTACTAATGTTCCCTAAAGGGTGACCTCTGGTGCTCAAGGTTGTTTCCCACCACAGGGCTGCAGGCTGCCACTCTGCAAAGTGAATAACTACCTTAGTCAAGGCTGGTGGATACATGAAAACCTGCCATTAAAAGAAACACATGCTGGACTGTTTCTTCTAGAATTAGCCATTTGGACTCTCCTCGGGAATCATTAAGGGGACTTTTTTTTTTTATTATACTTCAGGTTTTAGGGTACGTGTGCACAATGTGCAGGTTTGTTACATATGTATCCATGTGCCATGTTGGTGTGCTGCACCCATTAACTCGTCATTTAGCATTAGGTATATCTCCTAATGCTGTCCCTCCCCCCTCCCCCCTTCCCCCACCCCACAACAGTCCCCGGAGTGTGATGTTCCCCTTCCTGTGTCCATGAGTTCTCATTGTTCAATTCCCACCTATGAGTGAGAACATGCGGTGTTTGGTTTTTTGTCCTTGCGATAGTTTACTGAGAATGATGCCTGACTTTGAAAGCAATCTTTTTTTTTTTTTTTTAACAATAGAAAACTACAAAGTACTATACAAAGGGGATTTTGGGCACCATCAGCTCCTCTCAAATCCCCTATGATGAGATTATTACTTAGAATAGCCTAGGCTATTCGACAGTAACATATTAACACTGAAATCCCAGTGGCTTAAAAAATCTAAAAGTTGATTTCTTGCTAATGAATATTATGATCCTGGACAAACAATTCTGCAGGGCCGTCATCCTCCATGCAGTGACCCAAGGACCCAGGCACCTCCACACTTGTGGTGCCACCATATCAAAAATTGGCTTCCAGGTCACCACAACAAGAAAGCACAAAATTTGGGAGTTGTGGATCACTTCCTAAAGCTTTGGCACTTCTGCTTATAGCCCATTGGTCATAACTAGTCATAGAGCCCCCCCAAGTGCAAGGAGGCTGAGAAATATATAGACAGCACATGGTAAATATCTCTATCATCATTTATTTGTGTTACACACACTCCAATTCTGCTCTTTTAGTTCTCTTACAAGGTACACTATTGTTGACTGTAGTCACCCCATTAATCTCCCCCATATGTAGATGAGGAGCCTGGTGAGTGTGGCCTACTGCAAATATTTTTTTTCCCACCAACCCAAAACTTAGATTCAAAAAGTAATGCTGATTTTTAGAGAATTTTAGGTGATACTTACTTTGGTAAAATTTATTAAAACTGTAATTCTCCTAATCACATTATATCATTTTCTATAATCTTGTAACTCTAACATCAAATTTAAGATAAGAAATATATTTATGCCCCATATCCATAAGCAACAAGATCATTAAATCTCTTCAGGCACTATTGTTTAGAAAAAAGAAAAAAAACCTATCTAAGTATTTTCAGCAGGAAAAAATTTACAGCGCTTACAGCCCAGCATTTAATCGCTTTTCTTTTTTGCATTGGTGAATCATTTTGAGCTTATAATTTCAAAATAAATATTTTTTAAAGCCTCAGGACATTCATTGTGTAATGATCATTTGAAAGATTTTTTGGTTATGGTGTTCTCAAATGAATAAAAAGGCTGTTCACAGCAACAGTTATTTCTATATTAAAAAGATGAAATTGCTCATTAAGTTGTACAAGTCAATTTCTTTCATCAGCCTAACTGCCCATTTTAGCAAAGATTCCATCTCTGAATTAAGCAAATAGCTACACATTTCAAAGTGAATAGCTATACTCCGTTTCCTTTAACGTGAACATCTCAGACATATCAACGTTGTCAGCCTCTTTACTAAGCCTTTCTCTGAAAAGACTGAAGACAGTGTTTTGTTGTTATTGTTATCATAGTGTGTTTTGTACTTTTGCTTTTTTAAAGGCAATATTTGTGTGTGTTAGCTACAGTCTGGCTGGTCATAACATGCACACTCAAAAGAGAGCCAGATATTTTTTAAAAAGTATGGTGAGGCTGAGTAGCCCATTTAACAATAAACGTAAAGTGCTCACATTTCCGTTGGTCTGTTTGGAATTTCCCTAAGGAGAGTTATTTCTTTCTGTAATAAAACCAGAAGTTGAATGTAATAAACAATAGCTGGTCTGTGGGGCTTTGTGGCTAACTGAGTATGGAAAAGTCTGTGGACTTTCTGTTTATTTCCTTTTCCCAACCAAACCCTTGAAACTAGAGGCTGGAAGGAAGGGGTAGAGTTGAGGGGCATTGGGCTGGGTGGAAGAAGTGACCGCGCTGATCCTTTCACATTCTGTAATGCATGCAAAAAGTAATGAGAATGAGATAGACAAAGTTTCAATTCTTTAGAGAGAGATTCAAATTCATTTGTCGGTTACAGGAGGCAAAAAAAATGCCATTATTAATTTAGGCAATTAGAGAACTTTGAAAGCAATATTTAGTACTTTTTTTAAAAAGCCTGTCCCAGGAGTTCAGCCCACAGCCTAGGAAAGCTTAATTTTTATAGTATTTCAAATGAAGAAAGGTCATTTCTTGGATGTGCTTGACAGAAGATTGTAATTATAAACTGGTAATTTTAATGAGAAGTGGGGTTTCCATAAAAACGGAATGAACTTTTGAGGAAGTAAAATTAGATTGCATGTTCCATCCACGGTGGCATTTCCAAACAGGTCAGTGTTCCCAACATTGCCACCTGCTCTGCCACACTTTCCCGAAAAAACATTAATGCTTTGGTACCTACATCTGCTTCTCCTGCCTTCTCAATGCACCAAACAAGACATCAGACCTTTTTCCTGCATGGAGGCCTGCCTCCTGCGATGTCTGATCCACACACTTCTCTCTTCTCCGAATGCTAAACAGAGAGAATATTGCATTGTGATCTTCCCAGATTTAGGGCAGAGACAGGGCAGTCAGTCTGGGAGGGCACCTAGTGGAGTGAGCCCACAGTGTGGAGGGGTGAGTGCCTCCTGAGGAATCTTGCCCTCTCTACAGTCCACGTTTTCTGGCAGATCCAAGAGGTCACTTAAGGAGTTTTGAACAATCTGTACTGTAATGTCCTGATGGTGCCTCAGCGTCATCTGTGCTCATCCCATTGTTATCTAACCAAATGGAGTCACTTTGCCTGTGTGCAATGGAAAGCCAAAAAACTGACACACTGGATTTTTGCAGAAAAAAAAAAAAAAAAAAAAAAAAAATTATTGCCAGTCAACTGGCAACGAGACAGGAGGAAACCCTCAAATCTGTCTCCCTGAGCTGGGGGCTGAGTGGGGTTTTATAAGCACAGGGTAATAAGGTATGATCTGCTTGGATCTTGCAATGAGGTGATGCTGGGAGGCATAATCTCACTGATCCTGCCGCAGGACGATGCCAGGGTTTGATGTGATTGAATCCTGGATCCTGCCACGTGGCATCCACTTTTAAATTTGGTCTCACTCCTCAGTTCGAGCACTTGGGGCTGCCTATGGTTGCGCACTTGGCTCATCTGGGCATGCTCCAGCAATGTGACCTTCGACCTGCAGGTCCATGGCAACTGAGCAACAACTCACAACCTTGTTACGTGGAAGTTGAGCCAGACTGGTCTGGTGCAGTTACACATCCCTACAGGGTCTGATTTTACTGACTATGGGGCAGCTTGGGTATTGTTTTTTTTAAGCTCCACAGATGATTCTAACACTCAGCAGGGGCTGAGAGCCATGGAGTTACTTTCTGAGAAAGAGTAAATATCAGCAAAGAAAGAGAGACAGGAAAGGCACTTGGCTGCAGCCTGGTGAGTAAGGAGTCAGGCAGCACCAAGCAAGGCTGGAGGATGAGCACAGTGAGGACCCACATGGCCTATCAACTGTGTTAAGATAAACACCAAATCCTGGGGCTGGGCATGGCGGCTCACACCTGTAATCCCGGCACTTTGTGAGGCTGAGGCAGGAGGATCACCTGAGGTCGGGAATTTGAGACCAGCCTGGCCAACATGGAGAAACCCTGTCTCTAATAAAAATACAAAATTAGCCGGGCGTGGTGGCACACGCCTGTAATCTCAGCTACTTGGGAGGCTGAGGTAGACGAATCGCTTGAACCAGGGAGGCGGAGGTTACGGTGAGCTGAGATTGCGCCATTGCACTCCAACCTGGGCAACAAGAGCGAAACTCCGTCTCGAAAAAAAAAAAAAAAAAAAAAATCCTAGAAAGCCCCGGGAAGTCAAAGAAGGGCGTCAGTGCAGAGCAATGCGCCAGCTCTTGGTTGCCGTATTCCTGGTGCTACAATAAAAGTTTATTGAACATGTGCACTCAGGCGGGAATCAGAGACTCAAGAGAAAAGCTAAAACCACCTGGAAGCTGAGCCTTGTCTAACCAAATTTATTGAGTCTCCCTCCAGCTAACTGAGGGGTCAGATGCCACTCATTTCTGCTTGGGAACAGTCATTTGCTTTAACTCTCAGCCTCTTGCTGCAGCCATGCTGCCTTCCCCTCAGTGTCCTCCTTCCCGCCACAGTAAGTCACTCTGGAGTGCCACGCTCCACTTAAAAATAAACAAACACCTTCTGTCTCCATCCTGGCACAGTTTCAGCTTATTTAGCATTCTAACATATGTCGTCTGTTTTCCCAAACAATCTAACATCGGCACAGCATGATGGGGTTGATAATTTGGGCAAATGAGAAACAGCCTGCCATCAGCACAGACATAATGACATTTGATTTGCTATCGGTAGATTCCATTGTGTGTTCTCTCTTCTCATCCTTGGAAGATAAACACAGAAAAAGACTGCAAGATTTCCAGCCCTGGCTCTGTGGCAGAGAATAAGGTCTGAAGGCAGGGAACCTAAGGCTGCTTCAGGCTGACTTCTTTGAACTAAGTTGAAAGGAAAACCTTAACTTTCCATGCCTAAGTAACAAAAGGACCACAGGCTACTTCCTTTGACCTTTTCTCCAGGACAAATGGGAAATTGGCTGTTCTGCAACAAATCAGACTGATTACCGGTCAAGTCTTCGTTTGCAACTTTGCAACTTCTCTCCAGCCTCTGAAAGGTTACTGTCCACAACCAATCAGACTGATTGCAGGCCGAGTCTTTATTTGCATAGAAATATAACTTTGTAACTTCATCCTAGCCTGTGACTGGCTCCTTTAGGAACCAATCAGATGTTTGCACAGGAGTGTGACCCTTGTAACTTCTCTTCAGCCTCTGGTTGGCTGCTTTCTGCAACCAATCAGATTGACTGCGGGCTACCACTTACCACTGAGATGAGCACGAAGTGGCCAATGGGAAACTTCTAGGGGGTATCTGGACCCAAGAAGATTCTGTATCTTGGCTCTTGAGCCACTGCGGCTCAGTCCACTCCCACATTGTGGAGTGTACTTTCATTTTCAATAAATCCCCGCTTTCGTTCTTTTGTTGCTTCGTTCTTTCTTTGCTTTGCTGGGCATTTTGTCCAGTTCTTCGTTCAAAACACCAAGAACCTGGACAGCTTGCAGTTATGACCCTCCACCGGTGACATATCTTGGCAAGCCAGCCAGGAGGAAAGGTAGGCCCAAAGTTTGGGATTTATTTTTCTCCTTTCCCCTTTTAAATCTTTCTCTCTCTTCCTTTTCAACTCGCGACCCTCGGTAGACAGTGCCTAAGCATGGAGACAACTGCCAAGTTTCTGGCCAGCGCCACTCTGGTGAAACTGAAAGGTTTCCACATGGAAGTGCCTGACTGCCGCCACTCAGTTTGGGTGAGGGACCTGAGTCCTTTTCTTGTTTTCATTTTTCTAGGTCCTATTCCTTTTTCCCTTTTTCTGAGTTCTTTTCCTTTCCTCCTTTTTCAGTCTTTCAGCAGCTGTTTCCTAGTGGCTCCTTGGTAATTGAGAGGAACTGGCCAGGTCCACTCTCCAGTGATCTCTGAAGTCCAGGGAATGAATAGGGATGGCTGCCCTGCCCGGAAGGGGGAAAGACACTTTACTATCCTTTCCAGTTATCATTTCACAACTGCCTGTGACGCAGTTGGCAGCTCGTCCAGGGCAAATTCACAACACGTTTCACACACGTTTCAGGTAACTTAAACTCCTTTGCTTATGCTAAATTCTTCCCTAATCGTACTCAACTGGATAAGGAACAAAACGGCCCACCCAGCATCCAGTTCTTATTACAGTTCATGATCATTTTTATAAAGCTCACAGTATGCTCTGGAGGGGAAAACCTGCGTGTGGCGCCCCCTCCTGAGGCCAGAGATGTCTGGAACTCTTAAGATTGGACCCCGCAGGAGGACGCTCTGTGGGTTGTATGGACCTCAAACTCTCCAAAGGGGATGCCCTTGGCACAGGTTCTGAGGTCTAGTATTAAGCCCTCCTTAGAATTTTCTCTCGGAGTTGAAATGCTGCTTGGACCCAAAAGTGTTTAGAATCTGAAGTTTACTGTCTAATGGAAAAGTGGGATGGTATTGCATAAATACAGGTCTTATAGGAGTTATTAAGAAGTTATTTTAGGCAGACAGGAAAAGGGGTCCTTGGGAAGTTTTTCTTTTAAAGCAGCTCCAGAAACCTTTCTTGTCTAGCAGGAAAGCCCCGGCTCTTAGATCCTGCCCGCAAGCTTTGATATCCAAATCCCGGCCATTAGAAACTGGGTCCACCCAAACACGGTGATTCCCGCTGTCTTCTTGCCCTTGCCCCCACTTGTGCCTGGCAACATGGCCACCCCCACATATCCACAGGTGTGTAGAACACCATGGCGCCCTGTATTTGCATATTAAAAGTTAGGGTGGGAGGGCCAGTTTTTTTGTGGGCTAGTGAGTGAAATGCCTGGTCAAACCAATCCCCTGAGCCCTATGCAAATCAGGCACCACCGCCTCCAGCCTCCTTATATAAGCAGCCACTTTTCCCCCCACACGGGTTTTCTCTTTGTTCGAATCCCCTCTCCCTCAGTCTCTGTACAGGGAGGCTGTTTTCTTCCTTCTTTCTTGCGTATTGAACTCTCCACTCCTTAAAACCACTCCACTTGCGTCCATGTCATTTTATCCAATTTGGTGCAAGATTAAGGACCCTGGTGTACCTCCACTCATTGGAAACTTATCACAGGCTTTTGTGCTGCCGTTCTAAGCAGGGACCTTGTTAACGTGTGACACCTTGCTTTGGTACTGTTTGGCCCCAGTGCTCCTTGGAGTCTGGGGAGGTTTAGCCTTTAAAATTCAACTGCCAAGGAGACTGCTTTGTCCAAAATTTTGGTTCACAGCCTTCCTTGGATTATCTATTGGGGCAAAGTAAAACTGGCAAGCTTGTGTTGCTATCTCATGGCTAAGGTTCCGAGCTATTGGATCTTTGTTTATGTGTGTGTATACATGTCTAGATGTGTTTATTTGTATGTACACTTGTTGTATATTGTGTCTATAAAATTGGCTTATAAAAGAGTGCTCATGAAAATTGAGTAAATAAGTCTAAGCAATTTTCAAGTTCATGTGACTTAAAGTATAATTTTACTAAACAAGCTAGCTTTAAAATTATTGGTGGAATAAAAATAGAAATGTTTTCAGAATTGTCAACATACATTTTGCCTGAATTTTATGTTTTTCTTTGCTAGATATTTTAAAATGTCAGTGTTAATTCAAGCTGGAAGCTGCTTAGAGCAAATCTGCCTCCCATTCTATTCAAAGTCTCACTGAGATAAATACATATCTAATTGCTTTCTTTGGAAAGGCTAATAAGAAACTCAAAAGAATGCAACCGTCTGTCTCCCACCTGTGATTGGAAAGCCCCCAAGCCTCCTGCCTCGAGTTGTCCCGCCTTCTGGGACCAAATCAATGTTTGTTTTACGTATGTTGATTGATGTCTCATGTCTCCTTTGTTTAAAGTTAAAATTAAGTAGTGAGTGGGATAAATGTTTTAGGTAAACTGTTTGTGTAAATTAAAATCTTAGAGCTATTTTTAACACCCATTTGATATCTGGGCCATTTCCAATTGAGAAAGGGTTGTAATATGAAGAAATATGTTTCAAAAATTATGGAATTCTTAATTCCATCTATTTTTCTTATCTATAAATGCCCATATCTGATAGTTCTTATCTATAAATGCCCATATCTGATGGTTCAGGATTTCTTGCTTTTTGGAGTTTCACTAAAATTTTAGGTTACTAAGGATAAAATTCTAGTTAACATGTAATTCTGTACATAAAATGTGCGGGAAAGGGTTATTTTATTAGAAAAAAAGAATAATAATTTTGTCTAATCCAGAAGTTATCTAAAAGTTAGTTCAAATTACAGATTTGAAAAAGTTATTTATGAGACAATGTAGTAAGGAATCATTAAGTAGGGGAGAAAAGTGTGGAAAAATTTAAATAATAAAATGTTCTTTCAAACCTGTAAACCTTGGAGACATTTGGCTAATTAACACTTTCATACTTAAAGCTCTTAGTATTAATTAAAGTAAAATAAGAAGTATTGTAAAAATGCATTGGCAGTTTGATAATTCTTTTTTATAATATAGTTAAGCATGAAGCTAAATTTAGTGTGGAGCCAAATTTCACATACATGTTTGCATTGCTTCACACTGTTTACTGTTTTGCATGGATAGTGCTAGAGTACATATTGGTCATGTGCCTTAAGTGGATTTCTTGATTGCACAGAATGTATGATGATATTGGTAAACTTAAAGATATTGAATTGTGTATCGGGAATAAAATATTCATTATGTGGGTTTTTTAGGGCCCTGGGTAACACTGTAGCCTCCAGGGTAAACTGAGTATAAAAATTTACGCCTGGTTTCCTGGTTATTTGTTTTCGCTTCTAGTTTTAATTTCTTTGCTGTTTATTCTCCTGTGGCTTTGCTTGTGTATTCATATATATATATATATATATATATATATATATATATGATGTTTTCCAGTTCCTAGTGGAAGGTTTTATTTAGTTTTGTGATCCTATGCACTTCTTGCAAGGCCTCATTCATTCCATTTATCTGGAATTCCTAAGCTACCTTTGTTGGGCCTGCAGAAATTAATGGAGCACACCAGTTTTTTTTTTTTTTTTTTTTTTTTTTTTTTTGAGATGGAGTCTCGCTCTGTCGCCAGGCTGGAGTAGTGCAGTGGTGCAATCTCGGCTCACTGCAACCTTCACCTGCCAGGTTCAAGTGATTCTCCTGCTTCAGCCTCCGGAGTAGCTGGGATTACAAGCATGCATCACCACGCCCAGCTAATTTTTGTATTTTTAGTAGAGACGGGGTTTCACCATGTTGGCCAGGGTGGTCTTGATCTCTTGAACTCGTGATCGGCCCGCCTCAGCTTCCCAAAGTGCTGGGATTACAGGCGTGAGCCATCGCGCCCAGCCCACGCCAGCTTTTTATCCTTTAACTAACTTTTTGAATTTTAGGCTTCCTGATACTTTAAGTGTGTTGAGTATACTCTCACAAATAGAATTTGAGTCATATTTCTCTCTCTCTAATTTCTCCAAAATCTGTAAAGTATATGTAAATAGTCTAATTCATTGCAATGTGTTCATTTGCATACAGTCAAGCAGGGTCGCCAGGGTCGCTCAGGGAGAGAGAACCCAGAAACCTGGCACGCCGGGGAAAGGGTAAGAATTTCTTACCAGTCAGTCTCTGGCCTCTTTCTCTCTGTGCAAACTGGTTAAATATAAAGTAGAAGTCACTGTATATCTCCTCTGTAAAGTTCTAAATTAATTGGTTTAATAATTATAGAAGCTTAAATCAAATATTTTGTCAGAAAAGTGAAAAACATAATGCCTTTCATTTAGTTCATTTGACTTGAGTATTCTTTGGGAAATAAAGACAGTTTTAAAAATTATTGGTGAAATACAATTGTCTTCAAAATGTAAACGTGGTTTAAATTACGTTCAAATACTAGGTTTGCTAAATGCTTTAAGGTCATAAACTGCTTCTTTGGCTTTTGAAAATTATTTAACTTGCCTGCTTTCCAGCTAGTTAAGGCCTGGGGACATGTGGAGTTGGCCGCACCCTAGCTATGCTGGAAACAGTCAAAGGTTATCAGAACATAACTTACCAGGTTTTACATTAAAGTTAAAATTGCTAAAAGTCACCATTGTAACATGCAGTTAAGACTACTAGAAATAGTTTTACATGCAAGGTGTGTAAAAACAGTAGAAAGTGTTTTTGGGGTTTTTTTTGCTTTTGTTTTTTTGTTTTGTAAAAGGTTATAAAAGGTTTTTACTTCTTTAAAATTTCTCAGTCATCATTTTGGCAAAATAAATAATTTATGGTAATCTGGAATTCCAAAAGCAAACTTTAGTTTTAAAATTGTCTTTCCTAATGCCCGGCTTTTTGGATGAATCAGAGGGCCCCTGAAAACATCCAGAAAGATGATACACAGGATTATTTGACATGTTTATGTACATGGGATTGCCATGTTCAATCTTCTTTAGGTTGTATTTTTGTGAATAATACTAATGTATGTTCCAAAAAATACATGGAATTTCTAAAATTCTAACGTCTAAGTATATGCTATCAATGATAATTATGGTTATTATGTTATTATAAATCATAGAAATAACTTGTCAGTGCTATGTACCTAATTTGGAAAATAAACTGGTATCAAAGAGGATATAAGTCTAATGTTAATTAAACATGGACTCATGGAAAACCAGGATGTCCACCTTGTCCTTTGTGAATCCTTAAAGCTTTTATTTTTTAAAGTTCTGCATTCCATGACTCATCATGGAAAAGATAAAATAATCCAAATTAAATACATTGGTGCAATGACTTACAAATTGTTTAAAATAGTTTCTAACCAGTGCTTAATCCCATATTACTGGGAAAACAATTAAAGCTTCAGGTACATTTGGTCACCTGATGGGCCATTTAGACATTTTATAAAGGGGTTTCATTCCATTGTTATTTTCAGTGCATATTTTCTGGTTGTATAAAAGCTTTCCCGTGCAAGAGGGGTGATGTTATAACAGTAGATTATTATGCTACAGTGTATTTTTACCGGGTAAAAAAGCTTTTTATGGCTTAAATCTTCTAGAAACAGCAAAGAAAGACTGTCCTTGCCATCCACACTACAACAAAACTTCAAGACCTTGGACTTTGGGTTCATAGTCTCACAACTGAGAAGGGTCCCTCCACAGTTTTGGAGCTGTGCACCCATTGGAACCCTAGAGGTAAACCTAACGAGGGAATTTCTCCCAAGAAGAAGATGGCTTCTTTGATGTGAACAGCTTTTTCAACTTCACAGATTAAGACTTCTACTATCATGAAACTCTTATCTTTGAATTTTTTTTTCTTATGGGGTATACTTTTATTTGTGAAGGATTTTGCAGCCAGCCTTATACATGGCTATACCTTAAAGTATAACCTTATACATATATCTATATAAAAGTATAAAGTATAACCTTATACTTTAATAGATAAAATATGAAGGCCCAATGTAGGTAAGAAACTTTAATCATGCATGTGCTGCCTCATAATCAGTCAAAAACAAAACATTGGTTCACTCCTCTTAACCCACATCATGGGTTAAAGAGAACATTGCCAGAAGGCCTTCACTTTTCTAAAAGGGCATCTTTTGTTAGGTCTTTTTCCATGGTTTAAAGTAAAGAAGCAATGATAAGAAATGTAACCCTCATGATAGATTCTATAGCAAATTCTACTGTAAAGGCTACAGTTACACAACAGACTTTAAATTCTCTTGTGAACGTCATGCTAAATAATATAATTGGCTAAACAAAAAGTACCTATGCAGCTGCTGGCACTTATGGCCTATGAGAAATACATCCAATGAAGATTATAGAAATTCAGTGGTAGGGAATTAATGAAGAGATCACTTAGTTAGGTAAGTAAATTCTTTATCCAGCTCATTCTTTGATCTATTTGATTTTAGGAGGTTTGGTTTATGGGAACCTTGGGTAAGGAGCATACTCCAAACTCTTGGTACTATCCTCCCAATAGTCATTATAATAGCCTCCCTGGTGCATTGTATTCTCTCAAAGGTTTTTAATGCTTGCATTTGGCCATCTCCAGAATGTCATATGGTCTCTCTTCAACTGGAATAACAGGAGCTGAAAGAAATGTACAACCATGAGGACACCATAACCTATAAATGATGTGCTGAGACTGGAAACCCAAAATCATGGTAACTGAGAGTGATGCTAAGGCCCTAAATTTTGGTCACACTCTCACCTAAGTGAAAAATGGGGAAATTTTTAAACAAAATTCTGGGAGGCCATTGTTTTGGACTAAGCTCATGCACTAGGCCCCAACAAACCAAACTGAACAAAAATGGAATCACTCAAGCTAAGACTTTAAGGAAACACATAGATTCTAAAACAGACCAGGTTTTGTTTTTTCTCCTGCAAATCTCTATGACAAACATTTCTGACAAAATAGGTATCGACCTCCTGAAGTTCCCATTAAATCTTTTTTTTTTTTTTTTTTTTTTTGAGATGGAGTCTCACTCTGTTGCCCAGGCTGGAGTGCAATGGCATGATCTCTGCTTCCCGGGTTCAAGTGATTCTCCTGCCTCAGCCTCCTGAATCGCTGGGATTATAGGTGCCCACCACCACACCCAGCTAATTTTTGTAATTTTAGTAGAGATAGGGTTTCACCATGTTGGTCAGGCTGGTCTCAAACTCCTGACCTCAAGTGATCCACTCGCCTCAGCCTCCCAAAGTGCTGGGATTACAGGCATGAGCCACCGTGCCCTGCTGCCCATTAAATCTTTTAACCGAATCCATTTCCTTTCGCATAGAGACCATCGAGCTTCAGATGGCTGTGCAACAAGGTTTCAGCCAGTTCCAGGTGAAGGCACCACCCCTGGCCATTAGGAAGCCACCCTGCCTCCACTAGACAGAGTAAGGTGAGAGTTCCATGATCTCCAATAGGTAGGGACTATGCCCCAAGTCAGCATGAAGCAGTTAGAGAAGAAAGGCCTTCAGTGCCTCTGCCTCCCATGAAGATTTATGGGGATCACGTCTCTCAGAGGGGAGATGAGGCAGGAGAATAGGGTCTGGAGGCAGGGAACCTAAGGTTGTTTCACGCCTGACTTCCTAAACTAAATTGAAAGGAAAACCCTAACTTTCCATGCCCAAGTAACAAAAGTACCAGAGGCTACTCCCTTTAATGTTTTCTGCAGGACAGATGGTAAACTGGCTGTTCTAACAACAAATCAGACTGATTGCGGGTCAAGTCTTCATTTGCAACTTTGTAACTTCACTCCACAACCATTCAGACTGACTGCAGGCCGAGCCTTCGTTTGCATAGAAGTATAACTTTGTAATTTCACCCTAGCCTCTGATTGGTTGCTTTGTGCAACCAATCAGATGTTTGCACAGGAGTATGACCTTTGTAACTTCGCTTCAGCCTCTGGTTGGCTGCTGTCCACATCCAATCTGAGACATGAGGTGAGCATAAAGCCAATAGGAAACTTCTAGGGGGTATTTGGACCCAAGATTCTGTATCTGGGCCCTTGAGCCACTGCTTGGGTCTGCTCCCACACTGTGAAGTGTACTTTTGTTTTCAATAAATCCCTGCTTTTGTCCTTTTGTTGCTTCATTCTTTCTTTGCTTTGCTGGGCATTTTGTTTAATTCTTTGTTCAAAACACCAAGAACTTACAGTCACCACCCTCTGCCGGTGACAGCTCTTCCAGAAAGTCAAAATGATTGAAACAACATTTGCCTTTAAATATCCTATTCATTTGGCAAGCACAGAGTGGCCGCCAACCATGTAAGAGACACGTTGGCTCTGGCGTGAAAATGTAGAAACGGTCTCTGCTAGCAAGGAGTAGATAGGTTCATGAGCAAGACCAGATTACAGAGCACAGAGAGTCAGATCACAGCTCGCAGGAGGAACAAGAAGGAAACTCACAAGACAATGCATGGCCAATCCTACACTCAAAGGTGAGGCAAAGCTTCACTGGTATCTCAGTCCGTGCGTGCTGCTATAAAGGAATACCTGAGACTGGGTAATTTATAAAGAAAAGAGGTTGATTTGGCTCCCAGTTTTGCAGGCTGTACAAAAAGCATGGTGCCAGGATCTGCTTCTGGGGAGGCCTCAGGCTGCATCATCCACTCACAGCCTAAGGGGAAGAGGAGCTAGTGTATGCAGAAATCACATAGTGAGAAAGGAAGCAAGAGAGAAGAGGGAGGCATCAGGCTTTTTTTTTTTTAATCCTCTACATTTATTAATTAAAAATAATTTCAACTTTTATTTTAGACTTAGGGGGTACAAGTATAGGTTTTTTAATATGGATATTTGCATGATGCTGAGGTTTGGGGTATGGACGACAGATCATTGAGGCAGACTTTTTAACAACAGTTCTAGGGGGAACTAATACTGTGAGAAGTCACTCATTATTGGAGGACATGACCAAGCCACTCATGAGGGATCCACCCCATGACTCAAACACCTTCCATTAGGTCCCACCTCTAAAACTGAGGATCAAATTCCAACATGAGGTTTGCAGGGTCAAATATTCAAACCCCAGCAACCAGGACGAACTGGAAGAAGTTACCACTGCTCTCAATCAAGCCCAGAATTCCCGTCCTATGCAGAGTAAGCATTTTCACACAGATCTTTCTAAGTCCTTAGGTCATTACAGGAGTAACATTCCCTCTGGCTGAAAGGGAGACATCACCGGGAGGTCCCTAAGCCTTTTGCACAACTGATTGTCCAGGAGCTCTGTCCTGTTCTGATAGGGGCTGAGCTGAACCCTGAGGCTCAGGATTCCAGGGAGCAGCACCACCCAGCCGGACCTCCCCAGGGACCCCAGAATCTACAGCGACTCAGGCCCCTGCACAACCTGGAGCTTGCACATCTATTTTTTTCCCCTCACTAATCTGTTCACTGGGTCAATCAGTCCTTCAACAAACATTTACTCAGCCATCACTGCTCACCAGGCACAGAACAAAAGCAACACATGGGACCAGAGTATGGGTCTTAGAGACCTGTCCATCTACAGTGCAAGTTTCTACCAGGGACATGGGAGCCCAGGTGTTGAAAAGGGCCTTGTGGATGCTTTATAGAGATGAGAAATGGAACAACTTTGCATTTCCAGAGGGCCCTGGGCCGAGGCCACATCTGCAGACCTTCCTTGAAGTGAGCAGGCAAAGTTGCTCACCTTGGCCTCATGCCTGACAATGGCCCCTCTGTGGAAGGCTGCAGGCTTGGACTCAACCCTGAGTCTAGGGAACCACTAGAGGAAGAGTAACAGGAGGTGGAGCTCAGGGATGGCCACAGGCAGCCTGTTTTTCCCACCTCATGCCTCTTCCCAGCTATGGGTCCATTCAGTCATTCACTTATTCCCATAAAAACCATACACTACATTTCTTCAAATCTCTTATGGATGCCCCCTTAATGCTCACCAAACATTTAATGATTTTTTTTACTCTCTCAGAAATTAAATATGGACATAACGATTGTCACTGTTAACTACTGTCCTCAAGAAAGTCCCACATTTCTCAGACAGATATATTTTACATTATTACCACAAATGGTCCATACAATGCTGGCAAAGTGCCAAGAGAAGTCCCTGGTCTACAATGGTGCCAGCTCTCTCTGCATGTTGGCACTAGGGAATGAAGAAGGAGCTGGAAAATATGCAGGAGCAGACCCAGACAGAAGTCAACAGGCCAGGCTGATTGGAGGGGAATGTTTGGGGTCTGAAAAAAAACAATTCTTCATCCCCTACTTTTCTTCTTCCCTTCTCAATATTTAGTCTCCTTAAGGAGCAGTAGGAGACCTAGGTGAATAAAACCAGGAATAGTGAATGCAGTAGAAGGAGACAGTCTTTAGTCCCAAACTAGAAAGAGCTAATAGACAAGGTAGTGATCTTCCTTTCCCTGGAGGAAAGCAAGCAGATAACAGACAATAAACAGGTGATAAAGCTGTAGAACAAATTTAAGCAAGAGAAGGACTTTAAGGGAGAGAAAGAAAAATAACATTGCCAAGGCATCAATTGTCAGGAACTGAGCTTGCCCTTTGTATATTACCTTATTTAATACCCACAACAATGCTAAGGAATATATAACATCTGCATTCGCCTAAGAAGGAGATATAGCTCAGAATAAGTAACATATTCCAAAGTCACAAACTGGATGTGGTTCTGACTCCAAAGCCCGTTCTCTTTTCATTATGGTCACTGGCTCCCTGGAGGGGCAGGAACAGTGCACAGGAGTCATTTGTGCATTCAGCAGATGTTTGGTGAGAGTCAAGCTACTAATCTGGTGTGAGGATACAAAAATGATTAAACCCCTGGATTACCACATGGAATTCCAAAATTTCAGAAGGCAGCCTTGATGCCTAGGGAACTAATTGCATAGATTGGAATCCATAGGCTGGCACCCCTCCTTCTGCTCCTGCCCATCCACCCCAAGCCTGGGTGGCCTACATCAGTACAGGGGCATCCAAAGAGCAGGTGCGGGCTCTCCTGTGCAATTCACCTCTCCCAGAAGCAGTATTTCCCAAAGCGCAGTTCTCAGAAGAGTGGGGCTGTGTGTTTTAGATTAAGAGCATTCTCTGGTCCCAGGTGTTCGGGAGGCCTGCAGGATGCACTCATTATTACAGGATCACAGTGCATGCTAAAGCACGAGAGGGTCTGCCCCCACCCACGTTGGAGCTGCCTCACCCATTCAGGTCTCAGAGGGCTTTGCTGCTCTCTACAGAACAAAAAGGCTTTCAGCCCAGCAGGTGGCTCATGCCTGTGATCCTAGCGCTTTGGGAGGCCCAGGTGGGAGAATTGCTTGAGGCCAGGAGTTTAAGACCAGCCTGGGTAACATAGTAAGACCCCATCTCTACAAAAATTTTTTGTTAAAATTAGCAGGGCATAGTTGCACACGCCTTTAGTCCCAGCTACCTCTGAGGGCTGAGGTGGGGGGATCACTTGAGCCCAGAAGGTCGAGGATGCAGTTATCTGTGATTGAACCATTGCACTCCTGCCTGGATGACCCTTGCCCCAGCCTGGAGCAAGACCCTTTCTCTAAAAAGAAAAGCAAAAGAACAAAGGCTTTCAGAATCTTTTGGACTGTGGCCCAGAGTAAGGTACAGATTTTACACTGCAACTCTATACAGATACCACACACACATACATACAGATGAAGCCAAAGTTCAGTCGAACAATACTTGCCTTTACTATGTGGGATGCATTCTAACAGTTTCTATTTGGTTTTCTTGTAATATTGGGTCATGACCCTCTAAATCAGTTTCATGGCTCCACAGTTTGGAAAACACCCACCTAGAATACAAGAAGTCACTTGAGCTGATTGCTAGATAAATTAGCCCCACTCTGAATGAGAGGGTCAAAAAACTGACATGAACTATGAACCAGGAGCCTCAAATCCCAGTGTCACTGCTTTTGGGTTGTGTCATCTGGGTCAGTGGCTTCTCTTTCCTGAGTGAATGTGAAAACCTAATGGTATCATTTAGCATGGATGCATGCTAGAAATACTCTGGAAATAGATGTCACTCAAGTGGCATTCTCAAGGAAAGTTTAACAAAGGGACTGTCTGAATCATGTGTGCAGGGTTAAAGCAAGGAAAAGGAGAGGGAGTGTTTACTAGAACCTGGAGAGAGAGCTGTGAGAGAAGCTGCCCCAGAGGACACAGGCAGGGAAGAAGTTTGGTGGTAAATACCCTGACCCCTTCTCCTTCCTCCCTGAAATCTCCTATTAATATTTCCATTAATCAACACCCAACCAGAAGCCAGAGGGCAGAAGGGTCCATTGTTGAAATCCTTACAGGTCAGCTTCCTGGCACCTCAGCAGAGTGAAGAATGGAAAGTGGATCAGGATCTGAATGGAGAAGAGTCCTCACCCCAGTGATGACAGCATAGTGAGGGACAGTGTTTACTGTGCCACCTCCCAACAGCCACGTGCCATTCAGAAAAGTGATGCCCTCACTCCTACAGCCCTTACAGTTTTGAAGTGTTTCCCATCCATTTTCTTTTTTAAATTTTTCTCTTTCTTTCTCTCTTCCCTTCTTTCCTTCCTTCCTTCCTTCCTTCCTTCCTTCCTTCCTTCCTTCCCTCCCTCCCTTCTTTCTTTTCTTTCTTTCTTTCTTTCTTTCTTTCTTTCTTTCTTTCTTTCTTTCTTTCTTTCTTTCCTTCTTCTTTCTCTTTCTTTCTTTCTTTCTTCTTTCTCTTTCTTTCTTTCTTCTTTCTTTCTTTCTGTCTTTTTCTCTCTCTCTCTTTCTTCTTTCTCTTTTTTTTTTTTTTTTGACAGGGTCTCACTTTGTTGCTGAGGCCAGAGTACAGTGGTGCAATCTTGGCCAACTGCAACCTCTGCCTTCCAGGTTCAAGCTATTCTCATGCCTCAGTCTCCCAAATAGCTGGGCTTACAGGTGTGCACCACCACACCTGGCTGCGATGATGCCACTGCAATCCAGTCTGGGTGACAGAGCAACTTTGTCTCAATAAATAAATAAAAAAAAAATAGGAAGAGCCTCAGGGTTGGCACTACAAGGTGTAGACATGGATCAGGCTGAGGGTGGAGAGTCCTAAGGGAAGGTGTGGGCCCCTGACATCTGGAAACTGGTCTGACACTCACAGCGAGACCATGTTCTTTATGCTAGACATACCTGATCTCACAGAACACCAAGATCAGGTGAGGTCACTAGACAAAAACAAAATCACTGTGCAGCCCTCCTGAAAACCACCACTCTTGGTAAAAAATGAGTGACTGCTACTTATTTACCAATTACAGCCTTATCCTCACTCTAGTCTGCCCTCCCTGTCAATAACATTTATCAAGATACCAAACCATAACATCGTTCTTGCTTTCTGTCAGTACCGAATCCCTGGCAAACATCACCTTCTTACACCCTCCTCAATATTACCCAATCAAAGCCCAGACTCTAAAGCTTTCATCAATATCTTCTTCCTGAGATGCCCCACTATTTTTTTGTGGACAGCATCCTTCCCGCCCTATCAAGTAATAAACCCAGCTGGTCAACTGCAGGTGTGTTCCTGGTGGTCTGTAACTGGAAGACACTGACACTCAGAAATGAGGGAGTTCAGAACATGTTGCCCCCAGATCTGCTGCTGTAGAATATTGACTATTTTGAGTTAAAAACAGGTAAGAAAACAGCAGATGCAAGAAGAACACTCTAATCTGTTTCTTAAAAGCAAAAGATAATTCCCATGTAAAGAAGGCACTCTGTACCAGAAGCAAAGTCCCACTCCCATCAAGGATGGGGAATTGAGACCAAGAAAAATCTGCACAAACAAACCTTGTTAGACGCACCCTTATCTTCCTGGCCACTACACCCAACTAACCATGTTAGCCCAAGCCCCTTTGCCTTGTCACATTTTCATAATGCACTACTCTTTGTCCAATGTGTTTACTGTAACTGCCTTTTTGGGTCTTCATTTCCTTAATAAGGCCCCCGTGTCACGTAGAACTTGAGTTAAATAAATGTATATGTTTTTCTCTCATTCATCTGTCTTATGTCAATGTAACTTGCAAGTGCAGCTAAAAATCCCTATGAGGGTAGAGGTGAAGTTGTGCCTCTCCTCCAACAGCAAGGCTCCAGGGCAGACCCATGGAGGGTTGGGATCTGGGGATGAGCAGGGGCAGTAGCCCTGCACTTCTGGGTAATGGAGGATCTCAGGAAAGCTACTGAAGGTGAAGGTCCCAGGCCTGCTCTGAACAGGAAAACAGAAGGCTTGCCCAAACACCATAACAAATAGGACAAGGACCTTGCAGAGTCCAGAATTTACTTCAGAAAAGTTTATTTTAAGCAAAAAGAACATGATAAAACTACAGTTAAAAAAAAAATCCAGCTGGGCATGGTGGCTCATGCCTATAATCACAGCACTTCAGGCGGCTAAGGGAGGAGAATTGTTTGAGGCTAGGAGTTCAAGACCAGCCTGGGCAACATAGTAAGACCCCATCTCTAAAAATTTTTTTTAATTAGCCAGATTGATGATACATAGTCTCAGTTACTTGGGAGGCTGAAGTTGGAGGACTGTTTGAGCCTAGGAGGTTGAGACTTCAGTGAGCCAAGACTGCACCACTGCACTCCAGCCTGGGTGACAGAGCAAGACTTTAAAAAAAAAAAAAAAAAAAAAACCATAAAAGAAAGAAAGAGAGAGAAAGGAAGCAAGGAAAGAAATAAGGAGGACGAGAAAGAAAGAAAGAAGATAAAGAAAGAAAGAAAGAAAGAAAGAAAGAAAGAAAGAAAGAAAGAAATCCATCGAAAGAAAGAAACAAAAAAGAAAGAAAGAAATCCATCAGAAAGAAAGAAAGAGAAATCCATCTAGTAGCTCTGTGTTGGGGGATTAAAGAGACAAATACTGGCGGCTGGGAGCCCAGTGAGGAAGCTGTGGGGGTGAAGTACATTGGGATGCTCAGAGACTACCCCAAGTCCCTGCTTGGAACTTGGAGTCTTTCCTTCCTTCTCTGCAAACTCAACGTATTCCTTTGAAGCAGAAGTGAAAGAACCTAAGCAGCTCCAGTTCTCAGAATTGCTTGCTGCTCCCAGAATGCAGCTGCCTGTCTCCTTGCTCCTGGCCAGAAAACACCAAGAGGAAAGCACTGGAGAGCAGATAATTCAGCTCCTCAGAGAAACACTACACACAGATGTCAGAAGAGGAAATTAACCCAGAGTTTGTGGACTGGATTCTCCTTCAGTCATACAAGATGCATGTCTAATTAATGGAAATGACTTTGGAGCAATGCCTTTGGTTTCATGAGGGGAAAATATTTGAGATGAAGGATTTGTCCAAATGTATTTTCTTGATGCCTCCTCCAAAGAACCTTGAAAAGGAAGGAAAACAAAATGCAAGCTAAGTGTGAGTGGTAACTGATTTGTAGCTTGTAATGTTTTATTAACAATATCTGGTTCATCTGCTGTTTGGGAGAGAAACTTCCAATTCTAATTGGTACCTAACCAGTCCTAAGCAGGCTCTCTGAATACCTTACTTAGCACCTATGAAAAGTGGCTCAAGCTTGAAGTACAAAAGGCTAAATAGTAATTTGGAAATTTGCTGTGCTTCAGAGTGAAGCCCTTTACTGTCCTGCATAGACAAAGATGTCTGCTGGGTTTCATGAATGTTGCATGGCACGTGTAATTAACGCTAGATAATCACACCTCACCCAAGCCCCACACCTGATGATGAACGGGCTGTGGCAGGCTCTGTCTCCATCCTCATGAGGAATTATTCAGCACCTAGACTGTATTCCACTTCTGTTTGGGCCCGTAAACATACATATTTATCAAAAGCCTTTGCAATTCTGACACCATCTACTTTAAAACACTATCCTATTTGTGGGTAATCAGCACCTCATGAATATTAGATTTCTTCCTTAATTTCGCTAGCGTGGCTTTCTTTTTGGCAGGGAAAGGTCAGAACTCAATCAGGTGTATGTTGCTCTGGGCAGGAGCATGCTGTGGATCAGGGATGAAAGGGCCGCCTCCCTGCTTTTCTTCCGCTCTCTCCTTGGTTCCCAGCACTCCCCTGCCCCCACCACCCTGACCCAGCCTTCCTGTCTCATTGTCCAGAGATGGCTGCGTGGTTAAATGGCTCATCACTGAATAGAAGCAAAGAAGTATCAAAGGCACAAGTACCTGTATGTCAGAAGAACTCAGAAACAGATGATGGGCGAGTTGCCAGGAGAGAGCTGAGCCTTGCATTGAGATTGTGAGTGGAGATCCATCTTCCTGCTCCCATTTACAGCTCGGAAGACCCAGCCTCACATCCCAGTCCAGTCCTGGCTCCTCAAGACTCCAGATCCACGGAGAGGTGGCGCTGATGGTGAGACACCCAGGAGGATGGTTTCTACAGTAACCCACAGAGTGCTGAGAACTCGTTGCTCAAATCAGCCACTTTCAAATCAGAAACTAGAAAGAGGGAGATGGAATAAAAAATAAAGGAATGTTGAGTTAATCACACAGCTGGACCCTGGGAGGCAGTCCATGGGCTGGGCAGTATCTCAATAAGGTTTAGGATCCAGGGTCACATCTGTGAGGCCTCGACCCCAGCCCCCCAACCTTCTATCCAGCCAGCCAGCCTTTAATTCATTTGGCTATCACCAAGTGAGCACCTACAATGTGCCAGACATGGGGCTAAGCACCAAAAGTGCAAAGACAAGCTGGACAGTGTCTAAATCCATTCATTCATCACTTCTTCAGGTGTGTACTGTCTCTACTAGGTAACAGATATTGCTAGCTGAATTTAAGGCAAAGGGCCAAACAGATGTGGTCACCATCCTTTCATAAAGCACAGTCTTCATGGGTGGACATATGTTTATTTTGTGTTTATTTGTTTGACGATCAATTGTAAATTGAATAAGTACTAAAGAATCAAGACACTGAGTTTTGTAACAAGAAAAACAGGAAACACCAAATCTAGCCTGGGACCTTTGTGGAGGCTGCTCTGAAGAGGTGAGCTGAGGTGAGGAGTGAGGGACCAGGTAGAGGGGCTGAAAGAACATTCTAGGCAGCAGGGGCAACCAGGGGAGAAGACCCTGACTTAGGAAGCACGGAACGCATTCAAAGTGGCACTGCCATCCCTGCACTTTGGGAGGCCAAGGCGGGTGGATCACCTGAGGTCAGGAGTTTGAGACCAGCCTGGCCAACATGGTGAAACCCTGTCTCTACTAAAAATATAAAAAAATTAGCCAGGCGTGGCGGCGGGCACCTGTAGTCCCAGCTACTCAGGAGGCTGAGGCAGCAGAATGGCGTGAATCTGGGAGGCAGAGCTTGCAGTGAGCCAAGATCACGCCACTGCACTCCAGCCTGGGCAACAGAGCGAGACTCTGTCTCAAAAAAAAAAAAAAAAAGAATAACTTTTTATCCACATTCACAGACTCACCAAATTATATTTATGGACCCCTTGGTGGGGACTTTGGACCCCAAGGAAAGCCCCTGCTCATTCTCTATGCCTTCCTACCCCATCTTTCACCTCTCTCTCGCTTGTCACTCTGCCCAGTCCCCTGGCCTTCTGGCAGTGTCACTTTGTGTGCTTCTTTTTGTCCTGTTTTGTTTGTTTGATCCACCCGCCTCGGCCTCCCAAAGTGCTGGGATTACAGGCGTGAGCCACTGTGCCCAGCCAAAAGTTATTCTTTTGTGTTCACCAACCTCGAGCTGAAATTGAGCATGTCTCTAATAGTATTAGTAGTACCTGGGACCTTGCCATTGATATAAGCCATAGAGGCCTCCATTTCACAGCACAGTTTTTGCAGATATCATGCTGTATCATTTATACTGATCACAACGTTGAAATTATGATGCTTATCAGATCTGCTGCTATAATGTATTAATAGAAAAGCAAATCTGTTATTATTTTACATTTTAATATAATAAGTATATTTCGATATAACTGATTTTGTTAATTCTGTGTATTTTACTACATGCATTTAAAAACTTGTTCAGAAACGGGGTCCACTGGCTTTGCCCATAGGCATCTATGGTACAACAGAACTAAGGACCCCTGGCTAAAGCTCCCTGGAGGAGCTTGCAGTCTGGAGGGGAAGGCAATTTGGGGCCAGAATGAGCTGAACTATGAATGGGGCAGTGCCAGGGGCTCTGGGAAGACACAGGAGGCAATCCTTGCACCACCTGTGATGGGCATCAGTCATGTCCACAAGGGTGGTTAGAGGCATCTTCTCAAGAGTGCATCCCACCCCTGCCACCAGCCAAAGGCAGGCGCAGCACAGGGAAGGCCACCAAGCCAGGCCCTGCCCAGCTGCTGTGACCTGGTCTGCTTCACCCCAGGAGGGATGAGAACAGCCTTCCCCAACCCTCTGCATCCCATTACCATGGAAACCAGGGTGGAGTCCAGCCAGAGGGAAGGCAGTACTCTGTCCTCGTTATTTACTTACTCATATTCTCCCTCCTTCTCTTGTTCATTTACTCTCTCTCTCCTCTCTCATTCCTACTTTCTCTCCTCTTTGATTTTTTTCTCTGCCTCTTTTCCCCCTCTCTTCCCCTCGCCAACTTCCTCTCATCTCAGTTCACTTCTGTGTTTTTCCTCTGCATTTATTCCACAATCCTTCACTTCTAACCTGCCACAGAGCCCCAGAGCATTAGGAACTGGGTGGGAGCCCACAAATCTGATAGTCAGGGCTTCTCTCTGCCCTATTTAAGGGCAGAGAGAGGAAAGGTGGAAAAACAGGCCGGGAGAGTGAAGAACCACACCCTGTCTCTAGATGTGCCTAGCACACCCTAGTCCTAGCACTGTGCTTTGGCCCCTGAGCCTGGAGAGGGTCTCAGCATAGCACAGGCCTCAAAGGCAGAGCTGGAAGGGCCTTGGCTTGCCTCCCCTTGTCAGCCCTCTGCAGTGTCTATGGGGTGGGGGGTAAGCACCCTCTTCCTCATCCAGAATCCCTGCCTTGCCCATAGTAGAGCTGGTTCCCAAGCAGAAGAGCAGCAAACTGAATCCAAAGACAGGGACCTTTGGAAGGTATTCTCTCCTCAGTGGAAATGAGCCTCTCTCTCTGCTCCACCTGCCTCCCCAGCACTTGCCCTGGGAAATAGAACCCCATCATCACGGGAATGACAAAGAAGGAATGACGGGGTCCCTTGCCAACCTGCTGAGCTTGGCAAGGACCTCACAGCCTCTTCTTCCAGAAAAAACAATGACAGCAGGGAGGGGGAATGAGGTGACACTAATTCCTGTGGAGCCTGCCTGGGATGGGGAGGGCTGGGGCCGAGGGAGTGACTTCCCAGGGTGAAGCTGGTGCCCCCAGCCCGATCCTCCCTCCCTCCCCTGTGCTTCTGAAGCGTTTTGCGCACTGGCTTGTCAGCACCGCAGCACTATCTGGTAGCTGCGAATTTACTTTATTATGACTTGTTGGAGCAGGAGGCCTGGGAAAGCCCAGGCACTTGGTAAATTTTAGTTGAGGAAGGTGAAACTCAGTGAGCTTTAACACAAATATAAATGACTGTTGAAACATTTCTAAAGTTACAGAGTGAAGGGAGTAAGTGGCATAATTCATATCACACAGCAAAGCAAATGTCTAAACTGCTTTCTTTCCCTCCCAAGTCAGGAGATGAGCAACAAAATGGGCAAATGGATATGTCAAAGTGTCTCCCCGTTCATGTCTGCCGGAAGGTGGCTGAGCACGATGGGCCAATCTTCATGACATCACGTGAGTCTCTGGCCAGGCCAGAGGGAAGGAACAGCCAAGAGCCCTGCTGAATTTAAAAATATATATATGAAGATTTGAATGGGGGCCCAAAGAGAAGGGGCCCTAACATGGGAGAGTGGAGGAACAGTGGGAGGGTTGTGGGGCCACCAAGCAGGAGCGCTGGGGGCTGCACAAAGACCTTTTCCAGCACTCCTCATGATGGGATCCCCCTGTCTCTCCAAAGCCCTCAGAGAAAGGGCACTTTGGGGTGAGCCACTGTTCATGGGAAACAGGCGAAAGCCCATAGAGTGCTTGCCTGAGCCATGGCTAGAGTCAGAGGTGGGCCTGACAGGATGCAGGGCAGGCACAGGAGGTGCTGGACAAGAATGTGTAAGTTATGAGTCAAAACGACTGGAACACTTTCCTGGCTCACTGCACCACCTCCTCCACTGCTCATGGGTTGAATGAGATGGGATCCCCCAGGAGAGGCCAGAGCCCCTGGGGCCCAGGTGCAGCTGAGGGGAAGGGGGCACCCAGCAGGCTGCCTTGACCAGCTGCCTGTCTAGGCCCCTGGCCCTGCTGGCAGAGCTGGCTGCAGCCTGATGCCAGACTGGGGGAGGACATTATGCTAAGTGAGATAAGTCAGGCACAGGAAACACTGCATGATCTCATTGAGATGTGGAGTCGACTGAGGTGTGGAGTCTGAAAAAGAAGAAGAGGAGGAGGAGGAAGAAGAGGAAGAAGAAAAAAAGAAGAGGAAGAAGAAGTAGTAGAAGAAGAAGAACAAGAAGGAGGAGAGAAGAAGGAAGAAGGAAGAAACAAGAATGAAGGAAGAAGGAAGAAACAGAATAGAAGAAAAGTGGCTCCCAGGGGTGGGGAAGGCAAGGAAATGGTGGGGAGATGTAGGTTAAAGAGTGCAAGCTTGCAGTTATGTAGGATGAGTAAGTTTGGAGATCTAATGTACAGCAAGAGGACTGCACTTACTAATACTGTAGAGTATATTGAAAATTTACTGAAAGAGTCGATTTTAGGTGCTGTTAGTGTGCACACACTCAAGGAAACTATAGAAGGAGATGGATATGTTAAATTGCTCATCTGTAAATAATCACTTCACTATAAATATGTATATCAAAACATCTTGTTGTGCATCTTAAATTTACACAATTGAAAAAAAAAAAGGCTGGCTGGACCAAGACTCAGGGCCACTGCATTCCACCAGGGGGTGCTGTTTGACATCTGCAAACACCTTTCACAGCCTCCTCCGCCAAATATTTCAGAAACTAATTTCCAATAATGCAAACACCCTACTCATCTGGCTGCAGAGTTGGGAAATATCTTGTTTCATTGCAAATGAGTTTTACCGTCTCCTCAGAGCTCTGAACTTAGCCATCATGCACAGTCTCTTAGTTGGGTCAGTGCCCCAGGGTGGAATTTCCTGACCTTGTCACCAGTTCTTGGCTCCACACCTTAGAGCAATTCATTACTGTTGGAACTGCCTGCATCTGGTTCTGGCCTCTCCTCTCAACCAAGAGAGAAACAAGACAGGATGGAGGGCTGCAGGAAGCTGCTGTCCTGTGAGAAGCAGGTGCCCTTGGATGGCTTCTGCAAACTCCCCAGGTCCCAGTTTTCTCATTGGTGAAGAAACCGGAATGGGCAGACCAATAGCCTTACAGGCTTGCTCAGTGGCTATCCTGACAAAACAAAAGACCAAAACACAGGTTAGGAGGTGTTACCTAAAATGTACAGGAGGCCATTGATTTGGACGGAGTTCCTGGCTGTGCATCTGGCCTACAGTCACCCAGCACTCCAGGCTCCGACATACAGGCGGCAGCTCCTTCCTAGGAAAGTGCCACCCAGGTTGGACATGTTTTTAAAAGCTGATTGTTAATGAGCTGGAAAGGAAAGGAATAGAAGCCATTATGATCACTCTAAGAAAGCATCTCTGATTCATGGATCATTTACTATTGATTATTGAAACCAATGCTATCGTGCATGCCCTGTGACTGGTTTTAAAACCTCTATATCGTTGGAGTTTGGGATTTATTTGGAAGCACTATAATAAGCAGCACATGACAATTACTTCCCTCAGTACTCCCTGTAATCAAGATAAATTATCCTGCTATTGATGTAAATGGGATATGAAAATCTATAGAGTTCTCCTGAGGAGAATAAACCCTACATTATGCTCACCTCATTTAAATTTTGCACAAAACCATTTTGGGGTCAATCAAAAATACATTTCCCCAAACTTTTATTGCCATCCATCCTGTCACCTCCAGAAACAATTAGCAAACAATACCAGTGAGGAAGCACTCAGCCTAGGGGCGCCTGTACTGCTGTTACTATATTCGCTTTATAGAGCCTCAATGCCCACAGACCTAGGGCATCCTTTGACACTCACAGGTGTCTTATCATAAATGTATTTACATAGGACACATATGTATTTAAAATTTGTTTTCCCCATTGCTAAACAACATCTTATGAAAATTCAAAGTACAATTAATTATATATGAATTTTTTTGTAAACAATAAACTCGGCCGGGCACAGTGGCTCATGCCTCTAATCCCAGCACTTTGAGAGCCTGAGGCAGGTGGATCACCTGAGGTCAGGAGTTTGAGACCAGCCTGGCCAACATGGTGAAACCCCGTCTTTACTAAAAATACAAAGATTAACCAGGCGTGATGGCTCAGGCCTGTAGTCCCAGCTACTCGGGAGGCTGAGGCAGGAAGAATCGCTTGAACCTGGGAGGTGGAGGATGCAGTGAGATGAGATCGTGCCATTGCACTCCAGCCTGGGTGACAGAGAGAGACTCCGTCTCAAAAAAATAAAAATAAAAATAAACTCAATTTGCATTACTTCTCCTTCTCTGATTTTTGCCTCTTCTTTTCCATCAAGTGCTTGCATTTTGAGCCAGCTTTCTGTAGCTGCTTTTCTTCTGCCAGAAAAGGTGCTGCCCTGAGCAGCTCTGTACTCTCTCTTTCTTTGATTTTCTCTGTTCTTCCTGTCCCTGAAACCCCATACTTTATTCATTCAGTGGGGATGCCACAGCCTTCTTTCCTAGGAATTCCTTTCAGTGCAGAACCCTTCTGGCAGTCTCAACTTTTTTAATGCACCTAACCTCTCTTTCTGAATTTGTTATTTAATATATTCTCCTTTTATTCAGCATCTTTACTAGGAAACCTTCTTCTTTACAGGAAGACAAGCATAAAATCCTCTCTAAGCCATGTCTTTTCAAGCTATTTTATCTCAGCCTTAATTCTCCTAATCTCACCTGTTTAAATGAGGAGAGAGAAAAAGGAAGAGGAGGAGGAAGAAGATGAAGAGAAGGAGGGGAGAAGGAGGAGAAAGAATCACAGTGACAATCATTTGACTATCACTGGATGTTAGGATTATGAGTTATTTATTTTATGGTCTTTATTTTTTCGGCATTTTACAAACTGTCTACAATGAACATATACACTTTATTCCAGTTGCCCTAGAAAGCTGAGCCTATGACAAAAGCCTACAGGCTAAAGCTTTTTTTTTTAAATTTTATTATTATTATACTTTAAGTTTTAGGGTACATGTGCACAATGTGCAGGTTTTTTACATATGTATCCATGTGCCATGTTGGTGTGCTGCACCCATTAACTTGTCATTTAACATTAGGTATATCTCCTAATGCTATCCCTCCCCCCTCCCCCCACCCCACAACAGTTCCCAGAGTGTGATGTTCCCCTTCCTGTGTCCACGTGTTCTCATTGTTCAATTCCCACCTATGAGTGAGAACATGCAGTGTTTGGTTTTTTGTCCTTGCGATAGTTTGCTGAGAATGATGGTTTCCAGTTTCATCCATGTCCCTACAAAGGACATGAACTCATCCTTTTTTTTTTATAATGACAGGACCAAATTCACACATAATAATATTAACTCTAAATGTAAATGGGCTAAGTGCTCCAATTAAAAGACACAGACTGGCAACTTGGATAAAGAGTCAAGACCCATCAGTGTGCTGTATTCAGGAAACCCATCTCACATGCAGAGACACACATAGGCTCAAAATAAAGGGATGGAGGAAGATCTACCAAGCAAATGGAAAACAAAAAAAAGGCAGGGGTTGCAATCCTAGTCTCTGATAAAACAGACTTTAAACCAACAAAGATCAAAACAGACAAAGAAGGCCATTACATAATGGTAAAGGGGTCAATTCAACAAGAAGAGCTAACTATCCTAAATATATATGCACCCAATACAGGAGCACCCAGATTCATAAAGCAAGTCCTTAGTGACCTATAAAGAGACTTAGACTCCTACACAATAATAATGGGAGACTTTAACACCCCACTGTCAACATTAGACAGATCAACGAGACAGAAAGTTAACAAGGATACCCAGGAACTGAACTCAGCTCTGCACCTGAGTTCAACAACTCAGCTGGTTTTTTGAAAAGATCAACAAAATGGATAGACCGCTAGCAAGACTAATAAAGAAGAAAAGAGAGAAGAATCAATTAGACGCAATAAAAACTGATAAAGGGGATATCACCACCGATCCCACAGAAATACAAACTACCATCAGAGAATACCACAAACACCTCTATGCAAATAAACTAGAAAATCTAGAAGAAATGGATAAATTCCTTGACACATACACCCTCCCAAGACTAAACCAGGAAAAAGTTGAATCTCTGAATATACCAATAACAGGCTTTGAAATTGTGGCAATAATCAATAGCTTACCAACCAAAAAAAGTCCAGGACCAGATGGATTCACAGCCGAATTCTACCAGAGGTACAAGGAGGAGCTGGTACCATTCCTTCTGAAACTATTCCAATCAATAGAAAAAGAGGGAATCCTCCCTAACTCATTTTATGAGGCCAGCATCATCCTGATACCAAAGCCGGGCAGAGACACAACCAAAAAAGAGAATTTTAGACCAATATCCTTGATGAACATTGATGCAAAAATCCTCAATAAAATACGGGCAAACCGAATCCAGCAGCACATCAAAAAGCTTATCCAACATGATCAAGTAGGCTTCATCCCTGAGATGTAAGGCTGGTTCAACATACGCAAATCAATAAATGTAATCCAGCATATAAACAGAACCAAAGACAAAAACCACATGATTATCTCAATCGATGCAGAAAAGGCCTTTGACAAAATTCAACAATGCTTCATGCTAAAAACTCTCAATAAATTAGGTATTGATGGGACGTATCTCAAAATAATAAGAGCTATCTATGACAAACCCACAGCCAATATCATACTGAATGGGCAAAAACTGGAAGGATTCCCTTTGCAAACAGGCACAAGACAGGGATGCCCTCTCTCACCACTCCTATTCAACATAGTGTTGGAAGTTCTGGCCAGGGCAATTAGGCAGGTGAAGGAAATAAAGGGTATTCAATTAGGAAAAGAGGAAGTCAAATTGTCCCTGTTTGCAGATGACATGATTGTATATCTAGAAAACCCCATTGTCTCAGCCAAAATCTCCTTAAGCTGATAAGCAACTTCAGCAAAGTCTCAAGATACATAATCAATGTACAAAAATCACAAGCATTCTTATACACCAATAACAGACAAACAGAGAGTCAAATCATGGGTGAACTCCCATTCACAATTGCTTCAAACAGAATAAAATACCTAGGAATCCAACTTACAAGGGACATGAAGGACCTCTTCAAGGAGAACTACAAACCACTGCTCAATGAAATAAAAGAGGATACAAACAAATGGAAGAACATTCCATGCTCATGGGTTGGAAGAATCAATATCATGAAAATGGCCATACTGCCCAAGGTAATTTATAGATTCAATGCCATCCCCATCAAGCTACCAATGACTTTCTTCACAGAATTGGAAAAAAACGACTTTAAAGTTCATATGGAACCAAAAAAGAGCCCGCATCGCCAAGTCAATCCTAAGCCAAAAGAACAAAGCCGGAGGCATCACACTACCTGACTTCATACTATACTACAAGGCTACAGTAAACAAAACAGCATGGTACTGGTACCAAAACAGAGATATAGATCAATGGAACAGAACAGAGCCCTCAGAAATAATGCCACATACCTACAACTATCTGATCTTTGACAAACCTGACAAAAACAAGCAATGGGGAAAGGATTCCCTATTTAATAAATGGTGCTGGGAAAACTGGCTAGCCATATGTAGAAAGCAGAAACTGGATCCCTTCCTTACACCTTATACAAAAATTAATTCAAGATGGATTAAAGACTTACATGTTACACCTAAAACTATAAAAACCCTAGAAGAAAACCTAGGCAATACCATTCAGGACATAGGCATGGGCAAGGACTTCATGTCTAAAACACCAAAAGCAATGGCAACAAAAGCCAAAATTGACAAATGAGATCTAATTAAACTAAAGAGCTTCTGCACAGCAAAAGAAACTACTGTCAGAGTGAACAGGCAACCAACAAAATGGGAGAAAATTTTCGCAACCTACTCATCTGACAAAGGGCTAATATCCAGAATCTACAATGAACTCAAACAAATTTACAAGAAGAAAACAAACAACCCCATCAAAAAGTAGGTGAAGGATATGAACAGACACTTCTCAAAAGAAGATATTTATGCAGCCAAAAAACACGAAAAAATGCTCATCATCACCGGCCATCAGAGAAATGCAAATCAAAACCACAATGAGATACCATCTCACACCAGTTAGAATGGCCATCATTAAAAAGTCAGGAAACAACAGGTGCTGGAGAGAATGTGGAGCAATAGGAACACTTTTACACTGTTGGTAGGACTGTAAACTAGTTCAACCATTGTGGAAGTCAGTGTGGCAATTCCTCAGGGATCTAGAACTAGAAATACCATTTGACCCAGCCATCCCATTACTGGATATATACCCAAAGACACATGCACACGTATGTTTATTGTGGCACTATTCACAATAGCAAAGACTTGGAGCCAACCCAAATGTCCAACAACGATAGACTGGATTAAGAAAATGTGGCACATATACACCATGGAATACTATGCAGCCATAAAACAGGCTAAAGCTATTTGGAGGTGCAATCCCAAGGAAAGAAGCAGGAATGAGGAAGAAAGAGGGGCAGAGAAAAAGCAAAAACAAATACTGGGTATTGCAATTCCAAGCTGGTCAGTCTCACAACAAAACATAGCTGACTGCTCAGTCACTTAGGACCTCCCCAGAGGCCACAAGGAGCTATGAGCCACAGTCAGCCAAGGAGGGTCAGGAGGCACTGGCTGTCTCAGCGTCTCCTGGGCAAAGTCTGCACTGACTCCCCACACTGGCAGACCACGTGGCTCCACAGGAAAAGCCGGGCTGCAGGGGACCTAGCCTAGCCATGCCCAGGTGACCGTTCCTCCGGTCACTTAGCACCGCACGTGGGGGCTCTTGGTCTGCAGAGCTGGTGGCAGCAGCGGAGGCAGTCAGGGCTCCTGGAACACAGACAGCTGAGCTATTGCTAGAGCTGCTCTGGCTGGAGGCCAGGCAAGCAGCTAAGGTCTGCTGATCAAATGCTTTTATAGCTAAGAAAATAAGAAAAGCTTGTCTTAAAATATTAGATTCCATTATAAAGTCTCTATCCTTTTAGCCTCAGCTTGCTCTAGGCTCATTCAAACTTTTTTATATCCCAGATCTACATGGGACACAGTCCTTTAAGACAGAGGTTATAAACCACAAAGCCCGTGGAGCCAGGCCAGGAACACGAACAGGAAAGTGAGCTGAGTGGAGGCTGCGGAAGTGCCGGCTGGGTGGAGGCGGAGAGCACACACGTCTAAGTCATGACTGCCCAGCTTCGGCCCACGGCTGTTACACCTTCTGACTTTGCTCCAAAATATTTTTAAGTTGAAAATCACGACTTCTCTAAATGTGAAAAATTTCATTTTTTACTGTTGACAAGTGGACTTTTTATCCCCAATATTTTGAGCTAAACAAAACATGTCAGCTATCCATAGACAGTTTTTATTTGTCCACAAGCTTGTGACATCTGCTAATAAAAAGACTGGAAAACGCTTCATTTTCCCAACCTCTGCATTGCCTCACATGATAGCTCATGCTTTCATGAAGGTTCCATGTGTAAGACACTGAGTGTTACACATGAACTTCCTCATGTCGTTTTGGAGCAGCACTGTTACATAGGTAATATTATTAGTCCCATTTTATAGATGAGAAAACTGAGCCTCCAGAAGCTTAAGCATCTTGCTCAAGATCATTCGGATGGTGAATCGCTGGTGTGGACTCTGCACACCTTCAGGGGCTGGGCCTCCGTTGACTTTTCCACTGAAGATGTGCCCACACATGTTAACCTCTCTGAAACTCACAACCCTGTCTAGTTGCAGGCTGCTTGGCTATCACTATTCCGCAGATAAGGAACTTGAGACTCAGGGATGTAAAGTGACCCTCCCGAGGTTCCAAGTGTAAGAGGGGAGGCAGAATTCAAAGGCAGGCACGTGTGACTCCAGGCCCAGGAAGCCCCAGCCTGGGAATCCCCAGCCTGCTGAATTCACAGAGCTTCAGAGCGGTCCTGGGTGCTGGAGGCAGAACAGATGGAGATGGGCCCAGTACTCACATTGGAGAAAGTCCTCTGGACACAACTTGCCAGTTTCATGCAGGCTTCCCTGGGGCATTCACTAAAAACAAGATTGGGTCTTCTGACATACCCTGAAGGTAGCTACTGTCAGGCAGCCTTCCCTAATTTATTTCCCCAGTGGCCTTCATTTTCCAGCTTCCACACCCACCCCTAACAGCCTTCCCCTCTGAGAACTAGACTCACTGAAAGCGCGGACTGTGTTTTAAGTGGCTGTGACTCCCCAGGGCTCATTTTACCTAACAAAGGAAGAGATAATCTGTGACACTGTGATATAATAAGAAATAGACATATATACATATACTTTTTTACCCCACGCCTCTTGCTTCTGGCACAGAGCTCTTAAGACCTTTGTAATTTCCTGAGGGATTGACTCTCTAACACAGAGCTCCTAAATCCCTTGGAATTTCCTAGGTAACAGGAGTCTCTTTGGGTCTTATGAAGTGACTCTTGGTGGGCTCCTGGGTGGCCTCAGGATGGGGGCTGGTTGCCAAGGGAACCAACCATGTGATTAGGGGGTTGGAAGTTTCAGCCCCACTCCTTGATTTCTGGGAAGAGGATAGGAGGTGAAGGTTGAGTTGATCACCAGTGGCCAGTTGATTTAGTCAGTCAGGCTTTTGGGCTGGATGTAGTGGCACACACTTATAATTCTAGCACTTTGGGAAGCTGAGGGGGAGGGGAGGATCCCTTGAGCTCAGGGGTCCAAGACCAGCCTGGACAACATAGTGAGACCCACGTCTCTGCAAAAAAAATAAAAAAATAGCCAGATATGGTGATGTGGTGGTTCTAGCTACTGGGAAGGCTGAGCAGGGGGATCAATTGCTTGAGCCCAGAAGGTTGAGGCTGCAGTGAGCCATGACTGCACCACTGTACTCCAGCCTCGGGCACAGAGTGAGACACTGTCTCAAAAAAACCCCCAAATTATGCTTTTGTAATGAAGCCCTCCATAAAACCCAAAAAAGACAGTTTGGAAAGCTTCTGGTTGCTGTATGTGTGGAAGGTCCTGAAGGGGCACTGAAGCCCCCTGCCCTCCACACATCCTTGGCTGTATGCAACCTGCCACCTGGTTGTTCATCTGCATTCTTCACCATATCCATTATAAATATAATAAACCAGTAAATGTAAGTGTTTCCTTGAGTTTTGGGAGCCACGCTAGCAAATTGTGGAACCCCAGTTAAAGCCAGTTGATCTAAAGTCTAGGTGATAACCTACTACCTGCAATTCTCATCCAAAGTGGGGCAGTCATGCGGCACTGAGCCCTCATCCTGTGGGATCTGCCCTAACTTCAAGTAGATAGTGGCAGAATTGATGTGTAGGACATGCGGTTGGGATCCACTGAAGAAAAGCATGGGAAAAGCCCACACATTTGCTGTGAAGTGTTGTGCTGAGTGGTTGTGGGAATAAAGAAAACATAATTTTATTGTCATCATCAAACTCATCAATTAGTAACATTTCTTAGCTTTTAAAACCCTTTGAAAGGCTGATAAAAGCTGTTGGGTCCCCCCCTCAAAATAAGCACTTATTGAACCCAATACTCCATCTGATTTTGGAGACGTCCTGTGCCGCCTGAAGCCCATCCCTGCACTGAGGTTGAGAACTCCTGATGCAGTCGTGGTCCTTCTTCATCGATAAGTCACTTCCGGCCCACAGACTTGTCCTCAGATCACTCATGCGTTTCTGGCAGGCCAAGGATTCCTGCTTCCTAATGTTTATTTAGAGTTCATGGTAGATACAGACTAAAAACCTACTCAAGCTGGCCTCAGAAAAGGGGAGGGGAGACACAGTTTCAGTGTGGAATGATGGAAAAGCTCTGGAAGTGGACGGTGGTGACAGCTGCATGACAACTTGAATGCCCTTAAAGCTACTGAATTGCATGCATTAAAATAGTAAAAGTGGTAAATTTTGTGTTGCATATATATAACCACAATAAAAAAAATTCAAAAAAGTAAAATAAAAGGAAGAGTACATTTTAGGGGCTGGAGAGTACCCCAGGGAAGCTGCTGGCTGCTGGACCTCAGGAGGGAACGAGAACATTGTCACACTAACCCCTGCCCCTCCCCTGTGGCTTCTCCCTGCCCAGTCTTCCAGCTTAGGCCCACATCACAGCTCTCACGCTTTTATTCCCTCCAGCAAGAGAAATACTTCCTCAGGCTGGGAGGCCACAGCTCATACCCAAACACAAACTCATTGGAGGAGGAATCTGATTGCTCCAAATTGGAGCTAAGAATCCTGTCTGGGCAGCAGAGAAGAATCTGTTAATATAATCATGGCCACCAGAGAAGTGTCCATCACAGGGGGAGGCAGAAGAAAGCAGTATGGATGCACATCACAGAAACGAAGCCATGAGACGCAACAGAAGGCTACACGCAGAGCGGCACAGATAAAGCTGAACCGTCTATTACCTAGTAGAAAGGGGAAGAAACAGAAGATCTAGGTCGGAGCTTCTCCAGCTTGAATCACAGAGGAAATCACTAAGGGACCCTCTTAAAATGCAGGGACTGCTTCCACAGATCGGAAGCAGGGCCTAGGACTCTGCATTTCTAACAAGCTCCAGGGGAGGCTGCTGGGGCACACACCACACTTTGAGTAGCCAGGCTTTAGAGCTCAAGCTCAGCTTTTGTGTAAATCAAAAATGCATGCCGGAAGCGGCTCTACCTAGCTTACAAGGATGCATGCATTCTCCAGCACATTACCAAACAAAAGATGAGAAGCGGGGAAGAGGTGAGGGTGTGGAAGTGCAATGAGAATACGAGAAAGAGACATCTACAAAATGGGAGAGGGATCTTGCCCCAGCGGACAGTGAGAGCACACTGAGAGCTGAGGGTGTGATTAACGTGACTCGTACCCACAGTCCATAGAAGGAGGAGGAAGGGCTCTCATGCACTCCAGCAACTTCCTGGGCCCTGCTGGCTTAGCAAGTTTCCTGGGCCAGCCCCACCAGCTTCCTGTTCCACATCCCTTAAGGGACATTTGAAATGGTGACTTAGCTTTCACCTATAAGCAGATGGCTTGGTGAGGGTGGTGAGATTTAAAATTCACTGTCCCTGAACTTCCCACACACTTCCCACACACAACTGCATTCAATGTGTCTTTCCAGGATATAGAAAAAATATTTGCTTAGATTTATGCTAACCATTTGATTTGCATGCACAATGCAGAAAAAAAAATCAACATCAGTAATCAAGGAGGCTAATATGCAAATGTATCAAATCATCATCTCTAGGATTTTCTAATAAACAAAAGGCTGAGGAGCAACAGCCGGTGATGCTGGCAGAACTGCAGCCGGGCCACAGCGAGGGGAGAGGGAGAACCCCACAGCACAGCTCACGTGGCACAGAGCACATCACTAAATGGAAATGGTGTGATCCATTTCACCTGCTCCCAAAACACATGCTGATATGGCTTGGCTGTGTCCACACCCAAATGTCACCTTGAATTCTCATAATCCCCACATGTCAAGGGTGGGGCCAGGTGAAGATAATTGAATCCTGAGGGCAGTTTCCCCCATGCTGTTCTCATGATGGTGAGTGAGTTTTCACCCGATCTTATGTTTTTATTATAAGAGGCTCTTCTCCCTTTGCTTGGCACTTCTTCATGCCACCTTGTGAAGAAGGTGCCTGCTTCTCCTTCACCTTCTACCATGATTGTAAGTTTCCCGAGGCCTCCCCAGCTATGGTGAACTGTAAGTCAATTAAACTTCTTTCCCTTATAAATTACCCCGTCTCAGGCAGTTCTTTATAGCAGTATGTAAATGGACTAATACACATGCTATCCAATAGATTAAAGAAACTGAAACACAAGTGTGTCCCCAAGATAGGAAGAGCTGGGAAAATAAAATACCTGACATGTGGCATGGTGCCAAGCGGAGGTCCCATGGTCAGCTTTCCCTCAAAAACTTTATTCCATTTTTGTTTCTCCACTTTCACCCTATTACCTGGAGAGTGGAAAAAATGCTCCTTCAAACAAATCACTCAATCCAAGGAGCAATTTTTAGCTCATAGAGTCTCACTGATATTGAAATATGGGCCTATAGTTTGAATTGCTTACAACATACTGATTAACTCAGGACTAAAATGATTCATCATACTGTTGGTGAACTTAGCAGCTTAGGTTCTGTGTGTAGTAACTAGATTGGCACTTACTGAGCACATGCTGTATGCTGGGCAGTGTACTAGGCACTGCAATTGAGGAAAAAAAGTATTTTTTTTTTGAGACAGTCTCACTCTGTCACCCAGGCTGGAGTGCAGTGGCGTGATCTCGTCTCACTGGAAACTCCGCCTCCGGTTCAAGCAATTCTCCTGCCTCAGCCTCCCAAATAGCTGAGACTACAGGTGCATGCCACCACGCCCAGCTAATTTTTTGTATTTTTAGTAGAGATGGAGTTACACTGCGTTAGCCAGGATGGTCTCGATCTCCTGACCTTGTGATCCACCTGCCTCGGCCTCCCAAAGTGCTGGGATTACAGGCATGAGCCACCGCACCCAGCCAGAAAAAAAAGTTTTAAAGCCTGGACAACATGGCAAAACCTCATCTCTACAAAATACACAAAAATTAGCCAGATGGGGTGGTGCACATGCCTGTGGTCCCAGCTACTCAGGAGGCTGAGGTAGGAGGATCGTTTGAGCATGGGAGGTTGAGGCTGCAGTGAGCGATGATTACGCCACTGCACTCCAGCCTGCGTGACAGATCTTGTCTCACAAAAACTAAACAAAAATATAAACAACACGGTCTTAGATGTGGGTGTTGTCTATCATGTGCCACCCACCCATCTATCTAGAGAGACAAGACCAACATATACAGAATAGATTAGAGCAACAAATTGTGTTCCTATATGTCCAGTGGATCGACTTCATGCTTCAGGCATGGCTGGATCCAGGTATGCAAACAATGTCACCAAGACACTGCTGCCCACCCCCTGCTCCCCCAGAGAAGCTTCCTAGGCTTGAAGCTCTCACAGAAGGAAGCAGCCAGGAAGGAGAAGCAAAAAGCAGCACTGGCAGGCCCCAGCTGGGAGATAGTAAGATGGGGGAGGAAACACAGATCCCTTCTTTCTCTTGTGTCTCCATCAGTCCCTACATCAATTCTGCTTGGCTCTCTGGGTCACCTGCTCCTCCTGCACACACTAATCACTGGGCAAGACTATGGCACTCTGGTTGGTCTTTCTGAATCCCGGACCCTTCCCAGAAGGGGAAGGGAGCTGCCTAATGGTGAGGTTCAACAAAGTCACATGGAGGAGCAGAGCATGAAGGTCACTAGAGAAGAATCTGCTGGGCAGACAAGTAACACAATGTGATTGAGAATGCAACAATATAACACTGGAGACATCACCATGGGTTGAAATAAATCAGGCAAGAGTGGAGCGTTTCTAAAAATGCTTGCTGTAGACTGAATGCTTCTGTCTCCCCAAAATTCATATGTTGAAACCTAATCCCCACTGTGATGGAAGCAAGAGGTGGAAACTTTGAGAGGTGATGAGGTCATGGGGCAGAGCCCTTACGATTGGGATCAGTGCCCTTATACACAAGGCCCTGGGAGAGCTTCCTCATCCTGTTCTGCCATGTGAGGACACAGCAAGAAGCCGCCATCTGTGAACCAGGAAGCAGCCCTCACAGACACCAAATCTGCTGGCCCCTTGACCTTGGAGTTTCCAGCCTCCAGAACTGTGAGAAATAAATGTCTGTGGCTTGTAGGTCACCCAGTCTGTGGGATTTCATAATAGCAGCCCAAGTGGACTAAGAGAGTGGTAAAATTAAACACAGCAATTACACACATTTGGGGTCTCCCATATGACAGGCATGTACTCTCTGTTATCAAAATCCAAAATCCAAGACTCAAGGGCTGCAGGAGCCATCTCTGCCCATCCCCCCACGTTCATCTTTTGCCATCTGTCCCCCTCCTCCCATGGGGCTTACTTCTATTTTTATTATTTCTGGCTCTTACCTCAGGGCCCTTGCACTTGCTGTTCCTCTTGCCAGGAATTCTCTTCCCTGCTTGTGTTAAAACTGATTCTTCTCATCCTTCAGTGTCCATAAGAAGTGCAGCTTCCTTAGGGAGTGTTTCTCCTCCCACCCTTGATGAGCTGGTTGCCCTCCTCCCTCACTCACTACTGAGTCCCACCAGGGTGGGGAATGCATCTGTACTGACCATTACTGCACCCCATTGCATAGTCCTAATGCACAGTAGAAACTTGATAAATGTTTCCTTCCTTCATTCAACAAATATTTACTGAGCACTGACGGTGTGCCAGGCATGACAACAAGTGTTTAAAATACATCAGTGCTCAAAACAGCCAAGATTCTCTACTCTCAAAAAGTGTAAATATTTTTTCAAATCAATGACTGAGCCCTCTGATCAGAACCCCAGACCCCGGGTAGCTAAGCAGAAAGCAGCTGCAAGGGCAATGCAGGTGGAGGGAAGAACAAACCGATGGCCCAGAAGGCAGGATAAGAATCTGAGATCCACCCTCCATGATCTGCCATGAGTTCCACCAGAGGCCTGGCCATGCCTTGGTCTCCCCCAGCCCACACCCTGCAAATAGCTCCTCAAAACCCTTGGGGTGTGATGGCCCCTGCTCATCCTTCTGAGAGAACAGGCAGCGAACTGAGAACCCCTGTGAATAGCACTCTGGAAAAGTCAAGTGCCCTCCACCTGCTGAATCACACTTGACTTTTGCTAAAATCAAGACAATTACAAGATTGTTCCTGATCCTATTTAGTACGGCTGGATGGCCCTTGAGCCAAATTAGAGGGAAGATGGGCCTGGAATGAGAGAGGATGAGATCGGTTCCATGAAGCTCCCATAAGAATTTCACTCTTGAGGCGATGCCACAGCCCTGGCAGGCTCCACAGAATAAAAGTCCACCTTGGTTAGATGCTTCAGCTATTTCTAAAGGAAACTGTACTCCATCATTGTTCAGGAACTTAAAACATTCATTTAAAAAGTAATAGCAAACACTCAGTAAAAGCACCCTTTGACCACCCACTCTTCAGACCAGGGCCCCACCCGTTTCAGAAATAACCATTCTTACCAAATTAGCGCATGCCTCTTCCAGAATTTTCTATGCATTTACATCCACATGTATTGATTTTTTTCTTGGTTTTGTTTTATATAAATGATGTTATATTGTCATTTCCGTTCTAAAGCTTTTCTTCCTCTACATTACATTCTATCTGGAAGTCTTATTAGTACATATATATGCTTTTTTTTTTAATTTTTAGAAACGGGATCTCCCGTTGTCACCCAAGCTGGAGTGCAGTGGTGTGATCATAGCTCACTGAAGCTTTGAACTCCTGGGCTCAAGCGATTCTTCCACCTCTGCCTCCCAAGTAGCTGGGACTACAGGCAAACACCACCACACCTGGCTAACTTTTTAAAATTATTTTTTGTAGAGACAGGGTCTCAGCTCGCTATGTTGCTCAGGCTGGTCTCGAGCTCCTGGCCTCAAGCAATCCTCCCACCTTGGCCTCTCAAAGCACTAGATTATAGGTGTGAGCCACCCTGCTCAGCCTGTCTATTGTCAGCTTGTATGTAGTACTCCACAGTAATTTTGTCATTATTTATTCAGCATTAAATCATTATCTATTCCACTATTAATAAACATTTAGCTTGTTTTCAGTTTTTCCAGATTCCACATAATGCTGTGATGGAGAGCCCTGTTCACACCATCTCCCTAAGGTACTGCTGAGTGTCTTCCTAGAGCAGATATCTACAAGTGAAATCACTAGCTCATGGAGCACACACGGTTATTTTAACGTATGCTACCAAGTTCCCCCCACCGTGACTGGATTCCCCCTTCCACAGCCAGGCATGAGCATGTTTATCCCTCCCCTTAATGTTTATAGGGTCCTCTTTTTTCTTCAACCTAATTGATGTTTTTCCCTAAATCCCATCAGGCCTAGTATGACCATCAAATGCAGGATGCCATTGGATAGCCCTGAGTAAGAACTGATTGCCAAGTAAAGGAAATTCTTGGACTGAATAGAAGGATTATCCTTCAATATTCCAAGTTTTTTCTCTAGGATCCATAACATGCTCATGGTCCATCCAGAAAGACACCCAATGTAGAAGAGAGAGAGCTGGAGTAAAAGGAAGAAACAGAAGCAAAAACACTGGGAGAGCACACTGGCTTTGGGCCTTAGAACAGCATGTGGCCTTGAGCATGGCTCTCCAACACTATGCATCCTTGTGTCCCATGTCTGAAACCATCTTTACCTCATACACTTACCATAAGACTTGAAGAAAATTAAAAATGCCAAAAATACCACACTGAGCTGCTGTCGAGGTTGTCGACTGCCTTAAACAAGAGTTCTTAAACACAGTGCAAACTCCCTTTTAGGGATGACTATTTCCACCAAAAATGGTTGAGGAAATCCTTCCCCATCTCATCAACACAGGATGGAACTCAAAGTCATGCAAAGGATATTTGTTCACAGAGCAGAGCTGAGCTGCAGCCTCCCACGAGCATTAATGATAAGTGACCAGCTAGTTGCTTTTCACACACTCCCCTGGAGGGCAGTGGGGCGTCTCTGGACATGGCACTGATGGAAACCAAGCCCAGGTGAAGGTAGAGGAGTGGATCTCAGTGTTGGTGGTGCACTGGGATCACTGGGGGGAGCTTCATAAAAAAAGGATGCCCAGAGATCCAGATTTAATTGGTCTTAGAGGTGACGTGCAGGTGAGATTTTGAAAAGCTCCCCCAGTGATTGTGAAATGCAGCGGAGGTTAAGAACCACTGCCTTAGGGCAATTACAGATATCAACTCTGACCATGCCCTTCAACTAAGAGCCGGGATCTGTATATTTCCTTTTTCTGCAATTTCTTATTATAAAAATTATTTTAAAAGGAGAAAAAGAAGTGTCCTAACACAAGAGTCTCAGAATTGAGAGCATGTGAGACAGAGATAGCGTGAGACCAAGAGGAACAGTGGCAATACTTGAACGAAACAACAGAAGACAATGGTGAACCATGCCAGGCTAACTGCCTCCATTACACCCTTAGTAAAAAGGAAGGGGATGTTGTAGTTTGCTAGGCATAATTATATGTGACAATTCTGAAGTAGGGTTTAATATTTGACTTTAATAATTCTCAGTTAATTCCTTGTGTGTCATCAGAGATTAGAGTTCAAGGAGGCTGAGGCTACTGGAATTTGCAGGGCAGAGAAGCAGAAAGGAGAAACATACACCAAGAAAGGATTCCAAAAATCTGTGTAGGGTCTCCCTCAAGTCTGTTGCTGAACAGTAAATTTCACTTTTGCAGAAAAAATAAAATAAACTCCACAAAACTAGGCATAGAGTGACCAGAGAACTGTAAGATTGACCATTCCTAGAGCTCACCCAGGGCTACAGAACCTTCAGGCTCCAACCAGGTGGGGTGGAGTCTTTGTTAATATCCAACGCATTCAGTTAAGAGCCCAGAAGGATTCTGCAGTAGTGGCAGAAATAAACTCGCCTGGAGAAAAGGCTGCTGTAAACGCAAGCCAGAGTAGCTTCACCAGTCCCAGAGGGATCCAAGTAATCCCCAGGGAGCTCGAGCTCAGGCACTTGACTGCCTGGACTAAGTCAAACACCCTTTGAAGCAAGACAACTAAATCCAGTAATCGACAATGTAGATTCACCACATCCAGGGTTTCATGTAGAAATTACTACACATAGGTAGTAGATACGTAAAATGACAAACATAATAAAATGTGAATTGTGGAATCAAGGTGGTAGGTATATGTCTTAAATTTTTTTTATAATAAAATGTAGGACTGGGTGCTGTGGCTCACGCCTGTAATCCCAGCACTTTGGGAGGCCAAGGCGGGCAGACCATGAGGTCAGGAGATTGAGACCATGCTGGCTAACATAGTGAAACCCCGTCTCTAATGAAAATACAAAAAATGAGCTGGGCGTGGTGGTGGGCACCTATAATGCCAGCTACTCAGGAAGCTGAGGCAGGAAAATCAATTGAACCAGGGAGGCGGAGATTGCAGTGAGCCAAGATCGTGCCACTGCACTCCAGCCTAGGTGACAGAGTGAGACTCCATCTCAAAAAATAAAAAGTAAAAAAGTAGGACAAACTACTACATAGGCATATAAAAGAGAAATATAACTAAAATAACTAGAATAAAAGTTATTCAATAAAAACAGACTCAGCAATGACAGAGCCAATAGAGACAAGCACATCAATCAGCTACTATCTGCGCACATGTCCAGAAGCCATGTTAAGCAGAACTTGTTTTAAATTGTTTATAATTTAAATTTGTGGATACATATTTTACTTTTTTTTTTTTTTTGAGACGGAGTTTGCTCTTATTGCCTAGGCTGGAGTGTAGTGGTGCGATCTCAGCTCACTGCTGCCTCCGCCTCCCAGGTTCAAGTGATTCTCCTGCCTCAGCCTCCTGAGTAGCTGGGATTATAGGTGTGCGCCACCATGCCTGGCTAATTTTTGTATTTTTAGTAGAGACCGGGTTTCACCATGTTGGGCAGGCTTGTCTCGAACTCCTGACCTCAGATGATCTGCCAGCCTCAGCCTTCCAGAGTGCTGGGATTTCAGGCATGAGCCACCACACTCGGCCCATATTTTACTTTTTTTAGGGACAGGGTCACCCAGGTGGGAATGCAGTGGCACAATCATGGCTCACTGCAGCCTCAACCTCCTGGGCTCAAGCCATCCTCTTGCCTCAGCCTCCCAAGTAGCTGGGACTACAGGCACAGGCCACCATACCCAGCTAATTTTTAAAAAAATTTTTTCAGAGATGGGATCTCACTGTGCTGCCCAGGTTGGTCTTGAATTCCTGGGGTCAAGTGATCCTTTTGCCTTGGCTTCTCAAAGTTTTGGGATTATAGGCATGAGCCACCATGCCTGGCCAAGAAGAACTTTTTAAATACTTTTTTTTAAAAGAAAAAAAATGATTACAAAGCAAACAGAAATACTCTAACATTACCAACTGCAGGAGAGAGAGAGAGTCAAAGTACAAAAATGATTCACAAAGGAGAAGAAAATGAAAATGATAAGCACATGGGGAAAATAATCAACCACACTAACGTAAAACATTATAAGTAGGATAATATCAGATTAGCCAAGATTTTAAAACTCTGTGTTCAGTGCTGGTGACCATGTAAGAAGACACTGATCCACAGCTAGTTGAAGGTCGATTCTGGGTTCCTGTTTCCTGGAAAGCGACGCTTAGTGGGACGGGTAACTTGCTCATGTGATGCAGCTGGTAGCAGTGCTGGCTGGCTGTGTTCCATCTCTAAAGTCGCAGAGGCTACACCAGGCTGGCACCCTGGTCTACAAACCTGCCACTCTCTATCACTTTTTTATTCATAGAGACGAGATGGGTCACTCTCAGACAAAAATAAGAGGCACAGTTGTGGGCCACGACAGAGCAAGCGGGGAAGGTAGGTCCCCAAATAGTGGCCCGAGAGGAAGGACATACATGTGTAGTGGCCCTAGCTTCACTCAGACACTTGTATAAGTTGGGGGCAGAGAAAGGTGTGTGGCAGAGGAAGGCCCAGCTGCAGTGTGTTCCCCCAGGCAGCTCTGCGGGTTGAGGACACAGCCAGGTCAGTGCTTTCTGCTCCCACATCCCTCCCTAATCAAACCTGTTACTGGGGAACCCCAGTGACAGGCTAGGTTCTAGGTGCATCTGGGGACTGCAAAACATAACAAGGCCTACTACTTGGGGGGAATGCAATATCTGGTAGTCCAGTGTTTCCAAAGGTTGGCAACTGAAACAGAGAAGCTAAATAATTTGCCCAAGGCCACACAGCTGAGTCAAGGAAGTGGGGCTTGTCAGGCGTTTCGGCCACCTGCAATCCACCTTCCAAATTGCACCCCTATCTTTGTGTCTCTTCTATTATTATTTACCTTAAACAGTTTTAATTTGACTTTAAGTAAAACTACTTTCTAAAGATTTGGCTCAATAAAAAGGTTATAGGTTTTATGAAAAAAAATTATAGTGATAGAGGTAGGAGACAGCCAAACGCCTAGACAAATAGAGAAGGGTCCCCAGTGGAACCCACCTTCAAGTCTAAAACAGGCTAAGGACTGAAAGACGGGACCGCTGGTTTTGGATGAAACCCATGACCCAGAAGGAGAACTTCTGCTTCCGTTTGCCTGCCCTTTCCCGATTGATTCTTTCTGAATAATGCCTTTCAACCAATCAAATGTTACCTTTTCCAATACTACCTATGGCTTGCCTGGGCATGCCCACGTGTGTTCTGGGAGAATGGGTGGAGCCACCAGGAATTCACGTCTTATGCAGGGAAGGAGCCTGGGCCTCTTCACCTCCTGTGCAGCAGCCCTGGCATTCATCTGTGAAGGGATAACCTGCTTGGAGAGCCCCTGTCTTTGCTGGGAGCTTTCCTTTTGCTTAATAAATTCCACCCTCCTCACCCTTCAGTGTGTCCCTGTGACTCATTTTTTTCTGGTCATGAGACAAGAAACTGGATTTAGCTGAACGAAGGAGCAAAAATCCTAAAAAAAAAAAAAAAATAGGTGTATATTTTGTATATATTTAAATTCACTTTAAAGTAAATATGTAACTATTAAAATTTGCTAAAAAATCATCACACACACAACCAGCAGTAATTTTTGACACACTTAGGAGGCAAGGGCTCCCACAACCTCTGAACCATCCTGTGGGTATAGCTGCAGGGCTGTTTGTTCACACATGTGATGCGTGGCCTCTACTTGTTCACAAGAAACACAGCGAGAGGCAGACAATTTGCTCACTGTCAGCCTCAACTGGAAGAAGGCTCACTGCTGGATGCTCCTGTGTGGAAGGTTCCCCTCTCTCCAGGCAGGCAGGCAACAGAGCCCAGCCCAACAGACAGCCCCCAGGAGGCTCCAATGCACCCTCGGCCACAGTATTGAAGGATGCTCTGTTTGGACCAGGGCCTCTAATTTCCCCTTCATGAGATGTGCCGGGTTTGTGATGTCTCTTTCCCAGCCCCTTGACTTCCAAGCACTGCCCAAGGACCCCAACCCCCACCTCTCTGTTTTCTGCTTTTCAGAGTGAGAACTGTTCGCCCCTGGTGGCGAAGTCTAGTGACTGATCCAGAGGCTGCTTTCTGCAACCCTGCTGGGTGCTCAGATGTCCCTTCAGTTATGTCCTTGTCTAAGCTGGAGACTAAAAAGCGGGAGGAAAAGAGCCTTCCTCTCTCTCCTTTTTGTCCTCTCTATCCCCTCTGCTTCCTCTCTCCCCTCCTCCTTTCTCTTCCCTCTGCCCTCTTCTCTCTCCTCTTTCTCTCACTCCAGTGTGTCTTAGGCCCATTTCCCAAATAAGAGTACCTGAAAGATGGCTCCTAGTATCTCACGGCTGTCTGCATAATTCATTCTTCTACTCCCAACCCTCTATTTATAACCAAGCCTTCTGGCATCTGAAATAATGAAAACTATCCTATTAGCAGCTTTCTGATGGTCTAGACTGCTCTTTGGAACATCCCAAACACTTTTGTATTCAAGTTTCTCTTCTGACTACAGGTACTTCTCACTCTCCAAAATCTGACTGTCAGAGCTCGGGAACCAGCAGTGCCAGGAATGCCCCTCCTTAGGTGAACCTCCCACTCTCTGAACCCTCAGGAACCAAACAGATTGAAGTGAGTTGCTTGCTTTTGTTGCCTGAACTCGCTGTCCAAATTCTCACTCTCTGAATTTAGGACCTGAAGAGATGACAGCAAGGGACACTGTGTATTAAACTAGCTCAGCTGTAACCAAAACATCTGTCGACACAGTTCCACTGCAGCTTCCTCACAGCAGAACAACAGGGACCAAATTCTCACACAGCGACCCCCAAAGGCATTCTGGGACAGGCAGCACCCTTCAGAGGCTCACATTCTGGTCAGATAAGTTCGATAATGCGTCAGTGTTGAATGCAGCAGATGTAACCCTTCCAGCAGATTCACAAGGCTCACCAGCCCAAGCTGGGCTTCATAAATGCGAAGGTCTCTTTGCTGCAAGACTTTCTAGAGCTAAAATCTATTTGAACATACACCCTTTGTTCAAATAGCTATTAATATCCGATGTATCTTGTATGCTTCCAAACACACCCTTGGAAATCCAGATTTAGGGTGCATATGCAGATTTGTGGGTTTTAACTAGCACTTTGTCCTAAGACATAAGCCTGCGGTCACCACAAACCAGGTCTGCAAAGGGGTCCAGGTATCCGAATTTTCAAGATGTTTCCCTGGTGATTTTAAGGTATAGCTCTGGTTAAGAAGAAATGTTATCTGTGACATTTTGTGCACAACAAGGATGTACAGAAAATGAGTGTGTGTGGAGGCCGTTTGTGGGACTTCAGACACGTAACACATAACAGTGATAGAGTGAGATCCAGAATCTCTTACCCTGAAAGGCAAAAGTCTTTTTAAAAAATAAGTTGGCCTAGCACGGTGGCTCACCCCTGTAATCCCAGCACTTTGGGAGGCTGAGGCGGGCGGATCACCTGAGGTCAGGAGTTCGAGACCAGCCTGCCCAACATGGAGAAACCCCATCTCCATTAAAAATACAAAATTAGCCCGGCATGGTGGCGCATGCCTGTAATCCCAGTTACTCAGGAGGTTAAGGCAGGAGAATCACTTGAACCTGGGAAGCAGAGATTGCGGTGAGCCGAGATCACGCCATTGCACTCCAGCCTGGGCAATGAGAATGAAACCCCACCTCAAAATAAATAAATAAATAAATAAATAAACAAACAAACAAACAAATGAGTTTTTCTTAAGGTTTGAACAAACATCTGGATTTTTGGGTAGGGGAGGTGGGTTAGGGTTTCTGGGTCTCATTGCTAAGCTCCGAGATTCATTAGAACAAAAGCAGCAAGGCTCACCTTCCTACAGAGTCCACAGGAGACCCTCACAGGGGAAAACCCTGATTCTAGACTTAGGTGGCACTTTCCTTAGTAATGTGACCAAGTGCACTTGATAGAGTGGTCCTGTTAGCAGCAGTGAATCCATATGGTCTGAGGCAACTCAATTCTTGCCTCCTTAGAAGAAAGAATTTGACTAAGGGACATAAGGCAGAGGGAGAGACTGAGGCAAGTTTTATAGCAGGAGCCAAAGTTTATTAAAAAGTTTTAAGGCAGGGGCCAGGTGCAGTGCCTCACACCTGGAATCCCAGTACTTTGGAAGGCCAAGGCAGGAGGATTGCTTTAGCTCAGGAGTTCGAAACCCACAAGGACAACATAGCAAGACACTGTCTCTATTTTTTTTTTAAGTTTTAGAGCAGGAATGGAAGGAAGTAACATACACTTGAAAAAGGGCCAAGTGGGCAACTGGAAAGATTCAAGAGCACAGTTTGACCCTTTGACTGAGGTTTTACACATTGGCATGCTTTCAGGGAACTGCATCTCTCCTCTTCTGCTTCTTCCTTTGGGGTGAGCTGTCTGCATGCACAGTGGCCTAAGCTCTTGGGAGGGGCCGCATGCATGGTGTGTTTACCAGAGCTGTGCGCATGCTCACTTGAGTCGTTTGGTCACCGACCAGTTAAATGCTATATTGCTTCTTAATGCACATACTTGAGTCCACTTGCCAACTCCTGAGATCTTATCAGGAAGCTGCTGATCACCAGTTTCAGGTTATTCTATCTATTGGGAGACTGCCTTTTCTTGGTACTGCCTGCAATCAATTATTATTTTAGAGAGAGACAGTGTAACAACCACCTGACCCTCACCTGCTGGTCGCCTGACATTCCTGGTGGGGGCTCTCCCGCCCTGCTCCTGTCTGCCTAACTACCTGCTCTAACAGTCCAGTGGGAGGAGGTTGGTCCTAAGCCCACTAGCTAGGGTAAATAACACGGTCTCTTTTTTTTGTTTGTTTGTTTTTTGAGATGGAGTCTCACTCTGTTACCAGGATGGAGTGCAGTGGTGTGATCTCTGCTCACTGCAACCTCCGCCTCCCAGGTTCAAGAGATTCTCCTGCCATAGCCTCCTGAGTAGCTGGGACTACAGGCGCACACCACCATGCCTGGCTATTTTTTGTACTTTTAGTAGAGATGGGGTTTCACAATGTTGGCCAGGATGGTCTCAATCTCCTGACCTCATGATCCACCCGCCTCGGCCTCGCAAAGTGCTGGGATTACAGATGTGAGCCACTATGCCCGGCCAACATGATCTCTTTTGGTCTCTGTGTCCTGTTCTGTAAAATGGTGACAGTTCCTGCCCTGCTCACCTTGAATAAGAACTTTGAGGATAAATACATTACTGAAGGTAAAAATGCATTATAAACTCTAAAAATACTACATACATGAGAGCTGATTTTGATTGCTTAAGGTGCAAATAAGCCCAGGCTGACTGAAGATGATGAGGTGACCCTGATGGCCGAACCTTTACGAATCCTTTACTTATTAGCAAGTTGACTTAGTGGGAGCTTTGTTTCCTCAGATTCTGTGGATAGAAAGACCCCTTATTTTCCTGCTGCCAGGGTCGTCTGTCTAAAACATAAATCTGACCGTGTCACTCCCGTTCCTTCTCCTTGTCAGATCTCAGACCAAGTGTCAGCTCCATAGAGAGGCTTTCTGCCATCCTCCATCTGCAGCTACAGACCTTTCTTATACCTGAGAGCCACTGCAGTCTCTCTCCTGACAGGCACCATGACATCAGACAGCTTTATTTATTTCTTTTTCATCTCTCCCCTCTCAAGAGAATGCAATCTCTCTGAAAGAGGGTAAGGAGATGTTTATGTTATTAACTACTCTTTCTAGGAAGGGCTAGATCAATGCCGTGCAGGTACCTGATGCTGAGAGAAAGAGAGAGAGAGAGAGAGAGATTGCAAGGGGACCAGGAAACTATCAATGTCGAAGAGAGAGTTATCCTGATTTCCAGGCCCTGATTCCAGGTTCTCATGAGGCCTGGCTGCTTATGGGTTCAATAAAAGCAACAGGATCATGGGTTTTTTCCAATACATTCTCACTTTTGCTTAAAGCAAATTAAAATGGTGTGCTGTTGCCTTAACCAAATACACCCTAAGCCACATCTGCCACTAGAGAAGAGGCCTGTGGCCGGCAGGCACTGTTTTCCGCTTACTCACTGTGAGTCTCCAGGGCCTGGCACAGTGATGGGCAAGGAAACACCTGTGAATGGAGTTTTGTCTCTGCACTGCACAAAAGCCCAGTTCTCATTTTCCATTTACAGTGTTCCAAAGTTTTCCAACATTATTCCACAGGTCAGAGGTTACAAACTGACTACCCAGCTGTTGAATTAGCCCACAGGCTTTTTTTTTTTTTTTTAAGACTGGGTTTTGCTCTTGTTGCCTAGGCTGGAGTGCAATGGAGTAATCTTGGTTCACTGCAACCTCTGCCTCCTGGGTTCAAGCGATTCTCCTGCCTCAGCCTCCCGAGTAGCTGGGATTACAGGTGCACATGACCACACCCAGCTAATTTTTAGTATAGACAGGGTTTCACCATGTTGGGCCAGGCTGGTCTCGAACTCCTGACCTCAGGTGATCCACCCGCCTTGGCCTCCCAAAGTGTTGGGATTACAGGCGTGAGCCATTGCACCCGGCCTTGTTTTGTTTTTTAAAACATTGTTTTTACCGGGACAGTTTTTGAAGAAAGAAAAGAAGGAAGCAAAGAAAGAAGAAGAAAAGGAGGGAGGAAGAAAGGAAGGAAGCCAACATTTTAAAATCGAGTGAGTTCACATGAAAATCAACATTACCAGCCCCCCTTTAAAAACTCGAATATTTTACAGCACTAAGCTCTAAAAGGCCTTTCTACTTTTATATCTTCTTTTTGATGGTTCAGAAGAAAGCAATCTGTTCTTGCATTTAAGGTAACAAAATCTGAGACCCCAGATTCCTAAAGGGAAATGAGTACAACCAGAAAGCTTACAAATGTGTTTTCCCTTTCTCTCTCTCTTATTATCTGTCCCAACAAGAAAACCCTGCCCCTTCTAGGGACAGATGCTGCAGGATTATAGAACAGTGACTCAGCTGCGGGCTCTGCCAGCATCCCTGCAAGAAATGCCTCTAAGTCCCCACAGTCGCAGCCACAGCTTCTGCTGACTGGAGTCACCCATGAAGCTGATCTGCATATGGCTTCTGGCCTTGTTTGTTGAGAAACCTGCTAAGACAAATGCAGGTGTCGGGAGCAGCTCCTTAAAGTTTTTGCCCTGCTCTGCAGCACGGTCCTCACTTCTTGAAACTCTCATACCTCTCAGAGACTTCGGGTTTTTTTCTTTCTGAAAGGCTCAATCCTGGTACCCCAGGGACAGCAGACAAGCCCCTCAGAGCCCCCAAAACAGGGCATGACCCACCAAAGGCCATGGCAGTATCCACCCATTGTTAGAACATATTTTCTTTACTTTTTTTTGATGTGGTTTTCACTGGGAAAAGATGGGGTGTGGTGGCGAAGAGACCAATAAACAAAAAGTTAAACACTTAAGTATACAATGGTTTTCTGAAAAATAAGGAGAGAGAGCATGCAAAAATGTTACTTTCAACAACTGGAAAAAAGCTCTGAAAGTCCATGAGTCAGGCAATAGCCAAATCCATGTTCCATCTTAAGTAGGTTTCCCTCCCTCCCTCCCTTCCTTCCCTTCTTTTCTTTCTCTCTTTCTTCTTTCCTTCCTTCTTTGTAAAATCTTCCAGGTGCAGTGGTTCATGCCTCTCCCAGCATTTTGGAAGGCTGAGGCAGGAGGATTGCTTGAGTCCAGGAGTTCAAGGCCAGCCTGGGCAATATAGTGAGCCCTCATTTCTACCAAAAAAAATAAAAAATAAAAATTAGCCTGGTGTGGTGACACATGAGTAGGAGGCTGAGTAGGAGGCTGAGGTGGGAAGATCGCTTGACCCCAGGAAGTTGAGGCTGCAGTGAGCTAGGATTGTGCCACTGCACTCCAGCCTGGGAAACAGAGCAAGAGAACCTGTCTTAAAAAAATACATCATAAATAAAATCTGTCCCGAAACTATCCTGACTTTCATCCTCCCCAGACTGGGCTTCATCTTCAGGGCCTCCATCCCCAGATTTCTCGGCCCAGACCTTGCAGATGTTTTCTTTGCTGGAGGCTCAAAGTGCATTTTGTGATACACAGTTGTCTCAGGCCAGGTTCCCCCAGGAGCAGGCACTGAGACAGGGGACTGAGAGCAACAATTGGCTGGGAGGTGGCCCAGCACCTCATCGCAGAAGAGTGTGGGAATGAGACAGGGACAGAAGGCAGCCAGCGGAGGGCAGGCTGTCACACAGGTCACCACTGTGGCCCCTAGAGTCCAAGCCCTGGAGAATCCTGGGAGCCTGTGGAGCAGGGGTAGCTGGGGTCTGTGTTTTCCAGCCCCGTCCACCAGCGGCTGAGGGCTGATGCCATGCCTTTTCCCTCCTAGCACTTCTGGCTGGTCCGAAGCATGTGAGCCTGCAGCAGAGTGAGGTCAAAAGGCTCGCCTAGAACCCCGATCAGGGTGCCACAGCACCTGCTCCTAATCTGTCCAGCCCCGGGCCCATCTCAGTTAACAGAGCAGTCCCTCTTCCAGGCAGGAGGCCCTTGTGGCAAGGAGAATGTGGAGGTGGAGCACATGGAGGCAATGTGCTTGCCCGGGACAATCATTTCCTTACTCTCATCACAACAAAGCCATTCCTTCACAGTACTTTAGAGACCTCTGTCTCCTCATGCCCCAAAGATGTTCAGCTGGGGTTCTCCTCAAGGAGACGGAAAGCAGTGGACCTTTGATTCTGCGCCAGCTGCTCTCTTCTCCGCCAGGGTTTACTTGGGCCCTGGCATGTTGAAATGCTGCAGTTTCCAAGCCAAAGGGCTTTTCTCTCCTGGCAGGCCTTTCCAGCTTCCTCGGCTGCATGGTTCTTCCTTTGTGGCAGGAAGCCTGGGACTTATGGTGGGGTTAATTCTGATCATATATCGTATCACTGGAACATTCTTTCATTCATGTGCTAGTGTTCACAGCTCATTGTTGCTTCAAAGAAGCTCACCAGATGTTGTGGGTATTTGATACTTTCTTTATCGAGATGCTCAATTCTCTGAGTCGCTAGAGCGTCTCCCTTTACATCCAAATTCCAGCCCCACCACAGTTCTCTCCCTCTTCACAGCCACTGTCCTCTCATCTGTCAGTCACTCAGCTCTCATCAGAGTAAAAGAACAGCCCTGGGGCTGCCACAAAAAGGGCTCTTCACTGGAGCCCAGCCAGCAGATCCCGACTCCAAGTCCCTGGCATTAGACTCAGCTCAGTGGTCATGCTAAGCCCCAGCTTGTGCTGGTGACAAATGAGCACTGGACACAGCAGGCCAGGAGGGCTCCACTACTGCTTGAAAGAAACTCCAATGAGGTGAGAAAGATGGAAAAGCAAAAGAATGCCGTGCAATGTGTGTGTGGATAACAGCCCTCTCTGGGAGGAATCAACAGGGCTGGGTTACCAATTAGATGTGGAGGGTGAGGGAGACCTCAGACCCCTGGCTTGGATGAGGGGAATGTGGGGAAGCAACAACAAAAACAGGGACTGCAGGGCAGGCAGCATGTGGGGGCAGGATGGTGTGGGAGGGGCAGGGGAAGGCTGCTCCACAGACCCATGCCATCTTTCATTCCACTGATGCCCTCCATGTGCTCAACGGAGTGCTGGAAACACAACAGGAAGCCTCACAAGGTATTTGTCTTTATGGAGCTGACATGCTGCCGGAAGAAGTCACAAAATAAACAAGATGCTAATAAGTCAACAAGATATTTTCACAGAGTCCGTTGGTTTGGTTGTCTTTATGGCAATAAGACAGAGAGAGAGAAAGAAAGAAAGAAGCGCTGGAAAAGCTGTAGACACAGCTGCAGATAGCAGGAGTTCACAGCCCTGGCTTTGTATTAGAATCACCTGGGAAGGTTTTAAAAAATGTACTCATATCGGCCAGGCATGGTGGCTCATGCCTGTAATCCCAGCACTTTGGGAGGCCAAGGTGGGCAGATCACCTGAGGTCAGGAGTTCAAGACCAGCCTGGCCAAACATGGTGAAACCCCGTCTCTACTAAAAATACAAAATTAGCTGGGCATGGTGGTGCATGCCTGTAATCCCAGCTACCTGGGAGGCCGAGGCAGGAGAATCACTCGAATCTGGGAGGTGGAGGTTGCAGTGAGCCGAGATTGAGCCATTGCACTCCAGCCTGGGCAACAAGAGCAAAACTCCGTCTCAAAAAATAATACTTATATCTAATGATTTATTATATATAACACAAATAATACAGTGATAAAGAAAAAACTTGATAAATTAGATTGTATCAAAAGTCACATCACATAGATTTAATAAAATCAGAATATCTGGGGTGGGGGAGTGGTTTGGTTAAAGGCTCCAGGTGCTTCTAAGGTACAGCCAAGCTGGTGAACCACTGGCCTAGGCCCCTGCCCAAAAAGATCTGACCTGACTGGCTGAGGAGGAGCTTGGGGGCTTTGAATCTCCCTAGGTAGCTCTGATGGGAGGTGTCTGAGAACCCCTGGAGAGAGATGCTGAAGCTGCTGCCTCCACATCCATCCCACCGCTCCCTCTTTGAGTAGCATCAGGGCAGCACGGGTAGCTCAAGTCAGCTCGAAGGCTGTGCCTCATTGTGTGGTCCCATTCTGTAGATAGTGATCACCCCAGGAGTGAGCCAGTGACATACCAGCAGTGCATTGCCAAAGACTTTGGGGAAAGTTTTTTTCTCATTCTTAAGAAAGAACAAGAAGCCATGTTCGCTTTCCTATTAAACATTGTATTAAGTGAAATAAGCCAGGCACAAGAAGACACAGTTCACATACTCTATATTATTTGTGGGAGCTAAAAATTAATTCAATTGAACTCGTGGAGATAGAAGAAGGATGGTTACTAGAGGCTGGGATGGGTAGTGGGAAAGGTGGGGAGTGGGAGATGGGGATGGTTGATGGGTACAAAATATAGTTAGATACCATGAATGAGGTCTAGTATTTGATAGCATGACAGGGCGACTACAGTCAGCAATAATTTCTTGTACATTTCAGAATAACTAAGAGAGCACAATGGGAATGTCCATAACACAAAGAAACCATGAATGCTTGAGGGGATGGATGGCTGCCCCATTTCCCTGTGATCCGTGCACACTGCACACCTGTGTCAAAGTATCTCATGTACCCCACAAATATATGCACCTACTAGGTACTCACATATCTCAAAAATAGATGTGACTGAAGGAGCTTGTAGCACAGGTGACACTGATGGGAAAAATAAGTCTTGGGAAGAAGCCAACACTATGGCTGCAGAAAACAGAGAACATAGGGGCCCTTGATGCTGTAATCAAGCTGCCTGGTCCTGAAACTCTCACTGCCTCTGGGCTGCCACATATGTGAGCCACTAGATTTGCATCCTGTTTAAGCCAGTTTGAGTTGATTTTTCTATTACTGCCCTCAAGTGACACAGACAGTCATGGAAGGTGCCTGTGAGAAAGTTCAACACCAGAACCAAGTGAGACCAATGGATGCAAATGATCCAGCCCTGTGAAAGCCTCATAGAAGGGATTTGAACACGAAGAATGGAACCCATCCAGAAACAAGAAGACACTTGGTGCATTGAAGAAACAGGAAAAAATGTCATCATTAACAATTCTAAGAGCTGGCCTGGCCAGTCACGGAATGCGACTATGAGCAGGGAAAAATTAGACACATTAAAGGGCATAAAGGTTGCTCAAGTGAGTCACCCAGCATTATTGAGGAGCACTCCACATGGCACAAAAGATGGCAGAAGTCCAGAGAGTAGCCCTGTCCTTGGGATGCAAACGGTGTCACTGGAAGAAGACGGGCGTGCTGCCCATAACAAGGGCGTGTCACAGCTGTGATGACATTCGATCCCTCAGGTTGGTCCCGGGCAGCACACTCTGATGATTAAATCAGGAACAGGCAGGCAGAGGGGTGTGTGTGTTTCAGAGAAAGCTGGTGATTTGCTAAACCAAAAATGACAAGGAGAAAAAAATCAGAATTCTTATAGCACATAAAGAACATTAAACATGGAGAGGCTTTATTCTTCTAGAGCATTCATTTAAAGCTCATGCCTGCAGTCCTGAGTGTTTCCCTTCACCAAAAAAGGATCAAGAAGAGAGAAAATATGGTTTTCAAAGTAAAAAAAAAAAAAAATTTAAAGGGTCGTTTCTGAAATTAGCCTGGAATGTTTCATTGCTTTACAGTGAGACAGCAGCCTCCGAGAAGCTTAGCAGCATCCGCCTCTTGTCTGAGCTTCTATGTCAGTTTCTCCCAGGGCAGATTTTATTAAATAAACAGCAAAGAGTCCGGGCTCCTGAGCGGCTCAGAAACTCTTGCATCTTTGAGGAGCTTGCACTTGCTCACGCCACTCTGGAAAAACAGGCACTTTTCAGGGAGTCCCCAGGGTGCTGAAGCAAGAAGGGCAATAATTTGGTGTTCTTTAAAAAATATATATATATGTATTTGAGACACAGTTTCACCAGGCTGGAGTGCAATGACGTGATCTCTGCTCACTGCAACTTCCATCTCTGACGTTCAAGCAATTCTCCTGCCTCAGCCTCCTGAGTAACTGGGATTACAGGTGCGTGCCACTACAGCTGACTAATTTTTGTATTTTTAGTGGAGATGGGGTTTCACCATGTTGGTCAGGCTGGTCTTGAACTTCTGACCTCCAGTGATCCGCCTGCCTCAGCCTTCCAAAGTGCTGGGATTACAGGTGTGAACCACCGCACCTGGCCAAAAAATTGAGGTAAAATCTTTCTATATAATTTACTATCTTTATTTTTAAGTGTATAGTTTAGCACTCATAAATATTTATAAGGAGGGTAATGATTTGAAGAGAAATTCAGGACTCCCAGGCCTTCTGTGTCCCTGCTGACTGAGACAGGATCTGAAGCAAGGCTTGAATCTCTCTGGGATCAGTTTTCTTGTTAATAGAGTTGAGATGCACTTGTCCCTCTGCTTCCTCCCAGAGGCACAAAGGAATTACTGGCCTGGAGAGACTTGGAAACACACAAGGAGCAGTGCTGATGGGAGGAGCTGGTTTAGAATAAGGCAGAGACAAAAACAAAGAAGGATCTTTCCTGGGGTAGAGGGAGGGTGGCAGGAGGACAATGGGGAGTGCAGGGTTGGGATTCTTTCCAAATGCTCACAAGAGACTCAAAATAGACTCAGTCCATTCATCTCCTTTATGAAAACCCTACAATATCAATGGGATGATTTCTATGAGTAAAAATTAGGAAAACTAAGAGATTTAGTATTGGTCAAGGCTTATCAGCAGTCTTAATTGCTTTAATTTTAGTCAATAGGCATCATCTTCTTGTATAAGGCAATGCTTTTGTCCTGGTGACTGGCGGGCCTGGTACACTAAACGCCTTAGCAAAGCAAGCTGGGCCCCTTGGTCATTACCATCGCAAACATCCGCACGTTCCCTCCTTCCCTCCAATGCTCCCTTGCAACTCTGCTAAAAATAAAATCGTCTTTTAATAACCTCCACAGCCCACCACTGTCTCCTCTCTTTGGAATGTTCACTGAGGACCCCGGTAAGAAATGGAAATGGCCTCGAATGCTCTCTCCTCTGCCTTGACAGTGCTGCGGCCGGCCACGCACTCCGTTGGGGGAAGGGCAGTGTTGATTAGAAAGCGAACTCCTTGACTGACGTTATCTCCTCCTGGGCAGAAACCAATTTCAGCAAGAACTTTGTAATTTGGAATTCAAGGATATAAGATGCATTCAGGGAACCATTTTCCCCCTACAAATTACAAGTTTGTCATTTAAGAGGTTTAATATCACAAAAAGGGCCTGCTTCTGCCTTTTTAAAAAAATTTTAAAATATGCCACATTGATGCTCTCAGAACAGAGGCTTAGGAATGAGAAGAATGGCCTGTACTTCAAACAAACCCATTGTTCCTTACTAGAGGCAGAAGAATAACGTCAGACAAAAATAGTTATTTATTCATCAAGCTCTTGAAGTGCTCAGGCAGAGTGGTGGACCCCAATGCCTGGCATATAGTAGGTGTTCAATAACTACGTGAAGGAAGGAAGAAAGGGAGGGAAGGAGGCAGGGAAGAAGAAATACGCAGACACTGTGTGGTAGGAATTCCAAGGCATAGTACATTATTTTATCCAAACACAAACACAGTATTTAATCAAGATTTTCCCATGATGCACTGGGGCAAGACAATCGTGGGAAGAGGGGGCCCAGGAAGCAAATGTCTAGAATGAGAAGAACTGGGCCACAGGCCAGGCTCTCAAGTCAGAGTCATGCTGAAACCTGCTCCCTTTCTTTCTTTTTTTTCTATTTTTTTTTAATTATACTTTAAGTTCTAGGGTACATGTGCACAACGTGCAGGTTTGTTACATATGTATACATGTGCCATGTTGGTGTGCTGCACCCATTAATTCGTCATTTACATTAGGTATATCTCCTAATGCTATCCCTCTCCCTTCCCCCAACCCCATGACAGGCTCCAGTGTGTGATGTTCCCCATCCTGTGTCCAAGTGTTCTCATTGTTCAGTTTCCACCTATGAGTGAGAACATGCGGTGTTTGGCTTTCTGTCCTTGTGATAGTTTGCTGAGAATGATGGTTTCCAGCTTCATCCATGTCCCTACAAAGGACATGGACTCATCCCTTTTTTATGGCTGCATAGTATTCCATGGTGTATATGTACCACATTTTCTTAATCCAGTCTATCATTGATGGACATTTGGGTTGGTTCCAAGTCTTTGCTATTGTGAATAGTGCCACAATAAACATATGTGTGCATGTGTCTTTATAGCAGCATGATTTATAATCCTTTGGGTATATATCCAGTACAAAAATTAATTCAAGATGGATTAAAGACTTACATGTTAGACCTAAAACCATAAAACCTTAGAAGAAAACCTAGGCAATACCATTCAGGACATAGGCATGGGCAAGGATTTCATGTCTAAAACACCAAAAGCAATGGCAACAAAAGCCAAAATTGACAAATGGGATCTAATTAAACTAAAGAGCTTCTGCACAGCAAAAGAAACTACCATCAGAGTGAACAGGCAACCTACAGAATGGGAGAAAATTTTTGCAATCTACTCATCTGACAAAGGGCTAATATCCAGAATCTACAAAGAACTCAAATTTACAAGAAAAAAACAAACAACCCCATCAAAAAGTGGGCAAAGGATATGAACAGACATTTCTCAAAAGAAGACATTTATGCAGCCAACAGACACATGAAAAAATGCTCATCATCACTGGCCATCAGAGAAATGCAAATCAAAACCACAATGAGATATCATCTCACACCAGTTAGAATGGCAATCATTAAAAAGTCAGGAAACAACAGGTGCTGGAGAGGATGTGGAGAAATAGGAACACTTTTACACTGTTGGTGGGACTGTAAACTAGTTCAACCATTGTGGAAGACAGTGTGGTGATTCCTCAAGGATCTAGAACTAGAAATACCATTTGACCCAGCAATCCCATTACTGGGTATATTCCCTTTCTTATCAGTTGTATGACAATAGGCAAACTGCTTTATCTCTCTGAGCCTTGTTTTCTTCATTTAGAAAACAGAGCTTTTGCCTATTTTGGAAGACATTGTCAATTCACTCAAGACCCAGCCAAATGCAGTGGCTCACGCCTGTAATCCCAGTGCTATGGGAGGCTGAGGTGGGAGGATTGCTTGAGGCCAGGAGTCTGAGACTTGTCTGGGCAAAAAGTGAGACCCCATCACTACAAAAAATTAGCCAGTTGTAGTGGAGTGCACCTGTGGTTCCAGCTTCTCAGGAGGCTGAGGCAGAAATATTGCTGGAGCCTGGGAGGTTGAGGCTGCAGTGAGCTGTGATAGCACCACTGCTCCCCAGCCTGGGAGACAGAGTGAGACCATCTCAAAAACAAAAACAAAAACAAAAAACCCATTCCTAGCCCTCTTCCTTTCTTGTCTTTCTCAGCTTTAAAGAGCAGAACACTCAGTGCCCCATTTCCAAGTGTGATGCTGAGGGCAGTTGTCCATGGGGCTTATGAGAAAGCCATCGCGTTCTTGGTAAAGGGAAGATGTTGGTTTGGTCTCCTGAAAAGCAAGGCTTCTGAGAGCAGAGGCCACATTTTCTCCCATGGGACCCCAACTTGCCAAACCCAGGGCTGAAAGTGTGGCTGGTGCTCGTGGAAAACTCAGCTTCAAATCAGGAATGGCTGGACCTGCCTTGAGCTGTATATGTTTCAGTCACCTTTGAATACAAAGGCCAAAAAAATTCTCTGTGGTTGGCTTTGGAGAGGTTGTCAGGAAGAGCTGCAAGAAAGTGATGATTCACAGCAAAGAAAACAATGGATGAAATAAAAAGGCAGCCTGCAGATAGGGAAAAACATATCTGCAAAATATCAGATAGGAGGTTCATATGCAAGATTTGTTAAAAACTCATACAACCCTGCCGGTGCAGTGGCTCACGCCTGTAATGCCAGCCTTTGGGAGGCTGAGGCAGGTGAATCACGAGGTCAGGAGTTTCAGACCAGCCTGGCCAACATGGTGAAACCTGTCTCTACTAAAAATACAAAAAATTAGCTGGGCGTAGTCGCAGGTGCCTGTAATCCCAGCTACTCGGGAGGCTGAGGCAGAATTGCTTGAACCCAGGAGGCGGAGGTTACAGTGAGCTGAGATCGTGCCACTGTACTCTAGCCTAGGCAACAGAGTGAGACTCCATCTCAGAAACAAAAACAAACAAAAAAATCCCACAAAAAACATCATACAACTCAATGGCAAGAAAACATATAACCCAATTAACAAATGTGCAAAGGACTTGATTAGGCATTTCTCCAAAGATGAAATGAAAATGACCAACATCATTAGGAAAAAGCAAATCAAAACCACTATGAGAAAACACCTCCCACCTGTCAGGGTGGCTACAATAAAAAAACCAATGATAACAAGTGGTGGTGAGGGGGTGGAGAAAGGGAACCCTTGTACACTGTTGATAGGAGTGTCGATTGGCAAAGCAATTATGGAAAACAGTATGAAGGCTCCAAACAAAATTAAAAATAGCAATACCATCTGACCCAGCAGTCCCACTTCTGGGTACATACTCAAAGGAGATGAAATCACCATCTCATCAAGGCATCTGCACTCCCATGCTCACCGCGGCACTTCACAGCAGCCAAGGTACGGACGTGCCCTAGGGGTCTATCAATGGACAAATAAATAAAGAAACCATGGTGTGTGTACAAAACAAAATGTTACTCAGCCTTAAAAAAGACGGAGATCCTGCCACTTGCCATAACACAGATAGGCTTGGAGGACATTATGATAAGTGAAATAAGTCAGACACAGGAAGATAAATAATGCATAACCTCACTTATATGTGAAATCTTTAAAAAAAGGTTATATATATATATATGTATACCATCAAATTTCCTTCAGTCTTATTATTTATCACTTTGTCAATAATCATTTTATTTTTTTAAGGCATCCCCCTCCCCCTGTGGCAAAAGCAGTTATAATCTTCTCATTTAGCAAAGAAGAGGATCCACTGTTATCAGCCACAGCCCTCCTGCTGTGCATTCCATCTTTAGACTTGTTCATCCTGCATATTTGCTATGTGGGAGCCTTTGAGCTATGTCTCTGTATACGTATATACATATATGTGTATATATACATATATATGTATATATATATATATAAAGAAAGAGAGAGAGAGAGAGAGAATAAAACAGTGGTTAGCAGGGTCGGGATAGGGGAGCAGGAGGAAACAGAGACATAGCTCAAAGGCTCCCACATAGCAAATATGCAGGATGAACAAGTCTAAAGATGGAATGCACAGCAGGAGGGCTGTGGCTGATAACAGTGGATCCTCTTCTTCGCTAAATGAGAAGATTATAACTGCTTTTGCCACAGGGGGAGGGGGATGCCTTAAAAAAAAAGTGATTATTGACAAAGTGATAAATAACAAGAGTGAAGGAAATTTGATGATTAAGTTTGCAAAGGGGAAATAAAACAATTTGTCCAGCACTACACCCTAGCATAACAATGTGTTTAAAATATAAAACAAAATAAAACTGGGTCAGATGTATTTATTTTTTGTTGTTGCTATTGTTTTTAATTTTAAATTCAGCCACTCTCTCAAGGGCCCGTGGGTGTGTGCTCATGATGAAAAATACATTCCAGTTTTTACAGCTGCCATAAGACCTCATAAGAGCAGTGGAGTAATTTCAAGTGACTTCTCCTAAACTACAGCTGGGGCCCTTGGCTCTGTGTTTAGTGAAGTCTTGCAGGAGCCTTGATAAAAACCACATCTGTGGACAATTCCTTCTCTGGGTCCCCTGCTAGGACAGAGCTTACTCCTCCAGCCCCTACTGGCGGTCCACTCTCCAAGCTGCCATTCCTTTACCCAGGACACTCACAGATACATCTCCAACCCACACCTGGATGAGACATGTCTTGGGCTGAACTGCGAGCTATTATTCAGAACCCCAGGACTGAGAGCCCTTCACAGTACAAATGCGAGGTTGTTTTTTCTTCCTTCCTTTCTCTCTCTTTTTTTTTTTTTTTTTTTTTTTGAGACAGGGTTTCAGTCTGTCACCTAGGCCGAGTGCAGTGGCATGCTCATAGCTCACTGCAGCCTCAGCCTTCTGGGCTGAAGTGATCCTCCAACCTTAGACTCCTAAACAGCTAGGACTACAGGCATGCACCATCATGCCCAGCAAATTTTTAAATTATTATTAGTATTTGTAGAGACAGAGTCTTGCTATGTTGTCCAGGCTGGTCTCAAACTCCTGGACTCAAGTGATCCTCCTGCCTCAGCCTCCCAAAGTGCTGGGATTAAAGGTGTGAGCCACCACACCTGGCCTGATTTTTTTCTTTTAGTTAGCATCGTGTTCATTCTGGTCCCCAAAGTTCAGCAAACGTATAAATACTAAGCAGCAGTGTGCCCATGCCCCTCTCCCTGGTCAGCCTTTGCAACACTGAACACGTGTGTTATGCTCCCAAAAACTCCTCTTTAAGAATGGGAATATGACTTTTTAATGATGGCCATTCTAACTGTTGTGAGATGGTATCTCACTGTGGTTTTGATTTGCATTTCTCTGATGGCCAGTGATGATGAGCATTTTTTCATGTGTTTTTTGGCTGCATAAATGTCTTCTTTTGAGAAGTGTCTGTTCATGTCCTTCGCCCACTTTTTGATGGGGTTGTTTTTTTCTTGTAAATTTGTTTGAGTTCATTATAGATTCTGGATATTAGCCCTTTGTCAGATGAGTAGGTTGCAAAAATTTTCTCCCATTCTGTAGGTTGCCTGTTCACTCTGATGGTAGTTTCTTTTGCTGTGCAGAAGCTCTTTAGTTTAATTAGATCCCATTTGTCAATTTTGGCTTTTGTTGCCATTGCTTTAGGTGTTTTAGACATGAAATCCTTGCCCACGCCTATGTCCTGAATGGCATTGCCTATGTTTTCTTGTAGGATTTTAATGGTTTTAGGTCTAACATTTAAGTCTTTAATCCATCTTGAATTAATTTGTGTATACAGTGTAAGGAAGGGATCCAGTTTCAGCTTTCTACATATGGCTAGCCAGTTTTCCCAGAACCATTTATTAAATAGGGAATCCTTTCCCCATTGCTTGTTTTTGTCAGGTTTGTCAAAGATCAGATAGTGGTAGATATGCGGCATCATTTCTGAGGGCTCTGTTCTGTTCCATTGATCTATGTCTCTGTTGTGGTACCAGTACCATGCTGTTTTGGTTACTGTAGCCTTGTAGTATAGTTTGAAGTCAGGTAGTGTGATGCCTCCAGCTTTGTTCTTTTGGCTTAGGATTGACTTGGCGATGCAAGCTCTTTTTTGGTTCCTTAAAAAGTCAGGAAACAACAGGTGCTGGAGAGGAATTGGAGAAATAGGAACACTTTTACACTGTTGGTGGGACTGTAAACTAGTTCAACCATTGTGGAAGTCAGTGTGGCGATTCCTCAGGGATCTAGAACTAGAAATACCATTTGACCCAGCCATCCCATTACTGGGTATATACCCAAAGGACTATAAATCATGCTGCTATGAAGACACATGCACACGTATGTTTATTGCGGCACTATTCACAATAGCATAGACTTGGAACCAACCCAAATGTCCAACAACGATAGACTAGATTAAGAAAATGTGGCACATATACACCATGGAATACTATGCAGCCATAAAAAATGATGAGTTCATGTCCTTTGTAGGGACATGGATGAAACTGGAAAACATCATTCTCAGTAAACTATCGCAAGGACAAAAAACCAAACACCGCATGTTCTCACTCATAGGTGGGAATTGAACAACAAGAATTCATGGACACAGGAAGGGGAACATCACACTCTGGGGACTGTTGTGGGGTGGGGGGAGGGGGGAGGGACAGCATTAGGAGATATACCTAATGCTAAATGACGAGTTAATGGGTGCAGCAAAACAACATGGCACATGGATACATATGTACAAACCTGCACATTGTGCACATGTACCCTAAAACCTAAAGTATAATTAAAAAAAAAAGGGAATATGCAAGGGAAACACAACACTAAACCTCTTTTGTTAGCATTCCTGATAAATTTGCACTTATTACTCCAGTGAAAATTGTCTGTATGCAGAGAAAGTGCTTTAAACAGAGCAGATTGGTCAGCCTCTGGTACCCTCTGGCTCCTACAAACTTTCCAATCCTTTTGAAGCTGGGTCACTGCAGTGAGGTGTGTGCTGTTCTGCAGAATCCAGTTGCATTTCATCACCAAACTTTCATAAGAATCCATTTATCAAATTATTCCTTCGAAAACTGGAGTGGCACAGATCAAACCAACTGAGGAGCTGCATGACATTTTAAGTCCCGATGTCAGTGCTGCCCAAATATAAGCTAGATTATCAAGTGCTTTTCAAGAACACTTTAATGCCTTGTTCTCATAAACTCTGACAGTCTGACGATTAGGATTAAAATGAGTCATTTGTAGGAATTACATAGGGCCTGTAAGTTACAGCCCTTTCAGAAAGCACTTCTGCCAGCCCTCCCACCAGGAGTCAGGGGTGGCCCAGGATGGATGGGCATGTCAGCTGGGCTCTAGAAGCTCACTGTGGCACCCTGTCTGCAGCAGACATCTGTGGGGGCCCCACTTGCGCCCCCTTGGTTCCTGGCATCTGCGTTTCTGCTGACCAGAGGGCCAACAGCCTGAATGCACTTCTTTTCCTGCGGGCTTGCTTCTGTCCCTGGAACCCACTCTGCCCATAGATGTGGCAGGCCAGAAATGCCAGGGAATTCAGCTCTCCAGAAGTGACCTTTGGCCAACGGCTGACAGAAGCTAACGAGGTGTGCCCCAGCTCTCTCATTCATTCATGGGTAACTCTAAGTCGTGAGTGTAAGTTCCCCCAGAGTTCCCAGCAGGGCTAACTCCAGTGGCCCCTGGGTGACCGGGTGGTTACTCACCTTCTGCTGCTGTCTTCCCCTCCATGGCTCACTTCCACACTCCCCTATCTGTGCTTCCTGGGTTCACTTCCCAAATAAACCACTTGCACTCACATCTTGGCCTCGGGGTCAGCTTCCAGGGGAACCCAGACTAAGACACCGCTATCCTTGCTGGAAGTTAAGATGGAGTGCACATCTCCCAGGCTAGGGAGGGAACACCCAAAGCCACCGCTTTCCCAGAGGCTCTGACCCAGCTGGGACCATTACCAATGTGCGTCACTTGACCCTAGATGTGAAATCAAGAGCCAGAAGAAGGCATCACAGCAGACGCAGCAGTGGCCACCCCATGAGTTTCCAGAAGCTCTCATGTGTGCTCCAAGGACTGGAGTTGAACAAATGGGAGGAGGAAGAATGAATTGTTTTCCTGCTGTGTCTCTTTCTACAAGCAGCTTTCCGCTGGCTGTTGTCCCTCTTGTCATCTTCTGTAGGCTTAGAGAGAAAATCACAAGGCAAGAGAGAGGATCTTGCAATCATAGAGCTGTGAGGCGTGACGAAATTGTCAAGTTCCTGTGAGCCCGCGTGTGAGAATAAAGGAAACTTGCATCTTTGTGGGTGACAGCAACACCAGTTCTGTTAGCAGAGGCCTCCCCAGGAAATTCAGTGTCTGTAATTCTCTTATTGTGAGAAGATAAATAGCATTCTTATTTTGTGAATTTGAACATCAAAGTTTTGTATTTGAGAATGCTACATTCATGTCCACCCAAGGAGCATTCCCTGACTCTCCACAGTAGGGCTGGCCTGTGCTGAGAATGGGACACAGGGAAAGAACACATAGTCCTGGCCTCTTCAGCAGCAAAGAGAAGAGAGACATACACCAAGATACGATGGCATGAAATGACATTCGCCACAGCGAAAAAGCAATGGGCCATGAAATGTGGGGCACTGATTCAGTCACTGAAATCGGGGAGGTTCCAGAAGCAAGTGATATTGACGCTGAGTGTTGAGGATGAACTGTTAGCAGAAGAAGGGGCATGAGCAGACAGCATTCCAGGAACCATGAAAAAGGCAGAGAAGCAAGAAGAAGAGCTCAAGGTTTAAAGAACATCATTTTATTCCAAGTAATTGAGAAAACGTTGCTGCTCATGCAAGTGCAAATGATGTGGCTATTTTAATGTATGTTCACATTTAACAATGCTTTCTTTTTTGTATTAAGTAAAATACAGGACTCAGTAGACAACCCTGATGCTCCATCCTTAAGCTGCAAGTGAGCTTCCCCAGAGCTGAGAGCTGCAGGGTACAGGAAGTGAGGGATGTCATGTGGAGGTGAGGGGGGGAGGAGGAAGTGAAGTGTGGGAGCAGGCAAGGGAGGGCAAAGGTGAGGGGCGTGGTGAGTTACGGAGTGTGAGAGATGACGCAGGGAGCAGCAAGAGATGGAAATAGGAGGGTGGGGATGACCTATTTATGTTTTCTTAATGCAATTGGTTTGGGGACCATCACAAAACATACAACTTGTCAAACTGTCCAAGGCCCTCCAGCTCTCTTGCTCTCTCTCTCCCCTCTTCATGTAACATGTACACAGACATTCACCACATGGAGCTGTATCCCTGGATGACCAACCAAATGGACTGTGTAGGTCCTGTCATTACATTTCCATGACTGTCTCTAAATCACTTTGTCCTGATTTCAGAACCAAGGCGGTAACCTCCCAACCCAATTTCCTTGAATCTTACCAAGGTGATGGTGAATTAGTGTTGATAGTAAATAAAGTCAGAGCTTTGAGACATTATTGAAGAACAGACACAGGAAAATAAACACAATAACATTAATTAGCTCCAAGTCAGTATAATTTCCTACCTAAAACAATAAAGAGGCTTTAAAGAAAATAACCACTAAAGCCTCTCTTGTGCCAAAAAGTCCACAGAACCTTATCTTCTCACAAAGGCCCCTCCAAAGGTCATCAACCTTATTCCCATTTTGGAGAGACCTCAGCCTCTGAAATTGCTGCAAGACAAGTATGACTGCCCCGAAGGACTGAAGCATTCAGATTTCATAAAAAACATCTGTTTGCCTTTTATGGCTGGTTTTACAGAAGATGGAGACTTTAGTAAATATTCAATTTCTTAAAAAATGACAGTAATTTTAGGGACTTTGTCCCTCAGTAACACATGAAAAGTGAATGGATGATGCAAATCTTGAAAAGATAAACATCAGTATTTACATAAGGAACCTTAGCCAGCGAGTTGAGTGGAGCACAGAGGGGATTCTTTCTAAGTAAAAAGAGACTGTCCTGAGCCTCAAAACACTTCCAGTATTTGTGGAGACAAAAGTCACAACAAAGAACACAGAATCTCACATGGTGTCTTGTGGGGTGGGCTGGAAAATGGTGAGAGCCCACGTGTTCTCCAGGAGGAGCAAGGCATGTATACATAGAGGACTTTACAGTTTACAGATGACTTTCATTTTTCACAATCGCATTTAACCCCCTACAACAAGCAGGCAAGCAGTCTTCCGTTCTACACAAAGCTAAGAGGGGCCCAAGGCTGTGCAGCACTAGGAGCAACTCTGGAACTTGAAACCGAAGTCTTCTAGGTCTAGCCCTGAGTGCTTTCTCCAGAAACTCTGCAACAGACCTCCAAGGTGACACCACTCTGCTCTCACCACTCGGCACAGTGACCATCCTTAAAAGAATGGATGAGCACTCAGAAGAATGAATGAGTGAACCCTGCCCCCACAGCCCTCTGGCTCACTCCCCTCTCCTCATTCTCTAATCCCTAAAACTCCAGGCTTTTCGCTATTCAGTGACCGCAGGAAGACTCCGGGTTTTTAATATTTTATGCATACAGCTCCTCAGGGGGTCGCTTTCTAATAAAAGCACTGAGCATTGCAGAGAAAAATCTTTCTTTCTAATCAGGAGAAAAGGGCTTTCAAGGTCCGAGGCTGAAATCTGCATTGTGAACGTTCAGAAATGAAATGCATGTTTCATATGCAACTTTTGAAAAGGTCTGTGAGGATGCATTTGGCCTAGGTTTAAACGGAAAATGCCTTCAGACTTTAATATTTACAACATAAAATGAATTCGTTTTTCTTTGATGAAACTTGAATTGTTCAGCTTTCAGAACCCAATTTAGCATTTCCATTTTGTTCTCTTCTACACACAAACATGCACACACACATACATGCGTGCTTACATATACATGCATACAGTCACATCTGCATGCATCGCACATATTCACGTGCACACCTACACACCTGCACATATGTGCAGTCACACTTCATTCTTCTCATGCACAGACTGATTTAGTCAACACAGAAGAGTAGAAGGAATCAGTATTGGACTGTGCCACCTGCTGTGTTTTAATATTCAACTATTTAATTCCAACTCTTAATGTACTTCCCCCTTGCTATTCTGCTAATGTTTCACTTTTAGAGACTCCACTCTGCTGAATCATTGTACCACAGAATTCTGAGTTGGGGCAGCTTAAGGCCATCTGAGGCTACTTCCCCGCTAAAGCGTGAATCCTCTCCCAACAGTAACCAGACCAAGAAGTTCAGACTCTCTGGGATGCATCCAGGAATAGAGAACTTGCGCCCTGCTGAAGAAGTCTCATTCTTTTTCTCATGTCTCCTGACTGCAAAGCTCTTCAGGTCATAAAATTCAAGTCCTGTTTCTGCTTCTGCCCTGTGGATTACTATGGACACATCAGTTTCTGTTCTAAGCCCTAGGTTTAGCAAGAGGGTATTGGAACAACTGATCTTCAAGGTCCAACTAAGATGTTTTAATAATGCAGACACTTAAAATATCCTGCCTTATTTGGAGCCAAAAATCTCCGTCCTTACAGTGTCCACCCCCTGGTCCAAGCTCTGACCTCTGGGATTATACCTTCATCCTTGTGTGAGTGATGGCTCACCATTTCCTCCAGGCGGGACTCCCCGGCTGTCTCTGCAAAGCTCTGTCCTGGGTACCTCTTGTGCCTGCCTCCCATCATTGTGGTCCACCTTTCACTCCAGCCGTTGCTGTGGCAACCAGCTTGTGAGGGTGGAGCCCAACAGCTCCTCATCTCAGCTGCCCTATATTCCTCCCATCTTCTGCTCTAGAGGTAGCTCACTTTCTGATGCTCCATTGTGGAGTCTACAGGCCAGCCTGGACTAGAGGGACCAAACACCTGGGTGTTTTCAGGATTGAGGGGATTTTGGGGTTGCAGCAGGGCCTTTAGTTTGAAAATCAGGACAGTCTCAGGTCAAGCGGGACAAGTTGGTCACCCCAGCATGGGTGTAGGAGGGCCTTAACATCCATGGAATGACCCTCAGCAATGGGGGGCTCCAGGAGCTGGCAGCTGAACGCTCCCTTCCTCCTGCCCTGGACAGACTTGGTGGGTGCATTCTATACATACAGCTCCTTAGAGGGTCATGAGGCCCCATTGCCCACAGTGGTGATTAATTTGATGACTCCTCAATTAGAAAAGGCTTTTCCTCCTACCTTGTTTTGTGCTCCTCAGTCCCCCCATTTCTGTTTTCTGGAATAGGATCTCACAATGAGTGAACTACACACAAGTTCAGCTTTCGGTTCAGCTTTGGGAGGGGATTCCAGGCTCTGGCAGGCACCTGGGAAATTTGGATAATGAAAATGTCACAGGGTTGCATGTTTTGGATGCTGGACCTCTCATCCTAAGGTCCAGATGGCATTCTTCTAGAGTGAAGATCACGAGAAAGGGTCTTGGTTTCTTGACAGCTTCTCAGTATTCTTGCTTGCACATCAAGACAGCCAGGTTACTGCAGAAAATCATTTCTGTAGTTGTTGGTTCATTTCCTCAAAATATGGGATTTGGGGGCTACATCCGAGAACCACACAGGGGATCTTGCCTCTGATGAAAATCAAATCAAAACACCTCCTGTGGTGACAGAGCAGACATTTTATTTCCTGACAATATTTCTCCCATCTGATTCAATTTCAGCAAAGGAAATTTAAGTAGATGCAGGTGAAAGAATTGAGAACCGAGAGCTACCTGACTTGTGTTCCTCAATAAAAAACAAACAAACAAACTGAAATATGTTTAACAGAAGAGGGGGAGAAGCCCACTACCCTCTTACACATATTCTGAGTCAAGTCGAGCTTTTCTGGGGGCAGGATGAGGAAACCAGGTGACTATTTCTCCAGTACTCATCACTGTGACTTCTGTAGCACATTACAAAAAGCATCTTACTTAATTCCTTAGAATGACCCCAAGGTGACCTTTGCCCTTGTGACCCCATTTTATGGCTGGAGAAACTGAGAATCAGGAAGATGAGGGAATTTCACCAACATCACATAACTAGTCATCTGCAGACTGAGGCTCAAATCTGGGCAGTTCAAGCTCCAAAGTCTATAACCCTAACCAGTGTACTGCCTGGCCTCTCTAGAGAGGTAGAATTCAGATAGGGTCAGGGAGCCCCTTTGTGATATCATCCCCCTTCACCACACCTGCCCCTCTATGTCATTACTCGAGCTCTTTCCTCTAAGGAGAATTCCTTTCCTACCCATCCCTGCTACCCCTCACCCCACCCCCTGCCCCACAGCTCCGGCTGTGAAAACTCTGCCAGTCCTTCTCGGCCCAGATCATGCCCCTCCCCTGCTCGCCCAAAGCTTCTTCAGCTACATGCTGGGCAGCATCCCTCCCGCCACTGAATTCCCACAGTTGTTCACTATTGATGCTATGTAAATGCACACATCAAATAATGAACACTTACTATGCACCAGGCCCTGCACTAAGCATTTTACACACATTATCTCTACATCAACTCTATCTCAAGTTACTGTTATCTTTCCTGTTTTATAACTGAGGAAAACACCATCCAGAGAGGTTAAGTATGATGGGGCCCACTCTTTCACTCCCTTCTAGACTCCAGGCTAGAGAAAGGAGTGTCCACAGGCCACCAATGCAGCTGGTTGGCCAAAGGTGCTGCAGCACAATAAGTTTTCACATCAGCCTTGATGTCCAAAGCTTTTTCCTGGCCCCTTGGTACTGCAAACTTTCCTCCTGGATCTTCCTCCTACTATGTCTAGCTTCAGCCTTCAACCAACAGAAATGTATTGAGTGCCTGCTACATTCTAGGTGCTGTTTCAGGTGCCCAGAAGGTTCTTTTTATTGGGAGATAGACATGATAGATAGGTATAAAAGAACATAGAAAGATACCAAGACCTACCACTAGCTTCTGTTTTTCTGTTTGTTTGTTTTTGCTTAAGATACATTATCCAGAACTTGATAAGAGACATCTGAATCTTTCTTTCTACAATCTATTAGGACCCAGGCATTTTAAAATTTTATTAATTAATTTTTTTTTTTTTAGAGATAGAGTCCTCTCTGTTGCCCAGGCTAGAGTGCAGTGATGTGATCTCAGCTCACTGCAACCTCCGCCTCCCAAGTTCAAGTGATTCTCCTGCCTCAGCCTCTGCAGTAGCTGGGATTACAGGTGTGCACCACCATGCCTGGCTAATTTTTAGTAGAGATGGGGTTTTGCCACATTGGCCAGGGTGGTCTCAAACTCCTAACCTTAAGTGATCTGCGTGCCTTGGCCTCCCAAAGTGTTGGGATTACAGGCATGAGCCACCACGCCTGGCCATTTTACAATTTTATAGAATTGTTAAGGTGCAATAAATAATTTTCTGTTTAGTAGTGACAATAACTTCCAAGGTTGGGATTTTATTGCCCTGCCTGGTATTAACCAGTTTTGATCTAATTTCATACTTCTATCTTAGCATTTATTTTTTCCCTGCTGACATTAAAATCCCAGTTCCTCATATTTCTCTTGTGAACTTGGCTTGTCATTAATGAATTAAATAAAATGAAGAGACATGTGAAAGTTGCAGCTACCAGGATAAAGTTGCTCTTGTCAGACCTGGGTAAAATAGAGCCAGGAAGGCACAAAAAAGGAGGGAGGGAGGGTATGCTTTCCTGTCTGAGATGAGAACTGTTCCAAGGACTGTCTGAAAACCCCACAGAAAATCCCTCACGTCCTTCACGCATCTCCAGCTCTGCATGGCTTGCATGTTTCTCATGGGTGCACGGATTTCTATGACAAGGTTTATCACGAGACAGTCTTTAGGACCACGGCAATTCAGATAAGATGCTCTCAAAGAACACCTGCTCAGGAATGGCATCTCCACCAACAAATTCATGCCAACTCAGGCGTCAAGCCTCCAGCACCCATGAATTCTGTTTCTACACAGTGTACGTCAACTTCCCCCTTCTGCCAATAAAGCTGCTATTTACCCTTCCCTCAGCAGATACATCTGGGGCTTGCCACAGTGCAACCTGGATTGCAATCCTCTTCTTTGCTTTTTCTTTCAGAGATGGGGTTTTGCTCTGTTGCCCAGGCAATCATAGCTCACTGTAGCCTCAAACTTGTCAGCTTAAGTGATTCTCCTGCCTCAGCCTCCTGAGTATCTAGGACTACAGGCATGCACCACTATACCCAGCAATTTTTTAATATTTTATTTTGTAGAGTCAGGGTCTTCCTATGTTGTCCAGGCTGGTCTGAAGCCCTTGGCCTCAAGCAATCTACCTTGGCCTCTCAAAGTGCTGGGATTACAGGTGTGGGCTACTGTGACCAGACATCTTTTCTAATCACTGAATAAATTCAACATATTTGGACGTATTTTTCTCTGATGTCTTTTTTTAGGTTGATAAATGCATACTACAACCATATGGGAATTATGTTTTTAAAATTTTTAGTATCCTATTTGACAATCATATTCAGAGAATTAAAATGATTGATGTAATCATGAGTCAGTGAGTGGTCCCTCTAGAATGTGTGGTCAGGAAAGACTTTTCAGATGAGGGGCATGTGACTAAAGGCCAAAAAAAAAGGCCTGCAAAAATGAGGACGAGGTTATTTCAGGTGGAGAGAACAGCTAAGGAAAGGACTAAAGCAGCTGGCATGTTCAGTGGCATCCTGATAAATGCTTAGCAGCTGGCTGGGTCAGGGGAGCCCTGATCTGTGGTGTTTGCCTATTTCTGTGGTGTAAATACTCCCAGGATTTTGAGCGATGATGCAAGGTCACTGAGTTTGGAGTGAAAATGAGCCAATCTGAGCTGGTTCCAGCACACCTCTTGGTCTGTTCCAAGAAAAGAAATAAGGCCAGAAGAGCAGAGGAGACAAAGGAGACAGTTGCAGGAGATGAGGTCAAAGAAGCAGGCAGGAGGCAGATCTTGGAAGGAGTCTAGACTGCATTCCAATTATAACAGGAAGCCACACGGAAGGTATTAAAGCACAGAGTGACACTCCCTCTTCCTTTCTACCTTCTTGGTGTTTTTCTCAAGAGGAAACAAAAGCAGAATGAGGAGTAGCGCAAATCCCTCTCCTTGTCTTACGCATCAGCAGTGAACATGTCCTTGGTGTCTCACCTCCTACCTCCTGAGGCATAGCAACAAACACCATGGCACACCATTTTCCAGTTTTTCTCAATAGTGAGTCAATTGTTTTTGAGAGCAGGTAAGTAAATTCATTCTCTTAAGACTATACAGAAAAGTCACTGTTAAGTAAAATTGTTTTAAAATGGCTTTTACTGTTTCAAACTGTTAAAAATGGTCACAGAGGTCATTTAATGCCTTTTAAAGGGCATTTGCTGTCAGCCACAGCTGGTTGACTGCCTGCGCACTGAAGCTGCTGGAAGAGAAAGACGACAGCCATTGTGGTATTAACATGCTGCCAAGAGAGGTGACTTCGTCCATCCCAAGGCCCAGAGCGGAGGGTGGACGCTGGGGAAGGGGGACCTGTTGCTGAAGCTGTTGGGGAGCTTCTTGCCTCTGTGGCTTATCCCATTTGATCTGGTGGGTTATTGGTTCAGGCACCAGGGGGCCTAAGGAATGGCTATAACCTTTCTTCTGAGTTTCACTCCAAATTGGGCGCTAGAGCGGCAGCCACAGAAAATGCCCTTTCCAATGTGCCTTGTACTTTCTTTTCCCAACTGCGATCTCCTCAAGAGAAATGTTAAAGAAAAAGTTAGTCAGTGCTACTTGTAAAGCATGGTAAGTAAGACTTTATTCAGGACCATTGCAATAGGTATGGGAGGGGGGAGCTTGGGCTCAACTCTGAATATTGCACAGACAAGTAAGAATTTATGGCCAAGGAGCAGCATAAGGGTCAGCAGATGGAAAATTACATCAAGGGTGAGGGAGGTTCTGGGTAAACCGACCTAATAGTTTACTGAGGTATGGTGGGGGGTGATCCTACATCACCTGGGGGATGGCGGAGGATGAGGAGCCTGATCAGATATCAAGGGCCATCAGATATTGATGGTGGTGGGTGCTACCCTGACTTAGCAGGGTTCTTTGCTAAAACTAGATCTTACAAGGCAGTGCATGAGTGAGCCCAGCAGAATATTCAGAAGCCGGACTAAACTGGCACAGCAAAGAATCTTTGCCAGAGGAGCCACATATGATTTATTCCTATACCCCCCACAGTGCCCAGTGCGTGCTTGGTCAATAATGGATTTTCATTAAATGTCCATCCACCAGCAAGCAAATTTCACTGGATATTCCATATGTGCCTGGCACTAGATTAATTGCCAGGGACTTGGAGATAAACAAGATACCACACCACCATCAAATGAACAGAAACAGTCAAAAGACAGAGAAATGAGGGGGTACACAGAGAGAAACAGAGGCAGAGAGAGCTAGAGGTAAAGGAAATAATACACCCTAAGGGTTCTACAAAGGATCTAACAGGGTTAACAGGTTTATAAAGAGATCAACAATCAGAGAAAGAGAGCCAAAGAGATCTACAGAAATAGTGGGTGCTGAAATATCAGTTAATTAAAAGGTTATGGCCATGGCAAGGAAATAGTAATGGCTGCTTTAAATTTTTCCAGGTAACACTGTCTTCGCTGTGCCTAATAGTATAGAAATTCAGTAGGGCTGGGCACGGTGGCTCATGCCTGTAATCCCAGCACTTTGGGAGGCTGAGGCAGGCAGATCATGAGGTCAGGAGATCGAGACCATCCTGGCCAACATGGTGAAACTAAAAATACAAAAATTAGCTGGGCATGGTGGTGCGCACCTGTAGTCCCAGCTACTTGGGAGGCTAAGGCAGGAGAATCGCTTGAACCTGGAAGGCAGAGGTTGCAGTGAGCCAAGATCGCACCACTGCGCTCCAGTCTGGTGACAGAGCAAGACTCCATCTAAAAAAAAAATCAGAAATTCAGCAGCCTAAATCACGTGTGGGAGCAATCCAAGAATGGTTTTCTGATGAGTGTTCAGGGTGGCTGTCACCCTGTACAGACTCTGAGGACCCAAAGTGCCATCAGCCCCCATGTGATGTGAGTAGGGATGTACAGTGATCAGGTGCTAAATGGAGTCCTGGCTCAAGTGTGTCTCACAGTGGAGTGGGTCCCCATGGCAGTCATTGCTCCAGCTCTTGAATTTATCATTGGAATGGCCAAACAGTGGCTGCAGAACCCAAGAATTGGCTTCTTGACTTATAGAATAAAAGCTATCACAATAGGAATAACCAAATGGAAGCCTCTGAAGATGCCCCTTATCCTTTAATCCTGACCTGAAGAATAAATCAAACACACCACATCCTAAGGAGAGTGAAGACAGGTGCCACTTCCAAAGACATAAGGGATGCAGGAGCAATGGTCTCCATTTAACTCACAAGTCTAACATCTTCAAAAACAAGATAGGCCATAGAAGACAACAGCAAACTACTACACATTTGAGCAAGTAGTATCCCTACTCACAGCTACGCTGGGTGTTTGTTTTTACTAGAACATATGAATGCATACACATGTGGAATGCAGCTACTGATTTGGCATTTGCATTATTTTAATACCCACCATGAAAGAGATTCAGAAACAGTCAGCATTCTTATGGATGGACAACAGTAGACATTTACAGGCTGTTAACCCTGCTCTCCATTACAATATAACCAGAAGGGACAGTCCAAAGAACTTCACACTGGTGCACTATGTTGATGACATCATGTTAATCAGACCTATGAAAAAGAAGAGCAAATATTCTAGATGTTTCATTAAGAAACACACTAGAAGGTGGGAGAACAACCTGCAAAACCTTAGGGTCCTGCCATTTTGGTGAAGGTGCCTTTTGGGTCCAGTGGTCTGGGGTTTTCTCAAACATCACTTAAAAAGTAAAGGACAAGTTATTGCTTAGTGGTAGCACCCTCTACCATTAAGAACAAAGCACATTAATTGGAGGTCTCTACAGGTTTTGGAGTAACACAAACCATGCCTGACAATACTCTGACCCATTTATTAGGTGACATGGAAACTACTAGTTTTGAGTGGGCCCAGAGCAGTAAAGGCCCTATAGAAGGTTTAGACTGCAGTGGAAATAGCTCTGCTTGGACTATAACCTGGAAGAATCCATGGGACCAAAGGTATTTGTGTTAGGAAAAGTGTGCAGTAGATGAGTTGCAGTGCAGACTCTAGCAGTTCCAGAAAACGGCTGTGCCATCCACAGCAGAGAACTATGGGCCACTCAAAGTGAGCTCCTGACATCCTGCTGGGCCCTGGCGGAATAAGTGTCTGACCATGGGACATCAAGAGCTTCAGGGAAGAGCTATGTAGATGGACACATGAGGGTGGGCATGGAGTGTGAGGATCTTAGTGTTGTAAGTTAACCCTCACTAGAAAGCATCCACTGCTGTGACAAGGAACCAAGTGGATAGAATGATCCAGCCAGTAGATGTCAGCCAGCCTCTGGCCCTGGCTACTGCTGCTCTTGTGAAGTGGGTTCATGAGTGACACAGTAGTGGAGGCAGAGATGGTGGCAAAGAATGAGGCTAACATGACCCAACGTCATGGGGTCCCTCTCCCCAAGGCTGATCCAGCCACAGCTACTGATTGGTGTCTAACTACAGCCACAGAAGGTGGGTGTCTCATTAATCAGTCACTTGCAGGCAAGTTGATTATATTGAACCTCTTCTACCCTGAAGGGACTGTGAGTCATCTTCAATAGAAATGGCATATATCTATGAATATGGATTTGTCTTTTCTGTCCACAGGCCCTCAGCCAGTCCTGCAATCCCAGGGCTCCTAGAGTGTCTGTAGATCTACTCTATGCATTCTGTGACAGGATTCCACATAGCATCACCTCAGACCAAAGGGTCCACTTTACAGCAAGAAAAACATAGAGGCGGGCACATAGCCATGGTATCCACTGGTCCTACCATGTGCCACACCACCCAGGAACTGCTGGGGGATAAGCAATGGGATAGCCTATTGAAGACATGGCTGAAGAACCAGCTTAGAGATGACACTCTGCAAAGAAAGCGGCACCCTTTAAAATGTGGTATACACTTTGAACAAAGGGCCGTTATGTGATGCTTGGTCCCCAAGAGGCAGAATGCTTGGGTCAGGAGAGTGGAGGCAAGCCACTGAAACCAATGGAAGCGCCAGCCTCACCAAGAGACACGGAAATTCCGAAAGCCTGAGGGAGAAGGTGGATGATGGGTATGAGGCATGGCTTCAGGAGAGGCAATAGTGGAAGGCTATGGTTTGTCCCTAGTTCTCTTCTTGTGAGTTTCCCCAGAAATGGTGATCAACCAGAAGTCTGGAGAAGCTGTGTGCCAAGGAGAAGTACTTGAAATATATATACGTTGGTGATTCTGATCTCCAAGGATAAAGTTAAAATTCCCAAGAACTTTTATAAAAGTAAAAGTTCAGGTTACCTTAAAAAGAATAAAAATCTGACTGCCATCAAACTGCTCATTTGCAACACGGTATTCTGGAAATAATAAAACTTTGTCTTCGAACTTTTTAAGGAAAATTATTTTTACTGATTGATTGAGACAGGGTCTCCTTCTGTTGCCCAGGCTGCCATGCAGTGGTACAATCACAGCTCATTACAGCCTTTACCTCTCAGGTTCAAGTGGTCCTCCCACCTCAGCCTCTTGAGTAGCTGGGACCACAGGTGCACAGCACTACACCTGGCTCATTTTTTTTTGTTTTGTAGAGATGAGAACTTTATGTTGCCCAGGCTGATCTCAAACTTGGGTTCAAGCAATCCGTCCTCCTCAGCCTCCCAAAGTACTGAGATTTTAGGCATGAGCTACTGTGCCTGGCTGGGAAATTATTTTTAGCCCAGAATTCTATACCCAATATCAGGAATAAGGTTAAAAATAAACATATTAAACTCATAAAAATATCATAAATTCACCTTCTGTGGGAAAATAAATTACTGAAGGATGTTCTCTGCCCCTCAGGTTCTGGGGCCTCAGCAAAAGCAGCAGGAAAAGGCTGGCATCATCGGGACACACCTTCCCTCAGGTGTCTGTGGCTCCTACCAGCCCAGGCTGGGGCTTCTGCAGGGCTGTCAGCCACAACCTCTACTGTGGGCCCTCCATGTGACCCCTCCACATAAGCTAGTTTGATTCCATGGGTGAGCATCCCAAGACAACAAAGCATATAGGCATGGCCTTTCACAGTCTGGGCTCAGAGGTCACATAGCATCACATCTGCTGCACTCTGCTGATCAAGGCAGTCACCAAGACCCAGCCAGGGTCAGGGAAAGAACATGGTATAGCTGTAAAAGCATGGGGGTTGGCAGACATTGTTGCAGCCATTTTTAGAAAATATGACCTGCCACAGCAGTGAGCAAGGGCACCAGTGACATCCATGGTCAAATCCAAGTAACTCTCAGTGGTGTGACTGTGAGACATAATGCAATTGACAGGAATGAGAATTTTTAAAGCTTTGGCCTATATAAAAAAATTAAAAAATGAATGAAATATAGAACTAAGATTCCAGGTTATTTCAAAATAATGTGGATGTTAGGAGTAGAGGTGGAAAGGAGAGTATAATATGTGCTAAGTGTCTTGTTCATTTGAAGTAGTTACAGGTAGAAATTAATTCTGCACTTTAAATTATGACTATATTCACGCGGATTATTAAAATGTTTAAAACTCTTGTATAATACTTTGGCATTAAAAATAATAACTTTAAGGCCAACCATTAGAAGACTAGACATAAGATGTAATTTCTAAAACAGTAAAATAATAAAAGTGACAAAAAACAATAAAACAAATAAGATATTTTAAGGCCAAAACATGAAATAAGATGGTAGTAATTATGTAAACACATCATTAGTCACAACTAATGTGAATTTAATCTCCTTTTTAAAGAGAGAAATTTTTAAATTGGAATGTTTTAAATTCAGCTGTATGTTATTTACAAAAAAGCATGCCTAAATTTGGAAAAAAAAAAGACAGAGAGGAAAATTTGAAAATAAAAAAATAAATGAAGATATACCGGGGAAATGCTAACTAAAAGAAAGCAGACATGGCAATAGCAATAGTAGTCAAAATAGAATTCAAAGTGAGAAGCATTAAATGCATTAAATAGGAATGAGACATATTTATATGATAAAAATTACAGCTGCCTCCAAAAATATAACAATCATTAACCTTTATGAACAGAGCAATATTATATTGGTATTTATAGGGTTAAAACTCCTGGAAACATAAGAGAAACTGACAAACCACAATCTTGGCGAGAGATTTTAAAACCTCTCCAAGAAATTAAGATACCAACGAGATGAAAAAAAATTAAGCCACAGAGGACATAGTTATTGTACTTTCATATAAATTGCCAGTTTCTAATTTAATTAACTATACAATTGCATTGCCAATATGAATCGTTCTCAGTAAAAAGGCTACACAATGTTTTCAAATACCTGTTGGATATTTTTATTTTCTTTTGTTTATTTACAAAACCAGGGTATTTAGCATATACATTACCTCCTACAGTTATTATTTCTTTGTGGTGAGAACATTCAAAATTGTCTCTTCTTGCCTTTTTAGAGTATACAATAGAGAAATGTTAACCATAGTCACCCTCCTGTGTAATAGAACACCAGAACTTATTCCTCCTATCTAACTGTAATTTTGTACTTATTGACCAACCTCTCCCTGTTCCCAGTGGAACAGCCTTTAACTGCCCTTTTATTAGTCAAAATAAATAAATAAATAAGTTGCCAAAAGTGAAAAATCACACAGGTCATATTCACTGAAGTGATCCAATAAAAATAAGTTTCGCAAACACCTCATTTGGAAATTAAAGCAAATCTAAATATATCTTAGCTTAATGTGAATATCAAAACTGAAATTACATCTCTTGCCTGAGACCTAAAATAGTAAAACACATGGAAGAAGACAGCAGGATGGTGGCTACCATGGCATTGAAGGAATGTGATGTGGGGAGTTGTTGTTCAATAAGGATAAAATCAGGTTTTTTTGTTTTGTTTTGTTTTGCATTGTTTTGAGACAGAGTCTTGCTCTGTCGCCCAGGCTGGAGTGCAGTGGCACGATCTTGGCTCATTGCAACCTCCACTTCCCGGGTTCAAGCGATTCTCCTGCCTCAGCCTCCTGAGTAGCTGGGATTACAGGCACATGCCACCATGCCTGGCTAATTTTTGTATTTTTAGTAGAGATGGGGTTCTGCCATGTTGGCCAGGCTGGCTCCTGACCTCAGGTGATCCTCCCACCTCGGCCTCCCAAAGTGCTGGGATTACAGGGGTGAGCCACTGCACCTGGCCAAGATCAGTTTTAAGATGAGTAAGCTCCAGAGATCTGCTGTACAATGCAGCCCCTGTGGTTAACAATAATTTAAAGGGTAGATTTCATGTTAAGTGTTCTTACCACAAAAGTGGGTAGAAACACAAGGAAACTCTGGGAAGTGATGGAGATGTTTATCACCTTGACTGTGGTGAGGGTAGCATGATATAGACACATGTCCAAACTCACCAAAGTGTATGCATTAATTATGTGCAGTTTTTTGATACATCAATTATACCTCAATAAAGCTGGGACAAAAAATTTGCTTACACTAAAATTACAAAGTAAATATAAATGTCAGTGAGAGTACTAAAGGTAGTTACTTTTTTTGGTCACTTTTATTCTTTTAGTATTTTAGAAATTATGTCTTATGTCTAGTCTTCTAATGGTTGGCCTTAAAGTTATTTTTTTAAATGATGAAGAATATGGATGTCACCAAAGCCATATTTGATGCCAATTTTGGTCACATTTGCATTTATTAGCACACAAGAAAGACCAAAAATAGAATAAGAATTCTACTCAAGAAGGTAAAAGTAAATACATCTTTAAAAAGTAGAAATTTAATAAAAATACAGCAGAAAACAGAAAATTCTTTTAAATGAATACTAACTCATAACCAAGTGTGTCATCCTGAGAATGCAAGAACATGGCAACATTAGGAAATTTATGAAAAAAAATACACTATATTGAAAAGGGGATGCCACATGGTCAGCTCAAGAGGCAGAAACACATTCTGTTCCCCACCTCCCCCAATATTTTATTATCCAGGAAAAAATTTAAACTTTCTTAACTTGATAAAAGGTAGCTTTCAAAACCTACAATAAACAACATACTTAAAGTGGTAGCATTAGAAATCTATTAAACCCAATATACAGTAACTATCATCTTAACTATCCAGCATTATTCCAGAGGTCCTGGAAAACTCCAGAAAATGAAAACAAGAAATTAGTATTAATATTCAAAAGGAAGGCAGGCTGGGTGCGGTGGCTCATGCCTGTAATTCCAGCACTTTGGGAGGCTGAGGCAGGCAGATCACTTGCGGTCAGGAGTTTGAGACCAGCCTGGCCAACATGGTGAAACCTCATTTCTACTAAAAAAAAAATACAAAAAAATTTATCTGGGCATGGTGGCACGCACCTGTAATCCCAGCTACTCAGGAGGCTGAGGCAGGAGAACTGCTTGAACCCAAGAGGCAGAAGCTGCAGTGAGCCAAGATTGCCCCACTGCACTCCAGCCTGGGTGACAGAGTAAGACGCTGTCTCAAAAAAAAAAAAAAAGAAAAAAAATATATATATATTCAAAAGGAAGAGATAAAACCTATTTTAATCTATTGATTATAAACATGATTGTTTATACAAAAAATAGCTAAAAATTGTTAGAATCTATGAGTTTAGTAAGGTGGCCAAATAAAACAACATTCCCAAACCAATAGATTTCCTGTACACCAGTAGTAATCAATTAGAAAAAGCTGAATTTCAGTATTTATAGTTTTCTAGGAATTAGTCTATTTCTTCTAAGTTGTTGACGTTATGAATATAGCATCATCCTTTTCATGACTGAAGGATCTGTAGAGATATTTCCTGTTTTATCTGGACATTGGTGATCTGTGTCTTTTTTTCTATTGTCAGCCTTGAAAAAGATAAAAAGAAATTGACCAGGAGATTTGTCAATTTTATTGATTTTTTTAAAAAAGAACTGCCTTTTAAATTTTATTGATGTTCTCTCATTGTTCACCTGTTTTCAATTTTAAAATTGAAAACATCTTTAAAAAGCAGAAATTTATGGTATCTTTCTCATTTCTTTCTGTTTGCTTTGAGTTTATGTTGTTCTTTTTCTCGGTTTTTCGTGGAAAGCCTCTGAAACATCTACCTGGAGCTCTCTGTGTAGTCGTGTGGATACCTCCCCAGGTGTGCCTCTCTGGGAGGACAGGTCTGCCTTGAGCTATAAACATGGCATTTGTCGGCCGGGCGCAGTGGCTCAAGCCTGTAATCCCAGCACTTTGGGAGGCCGAGGTGGGTGGATCACAAGGTCAGCAGTTCGAGACCAGCCTGATCAACATGGTGAAACCCCGTCTCTATTAAAAATACAAAAAAATTAGCCAGGCCTGGTGGTGGGCACCTGTAGTCCCAGCTACTCCGGAGGCTGAGGCAGGAGAATGGCATGAACCCGGGAGGTGGAGCTTGCAGTGAGCTGAGATTGCACCACTGCACTCCAGCCTGGGCAACAGAGCGAGACTCCGTCTCAGAAAAAAAAAAAACAAACCACCACGGCATTTGTCAGCATGCATGCTGTTGAAAGCTGTGGGATTAGGTGAGGTGATAAGGTGCAATTGTATAGGCAGGGCCCAGGACAAAGCTGCAGTGTTTTAAGGTCTGGAGAAGAAAATCCAGCAAAGGGGACTGAGGGATGGCAGGAGCGAAGAGGAATAGAATCAGTCAGAGATAATGTCACTTTGGGAGGCGAGGCAGGCAGATTGCTTGAAGTCAGGAGTTTGAGACCAGCCTCGCCAACATGATGAAACCCCATCCCTACTAAAAATACAAAAATTAGCCAGGTGTGGTGGCAGGTGCCTATAATCCCAGCTACTCGTGAGGCTGAGGTGGGAGAATCACTTGAACCTGGGTGGCGGAGGTTGCAGTGAGCCAAGTTTGCACCATTGCACTCCAGCCTGGGCGACAGAGTGAGACTCCATCTCAAAAAAAGAGAAAAAAAAAAAGGTCAAAAGAGTAGCACTTTTCAGAAGGAAAACATGGACAACTGTGCCATGCTGATGAGAGATCAAACAAGATGAAGTCCTAAATGGTTCACTGGAAGCAGCAATGTGGAAGCCCCTGGTGACTTTGACATGAGCAGTTTCACTGGAGTGTGGCAGACAGAATCTGACTGAGGAGCTGGAGGTCAGGGTGGGAGGGGGTGCTCAGCAGGGAGGGGTGTCACATTTGTTAATGAAAATGTTCTCTCCTTTGAATGAGATGATGCATTTAGTGTGTAACAGTGTCTGGCTCACAGTCGGGCCTTGCTAACAGTTTGCTTTCACTCACTTCCTTATGTTTCATTCATTGACCAGAAAGGTTAATGGTGGCTGTTCCTCTTTTGAAAAGTGGATTGGGAACACCAGCATAGCTATTTTGACACTGGGATTTCTGTTAGAAAAGTAGATGTGACTTATTCCCTTTGCGTGGAACTCCTTTTCTAGAAAGGGAAGCAACACACATGTTGGTTAAATCTCAGTTTCTAGAGTCAGGCTGTCATAAGTTAAATCTCAGTTCCGCCCCCTGAGCCATGTAGCTATGGGGATTTTACATGAACTCCTGAGCCTCAGTTTTCTCACCATCAACCATTCATCAGAATAGTGCCTACCTCACCAATGCACACCTTAAGCACCTGGCACCTCTGTTAGCTACCATTTAAGTTGAGAATTTCCCTGTGAGGTTTTTTCAGAGGAGATTCCTTCTACAATAAACCACCAAGTACTTGGTCCCCTTTTGCAGAAATCCATCCACACCGTGTGTAAACACAGGGGCTGGGAACTTGCATGGTAAACCAGGTCAGCCAAACATGGATTAACAATGCCAGGCCCATTTCACCTGCAAAGTATCAGCGACTCTTCAATCAGCAGGTCCCCAGCTGCCCTGCAGCACAGCCAGGGCCTAGCATAGCGCTGCCTCCTTCCCTTTCATTTGTCCCCAGGAATCCCCGGAGATCCAGGGTGAGGCTCCCTTAGTCTAATGAGAAGGAGGCATTCTGACTTTTTAGGTTATTTTCTCTTCCCAGCCCTGGCAGATGGAAAAAGAAAAGAAAACAAAACAAAAAAAAAACAAACAAAAAAAAACCCCACCACAATAATTGCTGCTTGCATGAATGACCTCAATAGGGGAAGAGTGCTGAGCACCTAAGTCCTTGCACTGCTGCCAGGCCTGGCGTCATAGTGATTAACGCAGCAATCACTGGCCAGGGAGCCGGGCGGCTCTGCCTACCAGACACACTGACTGGGTGACTTATGGCTTTATATTTTTAAATTGGCCTCCCTAGCACCGTCTGATAAATCAACAGACAAGTCATTAAATGGTTCATTATCCCAGTAATATGATTCATTCTTTGTGCCAAGAAATGCAGGAGATGTCAGGAAACTTAAAAATATCTCATTTGAAGCCATGAGCGCCCATCCACATAACAGATTAACTGGATGAGAGAGAGCAGTTGGACACGGAGGTCAAAGAGAAGGCTCAGCAGGTGGTGGTCTTCCCTGCAGCAGTCCTTTACCTCTTGCTGAAAAAATGTTAAGTCACGCTCTCACTAGGCAGGCTCTGTGCTGGCCACACTTTCTCCCTCATAGGCTCAGAAGGCAGTCATGCTGGCTGCTAGAGAATTCATAGCCCAGTGCACTCAGCTAGAGTCATTTCTATAGGAAGAACACCAAGTCCAGAAGATGACGGGGCCATGTGCTATGGAAGAAAGAGCACTCGGTCCCAGTTCTGCCACCAGGTCTGAAACTCTGGGTACATTGCTTGAAATGAAATCACAATACTTTGTTGGCATCATCTGTCAAACAATAAAGTCATTCTCCACATTTTTCAAGTTCTTTCTAGCTCTAAGATTCTATGACTCTAGTGTGTTGGAGAAGAGAGGAAGGCAGAGTTGAGAGCTTGGTCAGAGCTGAGCTCCAATGTATCTGATATGTGGATTATGTAGGAGACTCTTCCACCAAATCTACATACACTATTTTGCATAAAGGTTGCTAATTTATGTTGATTGTGTCAGTGATGGCTCCTTTAGTAGAAAGAAGAAAAAAAAATCTAAATGAAACTGGCTTAAGCACTAAGGACATTTATTTGCTTGTGTATTCTGCAACCTCTGAATGTCTTTGGTCTCCTTTACAACACCTGGGACTAGCACAGAGTCCCTAGACTCATGGAACTTAATTCTAGTTGGGGAAATAGATAATAAACAAAACATATGTAACTATATTATCTAATGTCAGGTAATGACAAGTGCAATGAAGACCAACAAACAGGACAGGTGAATAGAGAGATCCGTTTTTACACAGGATGGTGATGGAAGGTCTCTTTAAGGCAATTAATAGCTGATACAATGTTGGTAAATAAAGGCATAACAAGAAGACTATGAGACCTTCAGAGAAGATTCCTGCCAGGAAGCATGACTACCAAGAGCACAGATATGTGGTTAAGCATACCAGGAGAACCCAGTGAACTAGGTTTCTGTGGAGGATGGAAGGAACCAGCATGGTCCGCCCTGTTGGGGAGCTCAGAATGGAGCTGATAGTGTTAGCTGAGAAGTTTGGAAGGGTTCCTATGACAGGGCCACATGTTGCTGTAACCAAGAGCTCAGCATCTGCCAAGGACTCAAGTGAATCTTCAGGCAGATTTCTACAGCCCCAACTTGCTCAGCTCCCTCTTCTCCAGTGGCCTCCTTCACAAACTCCAACAGTCCACAACCCTGATCTCTGAATACTCGCTGAGTGAGATCAATGCTTTTGTTGAGTTTCTACCTCTCTGCATTTCAGAAAAAACAAATAAAAAAGAAAAAACAAACAAACAAAAAACAAACAAACAAACAAAAACGGCCCAAGAAAGCAAGCTGGGACCCGTTTTTTAGAGGCATGTGAACCAGAACGACTCCATCTTGAATAGGAGCTGGGTAAAATACGGCTGAAACCTACTGGGCTTCATTCCCAGATGGTTACGGCATTCTAAGTCACAGGATGAGATAGGAGGTCGGCACAAGATACAGGTCATAAAGACCTTGCTGATAAAACAGTTTGCAGTAAGGAAGCCCGCTAAATCCTACCAAAACCAAGATGGCCACAAGAGTGACCTCTGGCCATCCTCACTGCTACACTCCCACCAGCACCATGACAGTTTACAAATACCATGGCAACGTTGGGAAGTTACCCTATATGGTCTAAAAAGGGGATGCATGAATAATCCATACCTTCTTTAGCATATCATCAAGAAATAACCATAAACATAGGCAACCAGCAGCCCTCAGGGCTGCTCTGTCTATGGAGTAGCCATTCTTTTATTGCTTTACTTTCTTAATAAACTTGCTTTCACTTTGCACAGCAGACTCACCCTAAATTCTTTCTTGTGTGAGATCCAAGAACCCTCTCTTGGGGTCTGGATTGGGACTCGTTTCCTGTAACATATTTCTCTGTCCTGCAACATATTTCTGGCCACCACGAACGTATGATACTGAGAAAACCCCCCCAACTTGGAGGAAATGGACTGCAGCACTGATTGGATGACTTCGGATAAGTGGGTGGGGCACCCAAGTAAAGAATAGGATTGGGTTAGAGGCCCAACTTAGGGGAGTTAGAGTCTCTCCTAAGACAGAGTGGGTTAGAAGCCCCTCTTAATAAAAGGCAAGAATGCTTGACGGACCTTGGGTTAGAGGCCCAACTTAGGAAGGTTAGAGTCCCTTCTACAATGTATGGGGTTAGAGGCCCCTCTCAGTAAAGTCCCTCTTGGCTAAAACCAGGTTTGGCACAGCAGGCTATGCTCTTTGTATTAATCTGCCTTGTACTTTTTGCTGATGGCTGTGTGTGGGTGACAGGGTTAGGCATGTACAGGATCATGGGACATGGGGAGCTTTTTCCTCCCTAAAAGGGGAAACTTAAGCACTAATAGGATTGCTGGAAAAGATTCCTTGGCTACTGACAAGCAGCCACCTGAACTTTTCAGTGTTGCTGCAATGGGTGGGTCTTTCTCTGGCCTCCCCGAGCATTTCGCCCGTCCCACCCTGCCACAGGCAATGCTTTTCTCTCTCTCCTTTCCCTTTCCTATCTGTTCTGTTACTCAGGGCGACCATCTTGCCCAGAGACCACGTGTTGAAACTCCAATTTGGAGGCCGGATTAAAGGTGACGGGGTCCACCCATCTGGGGGCAAATTTAAGCCTTGCCAGTTTGACATTGCCTGCTAAGCAGAGTGGCTAATGTCTATGTTTTATCACATGTATTTTGCTCTGGCCAAAACAAAAAAAATAATTTTACTTTATGATGCAGCTTGGCCCCCAGGGTGATGGTGCCGCAAGCTGGATTACTAGGGGCGCTCAGGGAAAGGGAACCCAGAAGCCTGGCACACCAGCAAAAGGGTAAGAATTTCTTACCAGTCAGATTTCTGGCTTCTCTCTGTGCAAACAGTTGAATGTATGGAAAAAAAAAACAAAAACAAAATCAGTATTTATCTCCTCTGTAAAGTTTTAATTAATGCGAAAAAGAATTCTAAGGCTAGTCTTAAGCTAGTGTATTTGGTGCTATGAATTTGTTTTTCGGTGTCAAGGGGGACTTCAGGATAAAACAGGGGCTTAGAACACCTGTAAGCCGGCTTTTCAAGATGACCCAGCAGCTGGTCATAACAAACTTGGCTGCAGGTCCCTGAAACAAACAAACAAACAAAAAAACTGGATGAAGTCTCCATCTTGTTTTATGTCCTTGGGAGCTTGACGTTTTAATCACATGGTGATACCTTTTCTTGGTCTCTTCCTTGTCCCTTCCAGGGACAGGAATTTTAGGGTTCATGTAATAGCTCTAAAAAATCATATTAAATAAAAGTCTTTGCAAACTCAAAATTAACTACTCTAGACTCCTTCTGGGAAAGAAAATGGAGACTGCCCCTTGCTGTAGCTCAGTAGCTAGGGTTTTGCACTTTCACAGTGGTGGTCCGGGTTCAATTTTCCATGTAGGAAGTTATTTCTGGTTTAGTATCTGTGTGACCTTGTCTATTCTCTTCTGCTTCGCAGACTGTCTTAAATTTTCCTTTCTCTAAGGACGTGGGAGGTTACCTGTGGTAAAGTTCAAAAGCTGGAAATATTAGCTATTTGGCACTAGAAATTTTAAAAGGACATTATTAAAGAGTGCTACGGTTAAAATCAGTTTAATTAAAAGCAGATAGATTCCTCTCAAAATCAAAGGCTGTTTTGTTTTGCATTGTTATCAACAGTTTTGAGTTTTGGGGGTATCAGAAATTACATTATGAGAGAGCTTTGGTGTATAATAACTAGGTAGGAAATATACTTTAAGGGATGGCTAATAGTAGTTATGGAAGGATACTTGACTCTTTGCACACTTGGATCAGAGAAGCATGCTCTTGGCCACCTGGAAGATGATTAAACATCCCCACCCCACACTGGGGGATGAGACTCCCATGAAGATAGTCTGATTATAAAATGGGCTGATTGGCTTTGGGTTGCCTTGCAATGAAATGCAGGAGAGAAGCATTGCATTGTCTTCTCCCGAAATATTTCCCTCCTTTTGGGGATCCAGGAACTGGTATAAAATGGCACTCTTAATTTGGGGGTTCTGTCTTTGCCTTCAGCTGCTTATTTGGCCCTAAAAATGCATGCTTTCCTGGCCCTGTTCCTCCTAGGGCTCCACCCTGAAGCCAGTAATCCAATTAAGAAAGGTGGTTCACGCCTGTAATCCTAGTACTTTGGGAGGCCCAGGCAGGTTGATCAGGAGGTCAGGAGTTTGAGATCATACTAGCCAACATGATTAAACCTGTCTCTACTAAAAATACAAAAATTAGCCGGGCATGGTGGTGGGTGTCTGTAATTCCAGCTACTCAGGAGGCTGAGGCAGGAGAATCACTTGAACCTGGGAGGCAGAGGTTGCAGTGTGATGAGATTGCCCCATTGCACCCCAGCCTGGGCAATAGCATGAGACTCCATTTCAAAAAAGGAAGGAAGGAAGGAAGGACGGAAGGAAGGAAGGAAGCAAGCAAAGAAAGAAGGAAGGGAGAAAATGGCAAATGAAAAATCTTACAAGTGCTGAATCTTCTGTCTGTGGATTTAGATAATGTTGTATGTTTATATATAAAAGAGCTCCAATTAACTGGCTTAGAAAAAGAGGCACTTACGTATTTTGTCAGAAAAACAGGAACTTTAATGCCTTTTTGTTCATGTGACTTTAGTAATCTTTTGGAAATAATGACAGTTTTAAAAATTATTAGTAAAATAAAATGTCTTACAAATGTAGACATTTGGTCTAAATGTCAAATATCAGATTTGCTAAATGCTTTAAGGTCAAATTGTTTTTCTGACTTTCAAAAATTGTTCAATTTGGCTGGGCCCAGTGGCTCACGTCTGTAATCCCAGCACTTTGGGAGGCTGAGGCAGGTGGATCATCTGAGGTCAGGAGTTCGAGACCAGCCTGACCAACATGGTGAAACCCTCTCTATTAAAAATACAAAAATTATCTGGGCCTGGTGGCAGGTGCCTGTAATCTCAGCTACTTGGGAGGCTGAAGCAGGAGAATCGCTTGAACCTGGGAGGTGGAGGTTGTGGTGAGTGGAGATTGCACCATTGCACTTCAGCCTGGGTGATGGAGCAAGGTTCCATCTCAAAAATAAATAAATAAATAAATAAAAGAAAAAAGAAAAATGTTCAATTTACCTACCTTAAAGTCATTAGCTTCTAGATAAGGGCTGGGACATGTGGAATTAACCATACTCCCTAGTTATACAAAGAAGATTATAAATAAAGAGATTTTATATAAAAAGGGATCTCATATGATAAATTCTTGTCCTAAAGTGAAATAACTGGTTGTTTAAAAGGAGGGATGTTTAAGGCAAGTCAGAAAGTCCAAGAATGACTCAGATGGTCTGTGTAAGTCGTGAAAGGACTTGTGAAAGGGAATTTATGCAAGAAATGTACAATTCAAAGGTTCTTAGGCCTCCTAAATGCTTCATAAAATGCTTCATAAAATGCCACTACGACTCTTACTTATGTAAGAGTAAGGTGTGGGGACATGTGGAATTAGCCACATTCCCTAGCTGTGCTAGAGAGTCAGCTCTTATCTGCACTTTTGCCTGGTGTGTGGCAGGCTCCACACTAGTACACAATTAAAATCTTGAATTTACCAAGGTTTTCACCAAAAATAAAAGTTGCTAAGAGTTAACATTGTAACATGTAATTAAGACAACTGAATAAACAGTTTTACATGCAAGGTGTGTAAGAAAAGCAAAATGTGTTTTTCGTTAAAAAAAAAAAGATTATAAGAAGTCATAGGAATGTGGTATTTTTTCTGCCTAAAGTGTTAAAGGATTGTTTTAAGTAAGGAAAAAAAAAAACAAAATTTTAAACTAGTTGTGGAAGGTTTATAAAAATTAATTGTAAGAGATTCTGTGTTTGAACATATTGGCTAAAGTTAAAGGGGTATTATTCACTAAACACTGGAATAAAAGCACAATGGGTTTTTCTGCTCTTTCACAAAAAATTTAAAGGGTTATAAAAGGTTTATAAGAATCTTTCCTTATGGTTAAACATTAAAATCGGGTAAATATGTCTATAAGGTTCTATATAAAAATTGGATTTAACATTAATAGTACATTAAAATAAAGTTAAATTTTGCTTAATTGATGTAAAATTCATACAGGAAGCATTATGAAATGTAAAATGGTGTTTTGCTTTCTTTAGATATTTGCATAAATGTGTTATTGGTATATGTTCCAAAGTTATGGAAAACTTCTATAATTCTAATATAACTTAGTGTATGTTATTAATAATTATAATTGTTATGTAAAATGCTGTGTACCACATAGGTAACCAAATTTCCTTATCAATTATGGCTTTAATGGTGGCTGTCCTAAAACTTTTTATCATCCACAGGCAATTGCTGTCTTCTTTTAATCCCCTTTAAAAGATGGTTTGTAATCAACTATAAAACCCTAGCAGGTGTTATTAAATACAGGTTTTCTAATAACTTTGGAAATTGTAACATTAAAGTAAAGAAAACAACATTCAAAACTCTCATAAAAAGCTAAAATGTTTACAAATATCAAATACAACAGAAATTAACAGAACCAATAGGAAACTGAAGTAATCTTTTCAACTTTGCTTTAAACACTGCTAATCCTTTGTTTTGTTTTTCAGAGTAAAAAAAAACCTTTTTTAAGCTATTTACAGCTTATAACAATTGAGTAAAGTATACTGCTGTGAAAAAAATGGAAACATTTCTCTCTACCTAATTTCTCCAAAATTTAGGAACTAGTTGTAAGTATGCTTAACTTATGGCAATATAGCTATTTGTATAAGTGCAATAAAAATCTGTTTTCTTTTGTAACAAGACACAATTGAAGAAACTGGTCATTTTACCAAGGCTTTAACTGGAATGATGGGTTTTCCCTTAAGAAATTAAACTTAACTTGTAGAGCCAATAAAAGCCTCGTGGGAAACTGGCCTCATACCTTGCCTACAACAGTGCCAGTACAGGGTTTCTGACCTGTGGTAAGTAAAGAATGCCACTTTCTAACAGGTCCAGAAGCCACAAGTTATCTTGAGACCTCAAGAGGAAAGAAATTTACCAAACTCATAGGTATTTGAGGGTACAAATCCATGGCTAAGCTTGGCTTTAAAAACCTTATCTAAAATTCCTTTTATGGAACAGAATTCCAACAAAGCCAATTTAAAAAGAACCTATATGAAAAATAATTATTCTTGCTGCACTTTATACAAATAATCAGGCCAAGTATAATAAAGCAAATTGGTCTTACCATAATTTGTATTTAGCAAAAATGGGAAACTGGAGAGAGAAATATTTTGTTTCAAAAACTATGGTATACTTGTTATTAAATTCTAGTCTCATCAGTCGTTTTTAAGTTTGTTTCTGCAATAAACCGGCTAACTCTGCTTCTTCTGGTGAACCAACCAGTGATGTCTGACTGTTGCTCAGAAGAAACAAGAGGGATGGGCAATGTAAAAATCTGGATTAGTATTCCAATTCTGGGCACATTACAATCAGCTAGCAACCCCATACCAGCTTAGTTCCAACAGTTGCCCAATTCATGAAAAGCCTTCTAATTTAGTTTACTCAGAATAACTTTACTTATTTTGCTTCACTCTTGTGGAATATATTGCTGTTATACTCTTTGTGCAGGAATATAAAAAAAGCTTACTAAATGTTTTCTTAAACTAAATACTTATTAATCTTCCAGATATCACCTCTTGTCAAAACTCAAGAGTCATAAATGGCCCTCACCATACTGATGTTTTCTAACTGAGCTCCTCTCTACCCTGAACACAATAGACCCTAACAGGCAGAAATATCATCACCCCTATTCAGCCTGAAGAAGTTACAGAAAATGAATCTTCATCCCTCTGCGACCGTTAGGATTAAGGGTTCTCTTATAAAAGGGAAGGGGGAAATGTCAGAGGTATGTGAACCAGAACAACTCCATCTTGAATAGGAGCCAGGTAAAATGAGACTGAAACCTACTGGGCTGCATTCCCAGATGGCTAAGGCATTCTAAGTCACAGGATGAGATAGGAGATCAGCACAAAGTACAGGTAATAAAGACCTTGCCTATAAAACAGATTGCAGTAAAGAAGCCTGCTAAATCCTACCAAAACCAAGATGGCCACAAGAGTGACCTCTGGTCGTCCTCACTACTACACTCCCATCAGCACTAAGACAGTTTACAAATGCCATGGCAACATCAGGAAGTTACCCTATATGGTCTAAAAAGGGTAGGCATGAATAATCCACCCCTTATTTAACGTATCATCAAGAAATAACCATAAAAATGGGCAGCTAGCAGCCCTCAGGGCTGCTCTATGTACTCGTAACCCATTCTTTTATTCCTTCACTTTCTTAATAAATCTGCTTTCACTCTGCACTGCGGACTTGCCCTAAATTCTTTCTTGTGCGAGATCCAAGAACCCTCTCTTGGGGTCTGGATTGGGAATCCTTTCCTGTATTTCTCTGTTCTGTAACACCTTGAGGCTCATTTTGTGTGTTTCCTTTCTCTCAACAATCACAGTTCTGCACTGTGTAATGTTCAGTGTCTGAAAACACCTGCTTCATGTTTGTCTAATTTAATAGTAGTTTTCTGTGGGAATGAAAGTCTAGTACTAGTTACACCGTCATGGCCAAAACTGAGGGCCTTTTGGGTGTCTTCTAAAACCCTTGATTCTTATTGGCAGCTGCCTATTCTGAGTAAATGCCCAACAAAATATGAAACAGCTCAGCTTCATGTCTTCCAACCAACCTCAGAAAAAAGATAAAGTCTGATTTAAATTTCATATCAAAAGCAATATTTCAACTATTTAAAGCTACAATAAATATACAACCATACGGAAATCTGTAACCAAATATAAAACCCTCTAAACTAAAACATTTAACACAGCAGAGACCACCAACGTAACACTGGGTTAATTCATTTTTGTGTAAAACTTGTAATAAAGTGTACCACCACATTTATGTTTAATTTAAGACCTCTTTACTCCAGAAGTATAAGGGGCCCAAATCAGAAAACCTATTGATATAATTTACCACATTAACAAACCAGGAAATTATATGGTTATTTCAATAGGAAAAGAAACAGTATTCAATAAAATTCAATCTATACACATAATAAAACATATATTAACAATAAGAACAGTAAAAATGAAAGGCTTAATGATATTTAATTTAAAAGCCACAGAAAACATCATATGTAATAGTGAAATTTAAAAATCATTCTCATTAAAGTTATGCTCAACACTAAGGTGTCAAGTGTCTCTGCTTGTATTCAACATGTCATTCACCATTTTTTTTTTCCTGTGGTATCTCTTGACCTGGTCTCAAGGCAGCCAGAACTCCAGAAACACAATCAGCATTGATAAAAAGATCTCGAAGAGAAGTCCTCTAGTTCAGGCTCAAGAAGAGGAAAAGGGGTCTCCTGTTAATACAAGTTGTGGCAGCCAGAACCCACAGCGCTGGAAACTCGAAGAAAGAAGAGCTTTCCTCTTCAGTGAAAAGAGCTACCATCCAAAGGGGGTGAGGCAAGTTCCTGTTGATTTTCCTCTCTGCCCCCCACTCTCTCCAGATACACATTGGTTGGCTTTGGATGTAGACACAGTTCCAGAAAGAAAGTGCGAAAGCAAAGTAAATAAAACTCCAAGTTTCTGGCTAGGGGACTAAAAAAGGAGAATCCCAGGGAACCATAAAGTACCAAGACTGCAGAAAAGGAGGAGCTTGGGAAACAATACCATTAAGGTGTTTATGAACTCCTGAAATCAACCTCAAGTTTAGCATTCAGGTTCTGATTCAAAGCAGCCTACAAAGACATTGAGAACTAAACTAAGAGACCATGACCCATGTCCCAGATTGACCACCAGAGGGTACACATGTAGGACAAATTTAAATAGGACTGCAAAGGCTGTTAAAATTAAACTAATATAGAGACTTTATCCCAGAGAAGGCCACTCAGAATTAACAATCTAAGCCCAATCAGGTCAATTGGCTGCTAAAACAAAAATGTCAATATTCTCCACAGGGTATATACAAGACCCAGTCCTTTATTACACACTATTGAAAATGTCCAGAATATAATCCCAAATTACATGGCACATGAACAACCAAGGAAATTACAAATTGCATGAGAAAAGACAATCAGCAGATGACAACAGTCAAATGTTGGAACTCATCCAACAGTAAACCTTTCCAACTGATGTTAAATTTATCTGACAAAAGCTCTGATAATTATCCCACTAGTCAGGGTAAACATATTTATTTTTATTTTTTATTTTTTGAGACAGAGTCTGGCTCTGCTGCCTAGGCTGGAGCGGAGTGCATGATCTCTGCTCACAGCAACCTCTGTCTTCTGGGCTCAAGCCATCCTCTCACTTCAGCCTCCTGAGTAGCTGGGACTATAGACAGATGCCACCATGCCCAGCTAACTTTGGTACTATCTATCTATCTATCTATCTATCTATCTATCTATCTAGTAGAAATGGGATTTCACCACGTTGCCTAGGTTGGTCTTAAACTCCTGGCTCAGGCAATCCACTTGCCTAGGCCTCCCAAAGTGCACGGAATAAAGGCAAGAGCCACAGCACCTGGCCTAAGCATCTTTAAAATAAATCAGGTAATAGAAAGTCTCAGCCTAAAATAGAGCCAAACATACATAAATGTATATACAATACACAAAAGAACCAAATATAAAATTCAGAACTAAAACACACAATGAATAAAATTTTAAAACTCATTAGGTATACTCAATAGTATAATTGAGATGACAGAGTGAAAAGTTCACTGGAACTTGAGGATAGATCAATAGAAATATTCAACCTTAAAAACTAAGAAAAGATTGATTAGAAATTAATCTGGGCTGGGTGCGATGGCTCATGCCTATAATCCCAGCACTTTGGCAGGACGAGGCAGGAGGATCACCTGAGTTCAGGAGTTCGAGACCAGCCTGGCCAATATGGTGAAACACTGTCTCTACTAAAAATACAAAAATTAGCTGGGTATGGTGGCAGGCACCTGTAATCCCAGCTACTCAGGAGGCTGAGGAAAGAGAATTGCTTGAACCTGGAAGGCAGAGGTTGCAGTGAGCCAAGATTGTGCCACTGCATTCCAGCCTGGACAACAGAGTGAGACTCTGTCTCAAAACAAAACAAAACAAATTAATCTGTGGGATAAAATAGAAATGTCTAGCATTTGTTTCATCTGTGTCCTAGAAAGAAATAATAAGACTGCAGCGGAGACATAATATTTAAAGAAATAATATATAGAAACTCTTCAAGTTTGGGGGAAAAAATAAACCTACAGATTCAAGAAGCTCAGAAAATTCCAAACGCAAAAACACAAATAAATCAATGCAAAGACATATTACAATCAAACTTTGAAAATAAAGACAAAGAAAAAATCTTAAAAGCAGCCAGACCAAAAACGATGCATTGCTTAAAAAAGGAAAACAGTACACAAGACAGTGGATTTCTCATCAGAAATTTCTGATGCCAAAATAAAACAAAAAAATCTGTCAACCAAGAATTCTAGGTCCAAGAAAAACACTCTTCAGAAATGTACATCAAAACCACAATAAGATACCACTTCACATCCACTAGGATGGCTATAATAAAAAAGAGAGACAATAACAAATGTTGGCAAGCAGGTGAAGAAATTGAAACACCTACACATTGCTTATAGGAATATAAAATGATGCAATGCTTTGGAAAACAGTTTGGCAGCTCCTAAAAAAATTAAATATAGAGTTCCATATGCCCCAACAATTCTACTTCTAGGTATAGACCCAAGATAATTGAAAACACATATTCACACAAAAACTTGCACATGAATATTCATAGCAGCATTTTTCATAATAGCCAAAAGGTAGAAACACTCCAACTAGCAATCAATTGATGAGTAGATAAATATAATATGTTATATCCATACAATGAAATGTTATTCTGCCGTAAAAAATACTTAAGTTCTGATACATGCTAATATGGATAAAACTCAAAGAAATTGTGCAAAGTGAAAGAAGCCAGAAGGAAACGGCCACATATTCTATTATTTCAATTATAGGCAATGTCCAGAATAGACAGATTCATAGAGACAGAAAGATTATTGATGGCTAGGGGCTGGGTAGAAAAGAAGAATGAACTGCTAATGTATACAGGGCTTTTAGGGGTGGTGGTGGTGATATAAAGGTTCTAGCTTTAGATAATGGTGATAGTTGCACAACTTTGAGAATATGCAAAAAAAATACAAATTGTGTACTTTAAAAAGGTACATTTTATGGTATGTGAAGTATGTTTCCAAAAAAAAGGAGAATAAAGAAGTTCTCATTTAAAGTAAAACCAAGAGAATTCATTGTCAGTGGACCTGCTCTAAGAGAATTGCTAAAGTAGTTCACCAGACTCAAAGGAAATGGTACCAGAAAGAAACTTCAGAGCAAAAATTTTTAAAAAAGCAAAAGAAATTTAAAATATATGAAAAAATTGAGTAAACTATTCTTCTGTTGAATTCTTTAAAATATGTTATATGTTTCAAAGTAAAACAATATTTTTAAATGAAATTTCAAAGTATGTAGATGCAATACGTAATAAACATAAAGGCCGGGCGCGGTGGCTCACGCCTGTAATCACAGCACTTTAGGAGGCCGAGGTGGGCGGATCACGAGGTCAGGAGATTGAGACCATCCTGGCTTAACACGGTGAAACCCCATCTCTACTAAAAATACAAAAAATTAGCCGGATGTGGTGGCGGGCGCCTGTAGTCCCAGCTACTCGGGAGGCTGAGGCAGGAGAATGGCGTGAACCCAGGAGGGGGAGCTTGCAGTGAGCCGAGATGGCACCACTGCACTCCAGCCTGGGTGACAGAGTGAGACTCTGTTTCAAAAAAAAAAAAAAAATCATATAAGAAATTACAACATAAAGGGGAAAGAAGAAACCTATAGAGAGGTAAGATTTCAAAACACAGGATACAGTAAAATACTGATTCTGTTTAGATAGTGAAAACTTAAATGAAAATATTGTAATTCCTAGGGCTACCACTTTTTTCAATTTAAAAAAAGTACCTACACAATGAGATATATTCAAAAACACAATATATAGAATTGAATTAAAAATTATTAAATAAGCCAGGCACGGTGGCTTGCACCTGTAATCCCAGCACTTTGGGAGGCAGTGGCGGGCTGCGGTCAAGAATTCAAGACCAGCCTGCCCAACATGGTGAAACCCCGTCTCTACTAAAAATACAAAAATTAGCCGGTTGTGGTGGCACATGCCTGTAATCCCAGCTACTCGGGAGGATGAGGCAGGAGAATAGCTTGAGCCGGGGAGACGGAGGTTGCAGTGAGCCAAGATTGTACCACTGCACTCCAGCCTGGCCAACACAGCAAGACTCTGTTTAAAAAAAAAAATTATTAAATAACCAAAAGAAGGAAGGAATGGGAACACACAGGGATGATAAACAGAGGAACAAAGAGATACAAGGAATAAAATTATAGAACTACATTCAAACATATCAACAATCACATTAAAGGTAAATGATCTAAATGCACCAAATAAAGAGATTGTCAGAATAAGTTTTTAAAAATACATAATCCAATTATATACTCTCTATAAAAATTCTGCTTCAAGAAGCCTCAGTAGCCGATGCGATCAGCTGGAAGAAAGGGTATCAGTGATGGAAGATGAAATGAATGAAATGAAGCGAGAAGGGAAGTTTAGAGAAAAAAGAATAAAAAGAAACAAACAAAGCCTCCAAGAAATTTGGGACTATGTGAGAAGACCAAACCTACGTCTGATTGATGTACCTGAAAATGACAGGGAGAACGGAACCAAGTTGGAAAACACTCTGCAAGATATTATCCAGGAGAACTTCCCCAATCTAGCAAGGCAGGCCAACATTCACATTCAGGAAATACAGAGAATGCCACAAAGATACTCCTCGAGAAGAGCAACTCCAAGACACATAATTGTCAGATTCACCAAAGTTGAAATGAAGGAAAAAATGTTAAGGGCAGCCAGAGAGAAAGGTCGGGTTACCCACAAAGGGAAGCCCATCAGACTAACAGCTGATCTCTCGGCAGAAACTCTACGAGTCAGAAGAGAGTGGGGGCCGATATTCAACATTCTTAAAGAAAAGAATTTTCAACCCAGAATATCCTATCCAGCCAAACTAAGCTTCAGAAGTGAGGGAGAAATAAAATAGTTTACAGACAAGGAAACGCTGAGTGATTTTGTCACCACCAGGCCTGCCCTAAAAGAGCTCCTGGAGGAAGCACTAAACATGGAAAGGAACAACCGGTACCAGCCCCTGCAAAAACATGCCAAATTGTAAAGACCATCGAGGCTAGGAAGAAACTGCATCAACTAATGAGCAAAATAACCAACTAACATCATAATGATAGGATCAGATTCACACATAACAATATTAACGTTAAATGTAAATGGGCTAAATGCTCCAATTAAAAGACACAGACTGGCAAACTGGATAAGGAGTCAAGACCCATCAGTGTGCTGTATTCAGGAAACCCATCTCACGTGCAGAGGCACACATAGACTCAAAATAAAGGGATGGAGGAAGATCTACCAAGCAAATGGAAAACAAAAAAAGGCAGGGGTTGCAATCCTAGTCTCTGATAAAATAGACTTTAAACCAACAAAGATCAAAAGAGACAAAGGCCATTACATAATGGTAAAGGGATCAATTCAACAAGAAGAGCTAACTATCCTAAATATATATGCACCCAACACAGGAGCACCCCGATTCATAAAGCAAGTCCTGAGTGACCTACAAAGGGACTTAAACTCCCACACAATAATAATGGGAGATTTTAACACCCCACTGTCAACATTAGACAGATCAACGAGACAGAAAGTTAACAAGGATATCCAGGAATTGAATTCAGCTCTGCACAAAGTGGACCTAACAGACATCTACAGAACTCTCCACCCCAAATCAACAGAATATACATTTTTTTCAGCACCACACCACACCTATTCCAAAATTGACCACATAGTTGGAAGTAAAGCTCTCCTCAGCAAATGTAAAAGAACAGAAATTATAACAAACTGTCTCTCAGACCACAGTGCAATCAAACTAGAACTCAGGATTAAGAAACTCACTCAAAACTGCTCAACTACATGGAAACTGAACAACCTGCTCCTGAATGACTATTGGGTACATAATGAAATGAAGGCAGAGATAAAGATGTTCTTTGAAACCAACGAGAACAAAGACACAACATACCAGAATCTCTGGGACACATTCAAAGCAGTGTGTAGAGGGAAATTTATAGCACTAAATGCCCACAAGAGAAAGCAGGAAAGATCCAACATTTACACCTTAACATCACAATTAAAAGAACTAGGAAAGCAAGAGCAAACACATTCAAAAGCTAGCAGAAGGCTAGAAATAACTAAAATCAGAGCAGAACTGAAGGAAATAGAGACACAAAAAACCCTTCAAAAAATTAATGAATCCAGGAGCTGGTTTTTTGAAAAGATCAACAAAATTGATAGACCGCTAGCAAGACTAATAAAGAAGAAAAGAGAGAAGAATCAAATAGATGCAATAAAAAATGAAAAAGGGGATATCACCACCAATCCCACAGAAATACAATCTACCATCAGAGAATACTACAAACACCTCTGCAAATAAACTAGAAAATCTAGAAGAAATGGATAAATTCCTCGACAATTACACCCTCCCAAGACTAAACCAGGAAGAAGTGGAATCTCTGAACAGATCAATAACAGGCCTGAAATTGTGGCAATAATCAATAGCTTACCAACAAAAAAGAGTCCAGGACCAGATGGATTCACAGCCGAATTCTACCAGAGGTACAAGGAGGAACTGGTACCATTCCTTCTGAAACTATTCCAATCGATAGAAAAAGAGGGAATCCTCCCTAACACATTTTATGAGACCAGCATCGTCCTGATACCAAAGCCTGGCAGAGACATAACCAAAAAAGAGAATTTCAGACCAATATCCTTGATGAACATTGATGCAAAAATCCTCAATAAAATACGGGCAAACCGAATCCAGCAGCACATCGAAAAGCTTATCCACCATGATCAAGTGGGCTTCATCCCTGGGATGCAAGGCTGGTTCAACATACGCAAATCAATAAATGTAATCCAGCATATAAACAGAACCAAAGACAAAAACCACATGATTATCTCAATAGATGCAGAAAAGGCCTTTGACAAAATTCAACAACCTTCATGCTAAAAACTCTCAATAAATTAGGTATTGATGGTACCTATCTCAAAATAATAAGAGCTATCTATGACAAACCCATAGCCAATATCATACTGAATGAGCAGAAACTGGCAGCATTCCCTTTGAAAACTGGCACAAGACAGGGATGCCTTCTCTCACCACTCCTATTCAACATAGGGTTGGAAGTTCTGGCCAGGGCAATCAGGCAGGAGAAGGAAATAAAGGGTATTCAATTAGGAAAAGAGGAAGTCAAATTGTCCCTGTTTGCAGATGACATGATTGTATATCTAGAAAAACCCCATCGTCTCAGCCCAAAATCCCCTAAACTGATTAGCAACTTCAGCAAAGTCTCAGGATACAAAATCAATGTACAAAAATCACAAGCATTCTTGTACACCAATCACAGACAAACAGAGAACCAAATCCTGAGTGAACTCCCATTCACAATTGCTTCAAAGAGAATAAAATACCTAGGAATCCAACTTACAAGGGATGTGAAGGACCTCTTCAAGGAGAACTACAAACCACTGCTCAATGAAATAAAAGAGGATACAAACAAATGGAAGAATATTCCATGCTCATGGGTTGGAAGAATCAATATCGTGAAAATGGTCATACTGCCGAAGGTAATTTATAGATTCAATGCCATCCCCATCAAGCAACCAATGACTTTCTTCACAGAATTGGAAAAAACTACTTTAAAGTTCATATGGATCCAAAAAAGAGCCCGCATAGCGAAGTCAATCCTAAGCCAAAAGAACAAAGCTGGAGGCATCACGCTACCTGACTTCAAACTATACTACAAGGCTACAGTAACCAAAACAGCATGGTACTGAGACATAGATCAATGGAACAGAACAGAGCCCTCAGAAATAATGCCACATATCTACAACTATCTGATCTTTGACAAACCTGACAAAAACAAGAAATGGGGAAAGGATTCCCTATTTAATAAATGGTGCTGGGAAAACTGGCTAGCCATATGTAGAAAGCTGAAACTGGATCCCTTCCTTACACCGTATACACAAATTAATTCAAGATGGATTAAAGACTTAAATGTTAGACCTAAAACCATTAAAATCCTACAAGAAAACCTAGGCAATACCATTCAGGACATAGGCGTGGGCAAGGACTTCATGTCTAAAACACCAAAAGCAATGGCAACGAAAGCCAAAATTGACAAATGGGATCTAATTAAACTAAAGAGCTTCTGCACAGCAAAAGAAACTACCATCAGAGTGAACAGGCAACCTACAAAATGGGAGAAAATTTTCGCAACCTACTCATCTGACAAAGGGCTAATATCCAGAATCTGCAATGAACAGAAACAAATTTACAAGAAAAAAACAAACAACCCCATCAAAAAGTGGGCGAAGGACATGAACAGGCACTTCTCAAAAGAAGACATTTATGCAGCCAAAAAACACATGAAGAAATGCTCATCATCACTGGCCATCAGAGAAATGCAAATCAAAACCACAGTGAGAGACCATCTCATACCAGTTAGAATGGCCATCATTAAAAAGTCAGGAAACAACAGGTGCTGGAGAGGATGTGGAGAAATAGGAACACTTTTACACTGTTGGTGGGACTGTAAACTAGTTCAACCATTGTGGAAGTCAGTGTCGCGATTCCTCAGGGATCTAGAACTAGAAATACCATTTGACCCAGCCATCTCATTACTGGGTATATACCCAAAGGACTATAAATCATGCTGCTATAAAGACACATGCACACGTATGTTTATTGCGGCACTATTCACAATAGCAAAGAGTTGGAACCAACCCAAATGTCCAACAATGATAGACTGGATTAAGAAAATGTGGCACATATACACCATGGAATACTATGCAGCCATAAAAAATGATGAGTTCATGTCCTTTGTAGGGACATGGATGAAACTGGAAAACATCATTCTCAGTAAACTATCGCAAGGACAAAAAACCAAACACCGTATGTTCTCACTCATAGGTGGGAATTGAACAATGAGAACTCATGGACACAGGAAGGGGAACATCACACTCCGGGGACTGTTGTGGGGTGGGGGAGGGGGGAGGGACAGCATTGGGAGATATACCTAATGCTAAATGACGAGTTAATGGGTGCAGCAAAACAACATGGCACGTGGATACGTATGTAACAAACCTGCACATTGTGCACATGTACCCTAAAACCTAAAGTATAATAATAAAAAAAGCCCTTAATAAAAAAAATTCTGCTTCAAGCATAATAGTATCAGTATATTAAAAGTAAAATTATGAGAAAAGATACAAAACGCAAACACTAACCAAAAGAAAGCTCAAGTGGTTATATTAATATCAGACAAAGTAGACTTCAGAGCAAACAAATTTAGCAGTATATCATACAACAATAAAAGAGTTCATTTATAAGAATTACATAAAAACCCTAAATGTATATGAAGCTAAAAACAAACCTTCAAAATATATAAACTGAAAATTAATTTTTGGACAAATTGGACTACATCAAAATTAAAAACTTTAACTCTGAAACAACACTGCTAAGAGAATAAAAAGAAAGGCTACAGATTGGGAGAAAATGTGCGCAAATCACATATCCAACATAAGACTTGTATTCAGAATCTAAAAGGAAATGTTAAAATTCAACAATAAGTAAGCAAACAACCAAATTAAAACATGGGCAAAAGAGCTGAACAGACACTTTACCAAACAGTATTTAAGGAGAGCAAATGAGCACATGAAAAGATATTTAACATCATTAGTCATTATGAAAATGCAAATTAAAACCTTGTTGAAATGCAATTACACACATAAATAAAAATAACGACAATGTCAAGTGAGTGAACATGCAGAACAGTTGGAACTGTAAACATTGCTGTGGGAAAGCAAAATGGTTCAGCCACTCTGGGAAATAGCAAGTTTCTTATAAAGTGAAACACACACTTACCACATGACAGACACGTCAATCCTACTCCTGAGTACTTAGAGAAATAGAAATTTATGTTCATACTAAAACTGGTACAGGAATGTTGATAGAGGCTCTATTTATAATTGCCCACTGGAAACAACCCAGATGTTCTTCAAGGGATGGATGGTTACATAAATGAGCCAAAGATGGCCTCTGTCTTTTGGCCCCTGTGTTGTTTATTTCTTTACTGTAGGTTGAGACCAGTTAGCTCAAAATCCTGCCCAAACCAAACTCAAATTTGTACATACCCAGTTATTTATAAAATTGCCTGAACATGCACATTTTTAGCTATTTAGAGCTTTCCTGCTTTGCATACTCCAAGAAACCTCACCCAACAGCTGTTACCTACTGATAAGTAGGGCCTTGCAGTTATAAAACCCAAAATTCCTGCTGCCTTTGGTTTGCCTGACCCAAGACTTCCTGCTGTGCTGCTGTGAGACACCCTTGAGATACATACATAAGCCCCATCTTCAACCCTCCCTCCAGAGTTCTCTTGCCTTATTCTCTTTCTCATTGGTGGTCTCATTACACTGTCTCATGCAACCCTGTCTTAGTGCCACTCAATAAAGTTGTGTGTTACTGCCTCTCATTGTCATGTTTTTCCTAGCTCGGTCCCCAAATCCCTAAAACCCTTACATGAATACATAAGCAAACTTTAGTACATCCATATAATGAAACACTACTTAGCACTAAAAAGCAACAAACTATTGCTACCAAACAGGTAGCAATTTGAATGCTCAGTAAATGAAGCCAGAATCAAAGCTGATACTACAGATTTCATTTATATAACAGTTTCCAAAAGACTACAGTGATAGAAAACAGATAACTGATTGTCAGGGATTCGGAATGGAGGTGAGTGTGACTTACAATGGAACAGCATCAGGAAAGTTTTGGAGATGATAGAACTATCCTGAATTCTGACTATAGTGGTATTTACACATGTGTTAATATGCATGCATCTGTATACCAATATACCAAAAGGGCCAATCATGCATATTAACAACATACATATGTTAATATAATAGTTAATATAACAGTATATATATAACAGTATTAATATAACAGTTAATATAACAGTAACAACACACATGTGTTAATATGCATGCATCTGTATACCAATACCAAAAGGGCCAATTCTACTGTATGCTAATTTTGTTTTTTGTTTTTTTTTTGAGACAGAGTCTCTCTCTGTCGCCCAGGCTGGAGTGCAGTGGTGTGATCTCGGCTCACCGCAAGCTCTGCCTCCCAGGTTCACACCATTCTCCTGCCTCAGCCTCCCAAGTAGCTGAGACTACAGGCGCCACCACCACGCCTGGCTAATTTTTTGTATTTTTAGTAGAGACAGGGTTTCACCATGTTGGCCAGGATGGTGTATGCTAATTTTCTTAAAAAAATTTATAAAATTGAATGATTAAACCAGAAAGAATAACATTGTATTATATCATTTATTATGTGGATAGATACAAAATATATGCAATGATAGCATAAAGGACTGTAAGAGGAGAGTTTTAGAAGTTTCTTGCATTGTATAAGTAGTGGCACAGTATGTACTCTAAGTAGACTATGATAAGTGTATGTATATATAAATACTTCTATATGATATATAAATATACATATACTTCTATGTATATGGAAATACTTAGAAAAATCTCTAAAATATACAATGAAGTTAAGCTAAATATCAATGGAAAAATTAAAATGAAACACTAAAAATATCTGATTAATCCATATGATGGCAAGAAAGGAAGAACAAAGGAAAAAAATAGTTGGGATGACTAAAAAAACAAATAGCAATATGATAGATATACTTAAACCCAGCCATACCAATAATTATATTAAATGTAAATGTATTAAACATTCCTATTAAGATTCAGTAATAGTCACACTAGATATTAAAAGCAATATCCAACCATATGCTACCTATAAGAGGCATACTTTATATATAAAACTGCAGATTGTTTGAGAATACTAAGATGCAAATAAATATTCCACACAAAGTGCAAGCCTAAGAAAAACAACTATTTGTTTGAATAACATTATTAGCCAATTTTACCGGGTTAACAATAAACACTGCATCCATACACTATAAATATATAACTTGTTTATGTGCACATGAAACATATATTTAGATACAATATGCTGGGACACAAGATAAGTCTCAAAGTTTTTAACGGATTGAGATCTTACATAGTATGTTCTCTGACCACAACAGAATTAAATTAGAAATCAATAAAAATAAGATGCCTAGAATTATACAAAATATTTAGAAATTAAACAACTACTTCTACCTAATGCATAGGTCAAAAAAAAAATCTCAAAGGAAATTGTCAAGAACCATGAAGGGTCTGAGTTTGTATTCTATTTGCAAGTTAACAAGTTTGCCTGCCACAGTTTCATAGATGGTGGCAGAGGACACAAAACTCCTGAGTCAGAGGTAAAGACTCATAGCACAGCAAGCGGCATGAGTTTCATATTTACCCAAGTCCCTCTTACCCCTCCAGTCCCAGGGGAGAGATGTGGGGCTGCCCAGATAAATGCTATACACACAGTAGTTTTGTATCACATTTAAAGAACCCTAAGCTAGGAAATTCAGTAAGCAAATCTGTCCAACATTTTCTCCAGGGGGAGATATTATCTTTATTACGTTAGGCAGCAAAAAAGTCTTCTCTCTACTCCAGAGAAGTGCTGTCTCTATTTTCTTTTTTTTTTTTTTTGAGATGAAGTCTCGCTCTTTCACCCAGGCTGGAGTGCAGTGGCGTGATCTCGGCTCACTGCAGGCTCCGCCCCCCGGGGTTCACGCCATTCTCCTGCCTCAGCCTCCCGCGTAGCTGGGACTACAGGCGCCTGCCACCGCGCCCGGCTAATTTTTTGTATCTTTAGTAGAGATGGGGTTTCACCGTGTTAGCCAGGATGGTCTCGATCTCCTGACCTTGTGATCCGCCCACCTCGGCCTTCCAAAGTGCTGGGATTACAGGCGTGAGCCACCGCGCCCGGCTGTCTCTATTTTCTAATGATATTTGTTATTCAACCTCCTTGAAATGTAGCCTAAAACTAAAGTTGCCAGGGCCTCTATGTGTAAGACAAAGAAGAATTCTCTCTAAATGGAAATAATAAAATATTTTGAACTGAATGCTAAAAAATTAGGCATATAAAAATCTGTGAGATGCGGTAAAGCAGTTTTTTGAGGAAAATGTATAGCTTTAAACGTTTAAAAGCAAAGTAGACTTAAAAACAATTATCTAAGCTTCCACTTTAAAAAGCTAGAGAAAGAAAAGCAAAGTACACCCAAAATAAGTAGAACGCTTTTTTTTATATTTTACCTGAAGTGATATACATTTAGAAAAAAATAGTAAGTTGAAGGAAAAAAATAATACAAATACGGCAAAAATCAATAAATAGAAAACAAGCAGTAAAGTCAATAAAATTAAGAGCTGGATCTTTTCAAAGATTAATAAAATTGATAAACCCAAGTGAAACAAATAAAGAAAAAGAGAGAGAAAACACAAATACCAACATTGTCAGTGAAAGAAGGGGATATCATTAACACAACTTACCAAAACTAAAACAAAAGAGATAAAAAATCTAATAGCCCAATATCTATTAAAGAAGCAGGGTGTATTATCAAAATAACTTATCATAAAGAAAACTCCAGGCTCATATTGTTTTATTAATGAACTCTATCAAGCATTTAAAGAAGAAATAGTGCTAATCTTACCCAAACACTTTGAAAAATAGTAAAGGAGGGAATATGTTATATGGACCAGCATAAGTTTTGACATAAAACTTGACAAGGTAATTACAAAACAAAACAAAACAAAAAACACAAAACAACAAAAACTACAGACCAATGGTCTCTCATGACTATAGTTAAAAAAGTCTTAAGCAAAATATTAGAAAATAAAATCTAGTGATATTTTAAAAAGTATAATGACCAACTATGATTACTCCAGAAATACAAGATTGGTTTAACATTTAAAAATCAACCAATGTCAAAATTCAACACAGTTTTAAAAAGCTTTCAGAAAACTGGGACTAGAATGCAACTTTCTTACCCTTATAAAGAGTATCTGAGAAAAACCTACAGCTAAGTCATTTTTAAAGGTGAAACATTAAATACTGCCCCTTTAAGAATAAAAAAGTCAAGATATCCACTCTCATTATTCTTATTCAACATTGTCTTGAAAATGCTATCTACTTTAATAAGGCAAATAAATAAAACAGAATGCATAAAAATTGAAAAGAACAAAGTAAAACTGTTTGTATTCATAGACTTGTTTCCATAGAAAATTTAAATAATCTACACAAATATTTAGCATGATCACATGATACAAGGTCAATATAAAAAATTATATTTCTGTGTACTAGCAGCAAACAATTAAACATTAAAAATTTCATTTAAAATAACATCATAAAATATAAATATATGAGAGTAAATTTAACAAAAGACATGCAAGACCACTGAAAACTGAAAATATTGCTGAGAGAAAGTAAGAAAAATTTAAATAGAGATATGAAATAGTCATTGATTAGAAGACTCAATATTTTTTTTTTTTTTTTTGAGATGGAGTCATGCTCTGTTGCCCAGGTTGGAGTGCAGTGGCATGATCTCCACTCACTGCAACCTCCGCCTGCCGGGTTCAAGCAATTCTCCTGCCTCAGCCTCTGGAGTAGCTAGGATTACAGGCGCGCACCACTATGCTGGGCTAATTTTTCTATTTTTAGTAGAGATGGGGTTTCGCCACGTTGGCCAGACTGGTCTCAAACTCTCGACCTCAGGTGATCCGTCCGCATTGGCCTCCCAAAGTGCTGGCATTACAGGCTTGAGCCACCGCGCCCAGCCAGAAGACTCAATATTATGAATATGTCAGTTTCCTATAAATTGATCTATATAGTTCATACAATACAAATCAGAATTTCAACAAGAACTTTAATAGAAATTACAAGTTAGGCCTAAAAGTTATATGGAAATAAAAATAACTGAGAATCATAAGAACAACTTTTAATGAGGAAAAAAAAATTGGAGGAGTCTCACTAACTGATTTCAACATTTACCATAATACATATGGTAAAAAATAAGACAATGTGATACTGGCATAAGAGTAGACAAATAGATAACAGAAGAGAGGAGGGAATCCAGAAAGAGTTCTATACCTTTGATTCATTCGGTTTTCAACAAGCTGCCAAGGTAATTCAATAGGCAGGGAGTTGATGGCAGCCCTCCTTGGAGACCACCGACCACAGCTCTTCTGCAGTGAGCAGAGTGGGAGACACCCTGGTCTTGGAGGCCAGTGCACAAGCCCCTGGGGCTGCTTCCACTTGGGAAGAGGAGACCAGTTCTACGCCTTAGGGAGAAAAGCTCTCTCTGCCTTGCCTACTTCTCTACCTTGCTTTTCTCTGAAACAGTATGTCTCCATCTTTGAGTGGTTAACTGGGCCTGAGTCCATAAAGAGGGAAAAGACAGGCTCAGGCTACACTTGGTAATAGAAGCCCTCCCAGCAGTCTTGCCTCGATCACCAGAGGATGACTTTTGGGTTGGAACCAAATGCCCAAACTCACATTTGGTGTATCTTCCAAGCTCCCAAGAACCCACAGAGCAGGGGCTGTACTTGAGCAGTGTTCTAGCATTTGGAGGTCCTAGGACTCAGCTAGATGCTACTAGGACCTTAACATATCTGGGCTTCTGAAAATGGATGTGTTTGTAGGGACTGTTCTGTTCTTCAAGGTGGTTTGATGGGGTGAGATGGAATATGGCTGCACTGGGTTGGCGGGGGAGAGCAAAGGGAAGCCTGGCTTTCCTCCTCCTGACCCAGAGCAAAGGCTAGGGGCTGGGCCACCTCAAACACTGTGTGCACAGCAGCCTCCCTGGATCTCAGCTAGGGGTATTCTGCACCCCCCAGGGGACTCTGGCAATGTGCACAGATCGTTCTAATTGTTACAACTGGGAGAATGCTACTGCATCTAGTGGATAGGGGCCACGGACACTGCTTAACATCCTCTAGTATACAGCATGGTTCCTCACAACAAAGAATTGTTCAGTTCAAAATGCCAGTAGTGCCGAGGTGGAAATGTGCCCTGAATAACCTTCAATTTCCCCTTTTGGAAAATGTGATACATGTATGCGACAGAATATTATCAGACATAAAAAAGAATGAAATAATACCTTTTGCAGCTACTTGGATGGAAATGGGGGTTATTATCCTAAGTAACTCAGGAATAGAAAACTAAACCAAATCCTGCATGTCCTCACTTATAAGCGGGAGCTAAGCTATGGGTACACAAAGGCAGACGGCTATGATGGATATGGGAGACTCAGAAGGGGGAGGGTGGGAGGGGGCAGAGATAAAAACCACCTATGGGGTATGCTACATCATTTGGGTGACAGTGCACTAAAAGAACAGACTTTACTGCTATACAATTTATCCACGTAACCATAAAACACCTGTACCCCTAAAAGCTATTGAAATAAAATTTAAAAAAGAAAAATGTTTTAAAAATTCCCCTTTTGCCCTTACATAGCTACAGGGAAGCTACTTAGAAGTGGAGGAAAGGATCCTACATTAGAAGTGTGTTTACGAGTTTAGCTAAATGACCAAGAAGGCTCATGAAGGCAGCCTGATTACTACTTCATCTCAATGCAAGGCTCTTTTTCTTGTTTCCATTTTACTATTCCCTTGGTCTTTGAACATTGTTTCTGCTCTCCCATGACAGGCAGCACATGATTGCAGTAGGTTTTCATCTTTGTTTATTACCATTTCCCCTACCCCCTCACCGATTTCCCTCCCCTATTAAAAGATCTGGTTCTCTATGAGAAGCACAAGCCAGGCTAGGGCTGCATTAATAATTGATTTTCTACTTCTCTCTCAGCAAGCTATGGTATTTGACTTTGAGCAGTGGCTTTTTATAAAGCCACAGTGTCCTTCCAGCACAATTTTGAATTGCAAGGATCTTTGGTAGGTTATTTCTTTTTTCTCTTATTGTTTAGCTATTAGCAGAGTAATAACGATCATAACATTTTCATCCTTTCAGATCTCGTACAGGGGATGACACCTGTGAAAGGGCCTTGAGCTTCTCTGATGACATCTTTATAATTTTTTTGAGCTCCACCACAACAGCTCCAGCTGCTCATTAACCTGCCACTGGTAATGAGGTTTCACTGATGCCTCTGGGGAGTCTGATTTGTCAGGGGGCAGCAAACTGTGGCCTGGACGACATGAGCTACGCCCCGTCCTTCCCCTGATGTGACAATGCTGACATTTTCATGGCTGAGATGGCATGCAGTTCTCTCCCCAAGCCTGCACTGGATTCTCGTCACTCACCTGCATCATTCCAAACCATGCCCCATGCCCAGCACTGATTAAACACATTAGGCTACATTCATTCCTGAGAATACCATACAGACATTAGATATGACAAAGCATATCTACACTAGTAAGGCAGTAAAATAACCAAGGTCTATGAAGTGCAACAGAAAATTGCCTAATGACACGCACAGATGATCTCACTGAACCATATTATCTACCATTCATATATTACCACAGGCACAGAGAGCACCTGGAGAAACACAGTAGCAACTGCTCACAGTGACTACCCCGGGGTAAGCAAGGGGGGAAAATTATAAGGAACTTTCCTCTTCTGGGTTTTGTGGGGTAATTTTGTTTTTTGCTTTTTTTCTTTTTTTTTGAGGAGGTTTTCTTTGAGATGGCGCAACCTCTGCTTCCTGGGTTTGATTCTTCTCCCTCAGCCTCCCAAGTAGCTGGGATTACAGGCGTCCACCATCACGCCCAGCTAATTTTCTGTATTTTTAGTACAGACAGGGTTTTACCATGTTGGCCAGGCTGGTCTTGAACTCCTGACCTCAGTTGATCCACCCGCGTTGGCCTCCCAAAGTGCTGGGATGACAGGTGGGAACCACTGCACCCGGCCTTCTACTGGGTTTTGTAATGAGCACGTTTGTGGTGGAAATGTGTCAACTACCTAACCAGCATCCAGTCCACACTCTTCTGATGAAAGACCCTCCACCTCACCCACCTCAGTCCATGTGCCTAGGTGGGGTCATGTGAGGTCTGAGCCAATGCAGTGATGAGGTCAGGCATGGGCATGTGACTAAGGTGGTCCAATCAGAGTGACTCTGGGGATTTGTGTGGAAACCACCCCAGGGAAACCCTTTTGCTGCCACCAGAGGTGCATCCGGAGTGGAGAAAAACAGCTGAATCTAGAGACAGTTGTGGTGGCTCACGCCTGTAATCCCAGGAACTTGGGAGGGTGAGGTGGGAGATCGCTTGAGCTCAGGAGTTTGAGACCAGCCTGAGCAATGTAGCAAGACCCTGTCTCTACAGCTAAAAGAATAAATGAGTACATAAATAAAGAAATAAGCTGAATTCTGAGGAGGCTTTTACCCTCCATAAGACCACCTGAGGTCAACCCTAGCCCTCAAGCTGTTCAGCTACAGCAGCCAATACTTTCTGTTCCCTGAATCCACTTTGGCTCGGATTTCTTTCACTGGTGGTCACTGGTTTCACTAGGATTCGTTATATCCTGTTTCTTTGTTCCAGGCTCAGAACAAGGAGCACTTCTTCCTGGAAGCTTTTCCCCAGGGATCACTCCTAATGACAGTGCCTGTGCCCCTCAATTTGGCCCCACAAGATGAGCGGCTTCATGTTAGCCTCAGTTTCATTCACACAGAAGTGGTTTGTCTGGAAGAAACCAAATCTTTAAGGATAAGAGGTAATAATTAGCATAACAGAGAACATCTACTAGAAACTTCCTAAGGGTCAAGCAATGAACTAAATGTTTTACATGGATAATTTTATTTAATTTTTATAACATCCCTAGGAGGTAGATACCATTAGTTTCCTTGTCTGTAAATAAGATAGTAAGTCCGAGAGACGGTAAATGGCACAATTACCTTTTATTATCGTGCTGCTCAGCAATGACCATTCCTTTCAGAAGGACCACCATGCCCCTGCTCTGTAAGCTGTTACTAGAACTGACTGCCCCACAAGTTTAGAGGCAGAGCTTACAACCCTAGCCTGGCCAATCAACGACCCCCTTCCCACAATGACATATGATTGGCTCAGGTGGATATGGAATTGAAGTCAGTCCATTCAGAGTGGATCTCAGAACATTGCTAAAAAGGCTAGATTTGTGCCCAGAAGGAAATGCTGCAAAAAAAATGCTAATGGCCATTTTGCAACCAAAGGATGACAGATGTCAGGAATTGGACAGTTCTTTAAGAAGCAAAGTCATCAAATGGAGAGAGATCCCACTCTGTCATACCATTTGAGCCATGGATCAAGCTATATCTTAAACCATAGCTAGCCCTAAACTGTTCAGTTGCCTGACACCCTCAGATAGGCACCAATCCCCATGGAGGCCTTTCTTTTATTCGACTTTTTGTGGATGGAAGCTGGGATGGGGGTGGGCAGGAGCCCAGTGACTATGTAAGCACAAGACTGGCTATAGAAATGGAATGAAATAGCCCTAAAGGATTATTTATGAAGATTATGGAAGAGAAGTATATAAAAGAATTAGGAAGCAGATCAACAAAACTGTAAACAAAGATAGAAATACAGCTGGGCGTGGTGGTTCACACCTGTAATCCCAACACTTTGGGAGGCCGAGGCAGGCGGATCATGAGGTCAGGAGATTGAGACAAGCCTGGCCAACATGGTGAAACCCGGTCTCTACTAAAATACAAAAATAAAATAAAATAAAATAAAATAAAATAAAATAAAATAAAATAAAGTAAGCCAGGCGTGGTGGCGCCGCCTGTAGTCCCAGCTACTCAGGAGGCTGAGACAGGGGAATCACTTGAACCTGGGAGGTGGAGGCTGCAGTGAGCTGAGATTGTGCCACTGCACTCCAGCCAGGCAACAGAGCGAGATCCGTCTAAAACAAAAAAGATAGAAAAACAATCCTCCCCATGGACCTTAAACACAGGCCACACGCTCATGCTTCACACACGACTGTGTGCACACACATATCACACAGTTCTCATTCTATGCCTCCTCCCTCCCTTCTCCCCTCTCTTTGTTTGAAAGTACCCAAAGGCCTTCTAACCATTTCCTTCATTTCACACGCAGACGATTTTATAATCTCATCTAAAAACTGTTGATATGAAACATAACAACAGAAATACAAACAGTGAATCTTGATGAGGTGAAAACAAGATGAGAACAATAAAATAACCAAACTGGAGAAGACTTTGATTCCAGCACAAACCCTTGATGCAGAAGATCTTACAGCCTTCAGTTAAATAACCTGTGTGGTTCTGAGGACACAGAGTATCATGAGGAGGTGGACAATGATCGAGCCAGTCTGTGAAGGGCTCAGCCGTCACCCACCCAGAGACGCCATTAAGAGACCTGCTTTCAGGTGGCTGCAGGGAGCTCTGGACTGGGCTCCAGCCTGTGCCCCATCAGGCTTTAGCCACGCAAACTTAAACACACCTTAGAGCGTGTCTACAAAGGAAACCTGAGGTGACTGTCCATATAATTCTCTCCTGGAAGATGAACACGCTCCAAGCACACTGGCCTGAACCACCCCCAGGCCCCTTTCCCCTCATTAGGCCTTGAAGGAAACTGCAATCCTCAGCTGCTCCCACCTCACAGAAGCCTGTTACAGGGACTGGTACAAAAACAGAGGAGCGGCTTGGTCCAGAGAGCTCCTCTGCCCAGGGCTGATAAAGGGAATCCAGGAGGCCACACATGACCTTTCCCCCAGGTCCCGCAGCAAGAATAGTTTTTGAATCTGATCTTTGCAGCCAAAGTCAGGACCCAGCAGAACCGCATCCCTCTCTTCCCACTCCCTGGCCTTGCTATGAGCCACAATATCGCACCTTTCCAAAGAGAAGGATATTGGTCATCCAGGGGAAGAAAAATGGAAATCTCAAGGAAAGTATTTCTCCAGAATCATCATTTCCCCTCTATCTAGTAAGCATCTTCTGTCCTGCATGCACGTGTACCAGCGGCCACGCTCTTCTCCTCAACACATATTCTCTTGGCTTCTGGGCCCTGTGCTCTTCCTTCCAGCTCTCTGGTCAGGCTTTCTAAGTCCATCCCTGGCTCCTCTTCCCCTCCCTGACCCTCATACCTGCTGTGGTCAGGGACTCATTCTGAGCCTTTCTCTCACTGCACACACCCTCCTCCATTGCACTCCAAGTCATCTCCTTCTATAACGCCTCTCTTCTAAGCTTATTATGTTCAAATAAGTGGTCTCCCTCAGCAGTGGTATGTCGTGGGAAGACCACTGGGCTGGAACTCAAAAGACTTGCATGTGAGCCCAGATCCCCTGATATCCACTGTGAAACCCAGAGAAAACTCACCTGCCCTGTGAGGATCCAAATTGTCTTCTGTAAACCGATGCCAGGCCACAGGATTGTGTGAGGATAGTGACATCACATGGGTGGGTCCTTCGTAAAAGAAAAAGGCCAGCCCTGTGGGGGCTACTCTTCCCGGTGCCAGGTAGTGGGCCAGCAGCCCCTGATGAGGGAGGTCAGCTGTGCCCCTGTCCTGGGCAGGGGACATTCTATGAACCAAGTGTTACAAGTTACCATCACTACTGAAAGACTCCCCACCCTCCTCTTCCAAATAATTCTGAAAACATTTTGAAACAAATGATTTTGAAAGATAAAATATTTATGCAAAGAAGATATTTTAAAACCCCTTTCAGGCCAATTTTCTAAAATATTTCTCATGGGAAAAAATGCCTTTTGAGAAAGTTTCAGGCAAGATAGAGCTTGGACATAGGATGTTTGTGCTAGAAGGTTCTTCATAGAAACCCTGTGAGCTGCAGAAGTCTTGATGTTAAAAAAATAATTTTCCAGAAAACCCCATACCATTAAATGGGTTAATGTGAGCATTAAAGGGATGCCAAGGTCCCTGGACCCCTCCTGCTTGCCCACTTCCTCACTCCTTTAGTTCTGGGAATCCCTGGGGAATTCTGGGTTTAGGCAAATGAAGTTTGCAAACATTGCTCTAACTTACCCTCTCCTTTGCTGAGTTAAGAAAGGAGAGACGACCGGCCAGGAACTGTGGCTCACGCCTGTAATCCCAGCATTTTGGGAGGCCAAGGTGGGCAGATCAGGAGGTCAGGACCAGCCTGACCAATATGATGAAACCCCATCTCTGCTAAAAATACAAAAATTAGCCAGGCATGGTGGCATGTCCCTGTAGTCCCAGCTACTCGGGAGGCTGAGGCAGAAGAATCGCTTGAACCCAGGAGGCAAAGTTTGCAGTGAGCAGAGATTGTGCCACTGTACTCCAGCCTGAGTGACAGAGTGAGACTCTGTCTCAAAAAAAAAAAAAAAAAAAAAAAAAGAGAAAGAAAGGAGAGACGAGAAGGAAGGTGTGTCTGTGGCCATATTGACAGCGGCTCAGAGCAGATCAGCTGCATCCTGGGCCACCAAGCTCACATGCTGCATGCTGGGGCAGATGTAGGACCTCTAGCATGACAGTCACCTATGGACTTATGGCAGGAGTGATGCCCATCTGTGACCCCAAATGCTGCTCAGTCCTCAAGGGACAGTGTTTGTTTAATGGCCTAGGACACTCATGGATAGAGGGCAGAACCCAAGATTTTTGCTCAGAAGCAACAGAAGGAGAGGCTAGAGATTTATATGGAAGATGAAGACCAACTAAAACAACAGGAACCACAAAGAACCAGACTCAGAAAAAGGCCACAGCCTTTTCCGGGTGCCAGAGCTGCAGGGAATGACCTCCAACTCCTTCTATCCTCTAATCACCTCACTCAAATGCAAAGTTCTTGAGTCATAAGTTCGTCTCTATGCAGAGAGAAAAACTTGACTGACCATCCCACCAAGAAGGAAACCTTTAAATGTATTATGGAGTTGATGTATTTTTCTTTTCTTTTTTTTTTTTTTTTTTTTTTTTTTGCGTTGAAGTCTTACTCTGTCACCCAGGCTGGAGTGTGGTGGCATGATCTTGGCTCACTGCAACCTGCAACCTCTACCTCCCAGGTTCAAGTAACTTGACTGTCTCAGCCTCCTGAGTGGCTGGGACTACAGGTGTGCACAACCATGCCAGACTAATTTTTGTATTTTCTAGTAGAGATGGAGTGTCACCATGTTGGCCAGGCTGGTCTCAAACTCCTGACCTCAAGTGATCTGCCTGCCTTGGCCTCCCAAAGTGCTGGAATTAAGGCATGAGCCACTGCACCTGGCCATTATTTTTCACACTTACATATTAAAAAGTGCAATGGGGCTAGGCATGGAGGCTCACAACTGTATTCTCTACACTTTGGGAGGCCAAGGCAGGAAGGTCACTTGAGCTCAGGAGTTTGAACCCAGGCTGAGCAACAAAAGGAGATCATTTCTCTACAAGAAAAAAAAAAAAATTTAGCTAGATGTGGTAGCATAGTCCTGCAATCCCAGTTACTTTTGCCTCCTTTATCAGAATGTTTCAGGCAAACATGCACTTGGCCATCTGAAATATTCCAATAATTTTCTGGTAGTTAACCTTCTTAAATTTCTTAACAACCTGGAAACTTCTTTACTTTATTCTAATAATTTTCCCATTGCTACAACCTGATAGTTAAGGAAGTTGAAATAGCTTCTGGAATCTAGGAATCTATTTTTTGCTTCAGTAGATGTAATGACTGCATGAAACTGTTGGTGAATGACATTTGCTGAGTAGGGACTCCATGTCGATGCTGTTCCAGGTGCTTTGCCCATATTGACTCCATTAATCCACTCAACATGCTGGTTTCTTATCCTCATTTTGCAGATGAGGGAACTGAGGCACAGAGTGTAAGTCACTTGCCCACAGTCCCAGAGGATGTAAATGGCAGAGGCAGGATTGAAGCCTGACAGTCTTGGCTCTGGAGCCTTCGTGCTTAGCCACTCTTTATCCCCAAATCCCTGTCAACCAAGGTGAGCAGTGACCAAAATTTGACAAGCCTTAAACCACTGCTTGTTGCCCCCGACCTAGGACCAGCTAGACCACAGTTACTGCTGCTCTGAAGATAACACCGTCACTTCACACCTGCTCAGGGCCCTTCTTGGCACTGATGAATAAACCCAGCCTGGGGTCCGAGAAATGGGCAGTGCAGCTCTGAAGACACGCCCGATGTTCTCTGTCCCGAGTGAGGACCCGGAGCCGCTGTCCCGGAAGTGTGTTCCTGATGGAAGTCACTCATAGGCTCTCTGCAGGGGAGACCTGCCAGTTCTGTTTTTATTGATTTTCACTTTGCACAAAAGCCTCTTAAATCAAATCAAACTCACTAGGAAATGCGGGAGGTTGCAGGCGCACTGCCCTTTGTTTGTCTCCAGTGCTTTAAAGGTGTGTCCTTTCTTCTAAATGTCTCAGGAGGCCAAAAGCTGTCCTGAAAGCACTACCTCAACTTCCTGCCTTCACCTCTGTCAACCTTAAGGCAATTCTTGATGCATTTCATGTTGTTGTTTCCTGCCAGCCACAAGTCCATGAACTCTGTGGACTCTAAGACAAACAGTGCTGCTGCAGCATTTCTTTCCTTGGCTGTCTGCCCTCTCTGCTGCAGTCTAACCTGAAGGGGAAAGGGATTTGTGGTTCCAAAGACAGGGTCCAACTGAAGGAAAAGGCATCCCAAGCAGAGGGATCAGCATGCTCGCCTGAGATGCATGCCCAGGTTCCTGGCCCTCTCCTCGGCGCCCTAAGCAGAGGGGTCAGCATGGTTGCCTAAGATGCGTGCCCAGGTTCCCTGCCCTCTCCTTGGCATGGTCGCCTGAGATGCATGCCTGGGTTCCTGGCCCTTTCCTCGGTGTCCGAAGCAGAGGGGTCAGCATGGTCGCCTGAGATGTGCACCCAGGTTCCTGGCTCTCTCCTTGGCGTCCCAAGCAGAGGGGTCAGCATGGTTGCCTGAGATGTGTGCCCAGGTTCCTGGCCCACTCCCCGGTGTCCTTTAGTGCTCAAATGTCACTTACTCAGAAAGGCCTTTTCTAGATTTCCACTGTAAGCCAAACATAAAATTCTGAGCTCCTCAAATGACTGAATGTGTCTCCCTTTGTTGACCAAGGGAATCCCAAAGAAATCTGGAAAACTAGTCTAGGCCATGATGGAAAAAGGGCATCAGACATGCCTAGCTTTGGAGTTTAGGTACAACCGACAAGCATGAACATTAAAACAGAGATATTAAGACTGACAAAACAGACTGCAGCAATAAGACACTGAATTCCGACCTGACTGTGGCAGAGCATCGCATGACAGACAGCAGATATCAAAGTATCTTACCCCCAAAAATGTTTCTCTGACATAGTCTGAAATGTTCCTGAAAAGCTGTCTCTTGTGGGGGAAATTTGCATTCTGTAGAGAATCTCCTTCCCTTAGTAGGCTGTTTTTTTGTTTTTTTGCTTTTTTGGAGAGTCTGACACCTTTTTTTTGAGGGGGGGGCAGTGTCTTACTCTTGTTGCCCAGGCTGGAGTGCAATGGCACAATCTCTGCTCACTGCAACCTCTGCCTCCTGGGTTCAAATTATTCTCCTGCCTCAGTCTTCCAAGTAGCTGCAATTACAGGTGCCCGCCACCACGTCCAGCTAATTTTTTATATCTTTAGTAGAGATGGGGTTTCATCATGTTGGCCAGGCTAGTCTCAAACTCCTACCTCAGGTGATCCAGCCGCCTCAGCCTCCCAAAGTGCTGGGATTACAGGCGTGAGCCACCGCGCCCAGCCCAAGTCTGACATCTTTTAATGTCCAATAAGAGACATTTACCATCTATTCTCTGTGATGGCTGCTACCTGGAGGCTTAATCCACATGACAAGAACCCCCTTATTTATACTTGAGCATTTATTTCTGCTGACTTCAAACTCTTCAGACAAGGCTTAATTCTTTCAACCAATTGCCAACCAGGAATCTTTGACTCTACCTATGACCTGGAAGCCCCTGGCTTCCAAAAGTCCACCTTTCCAGGCCAAAGAATGTGTATCTTCCATGTATTGATTTATGTCTTTGCCTGTAACTTCTATCTCCCTAAAACGTGTAAAACCAAGCTGTAACCCAGCCACCTTGGGCACATGTTCTCAGGACCTCCTGAGGCTGTGTCACAAGCCCATAGGCCTTAACCTTTTGGTAGAATAAACCTCTAAATTGATTGAGACTTGTCTCAGATACTTTCTGGTTTTCACACTCAAAAAATGTCATATCTTTATGATCTTAAGGTAAGTAAAAATATTTAAACAGGGCACACACATGAAATATATAAGACAAACTCGACAAACTGGTCTATATTAAAAATAAGAACTTCTGTTTATTGAAACAGACCATTAGGAGAGTGCAAACAGCAAGCATGAGAGCAGAGTTATATACTCATTATACACATGGCAACAAAGGCCTCAGGGCCAGAATGTGTCAACCAGAAATAATAACATCCTCCCCATGCACTTCAAATTCCATGATGAATGTGGATAGACTTTGAAACCTACAAAATGCTTCATCGATATAAAGAATGACATGCTTGGTCTTCTTGGTGGGTCACTGCAACAGTCCCAGATGGAGCCGAGGCAGTCTCTCCCTTTCGCATGGCAAAACCAGGGATCACCACCCTCCTACCTATGCCCATAACCTACAAGATGCCACCCAGGGTCCTTGGCATGTCTTTTACAGACCTTCATCCTTTAGTCCTTGCTGTCATCTCTCCCCTTATCCTCACCATTGGCCCCATCCATGCTGAGCTCTAGCCCCCCTGAGTTGCTTCACCCCGATTACACCACACTCATTAACATCCCTGGGCCTTCTGCAAGCTCTTTCCTCTTCCCAAGATACTCTTTCCTCCCTGCACTGGCAAACCACCACACTCGGCTGAGGATTTCAGGGGTTCAGCACCACAACTGCTGTGTGGCCTGCTTTAGAGAACCATACAGACAGGGACTGTATACCAAATAGGTCAGCCCCACTCCTTGGTCTTGGGAATGGATACAAAGAAAGCAGAGGTGCCACTGAAAGAAAGGGAAAAAAAAAAAGCCTGGCAGGGAAGTTCCCAATGATGTTGTGTGAGAGGGGTGTCTCTCAGAATAATCCCAGCAGACACACATGCACTTCCTGCCTTCCCTATGAGACTTCCCTGGGAGACTGTGACACAGCCCCGAATCCTGGCTTTGGCAGCCGACAGACACGGGTCCAAGTCCAAGCTCTGCCGGTTACTAGATAAATGACCTTGAGCAAATTATTCCAGCTCCCTCAGTTTCCGCATCGATCACTTGGGGTAACAAAGCCAACCCCGCCACTACAGACATCAGACTAAGCCACTCTTGTGGTTTGAAGATGGTGAGGGGAATCTGTTGGATTCTAGTTGAGCACGCTGATGACTCATCAGTTCAAATATCATGTGGCTTTCCTATTTCCCATGTCAGTTGCAGGGCCTCTAAAATGGCTGTGACTTCCATCATCTGCCCCAGTCGCAGCTGTCTCCAGGCATTGGAAATACCCTACCTTCATCTGCTGTGCCAGGCATGCCGGCCTCCCCCAGGCTTTTCAGAGACTGAGGATTTCCTAGGCATGAACGCCTCACACATCCCAGACACAGCCCATTGCTTGCAGCAGATGTAGCATCAAACACCCTTTGTGCTTCTGAGGTTCATAAAAAAACATTACCCAAAAAGTTTCCTTTTAAATACCAGTGGTTTTCTCTGCCAAAAAGCCGCCCAGATTTCAACCGTATGCAGCTTCATGCTAAGAGCTTCACTGAAAGTAAATGAAAGAGACAGCTTTAGAGTTGGCTGAAAACTGTTTGTTTGAAGGGAGACTGTATAAGCTGGTACAATGTTTAATTCTGGATGTCTGGTGGAGAGATCTCTTAGTAGCTATGGGAAGAAAAAATAGATAGGTATTTAAGGGTTTTGAACTTGGGAACAGAGTGGAGATAAATGAGCAAATGTGCTTTGGATAAATCCAAAGTGACATGTTTGAATACACACACACACACACACACACAAAGTTATACTGAAGATTATAGCTGAAGATTCCTAAACAAGTCTAAAGCAAACCTTTCTTAAAGAAGTGTATGGTTGGGACATATAACTGCTATAAACAAATCTCAAGATTTCAAAGCTTAACACAATAAAGAAATAGTATCCCTGCTGAGATCACAGTGGTTGAGCCACTCTCCTGGACAGCCCTCCTCCATGTGATGACACAAGTGCCCGAGCTCCTTCTGTCTTGCAGTTCTGCCTTGCTTGGACCTTCCACATCTACCCCATGAACCCAGTGGAAAGGGAAGGAAAATGAGAGTTTGGGAGGTTCCATATGCAGGGCCTACAGGAGCCCACGACACTTCTGCCCACATTTCACAGACCCCATCTCACAGCAGCAGTCAGACATGAGTCCCCTGTGTACCTGGGCTTGGTGAACACATAACAGTCTCTGTCACTAGAAGCGTTCAAGCTATCAAAAATATTTCCCTTATCATTTGATGTCTAACCTTCACTGACCTTTTAACAAACCTGTTAAAACATCTGCCTTGGGCCAAGCATGTTAGGGCAGGAGACCAGAGAAACACATGTGCATGTGAGAAGGGGCGGCACAGGAGTCTGGGGCCCAGGCTCTGAAGTTGGAATCCACAGGCTCAAATTCTGCCTCCATCCCTTTTTAAGCAAAATAATACCATGGGCAATCAATTTAATCTCTCTGTGTCTCTATTTTCCCATGGGTTTAGTGGAGACAATAGTGCTTATATCACAAATGATGGTGAGAACCAAACAGGAAAATACAAACAGGGTGTAAGCCCTGCCCAGAACTCCACAGTCCTACCTCCTCCTCCTGGGACCAAGGGATCCCCGCAGGTGGTGAGGGATTTGCATGTTTGTTTCACCTTTAAAGGTGGGGAAGAAAAGCTTCCCCCAGGATGCCGGGCTATCCTAGAGACAGCTGGGCCAGGCCCTCCTAAGGCCAGCATGCAAATGCAACAGTGAGAGGCCCTGTGTAAGTCACAATATATCCAACTGGTTACCAGTTACCAACCAGTTATTATATCCCCAATCCACAGGCTTAGGAGCCCTGCTACCATTATCCGGAGAAGCCTGCCCTACCCTGCTCCTCTCCACATGGGTGTCAGCCAGGATGCCCTGGCACTACCTCTCCTATAGCTTCTTTCCCCATGCCAGAAGCAAGCAGCCTGTAAATGTTAAGGCTCATCTTAGGATAGAGCTGCCCAGGTGGGCAACCGGCAGGACAGGCTTTCCCCTCAAGGACGAAGACAGCCTGGGAAGAAGGAATGGCAGCCACTCTCCTGCCTGCCTGGCCCAGGAAGCCCTGTGGTAGGAACCCACATAAACAAACTGAGTTCTCCTGTGTTTTTTCTCTGTCCATCAGGGAAAATGCAGTTTTAGTTATTGTTGTTATCCATGCTATTAGCATAGGAAAAGGATAACATTTTTAACAATAAAAATCACATGTAAAGCACTTTATATTTTTCAAATGATTTATGCCAGCATAGCGGCTTCATTCCTTGAAGCAAGATGTAATAAGCTGGGAATTTATGCACCAGACATTTTAAGTTTCCTCAGCAGAGGGGTCAGTGACTTGCCCAGGGGCCCTGGACAGAACTGCAAATCAGGGCTGCTGACTCTTCCGACCAAGGCCAGAATCAGGGCCAGAAGGAGCATTTGGCCTCAGTATAGATTACTTCATCGGACAAATTTTTTTCTGGCCCTTATATCTTTTCCACTCTTGGCACAGCTGTCCCCCAAGATCAGAGATAAAAGGCACTGTCAACACACCATTAGACACCAGGGGAGAAGTCAGTGCAAGAAGGTCAGGAATGAGGCTCTGGAGTCAAAGTAAATCAGGCCAAAGGACAATAGTCATTGAACCTACCACCCTACCCACTTCTCATCCCAAAAGGATAATGAGAAAGTTGAATTAGGATAACCCTGGGTTCCTGATTCCAGCCAAACCTTGATCCCTTAACTTAGCCAAGCGCTGCACTGAGTGCCAGGGACAGGGGCATAAGAGGACTGGGGGAGGCCTCAGCCCTGCCCCTAGGGAACTTGTAGTCTAGCACCGATTTTCTATTCCTGTGTCTATCATCAACGTTCCTCCCCAAATTTCCACAAACGTCCAATCAAAATGTGCTAAGCTGTAAAACATTAGTAGAAATTTGCTCCTAATAGAGTCTGGAAATTTTGATATTGCCCTCAACGCAATCAGGCAGGAAGTAGGAGGCTACATAGAGATGGAAGGTGGCTTGTGAGAGGTAACTAAGGAGCAGACTTGGTGCTTCTGATTTTCTGCAGGGAAAAAAAAATCAGGTATCAGGTACCTTTTAGATACACATGAGAGAAACCCTACCCCAAGGTGGGCCTTGCTGCCTCCTATAACAGAGGAGCCTGGAGGCATGCTGGCTTCAGGCACAGTAGGATCAAAGAACATGTGTGTGTTTCAAGAAAGCCTCCTCTCTCTCTCCTCCCCATTGGCTCCCCTCTGAAGCAGACCCTCCTCAGTGGCAGCAGCAACTCCAGGGCACCCAACCTGTGCTGTTCCAGCAAAGTGGAAAAAATCAAGAGTTTCTCCCCTAGAATTCCCAGCAAAACCTGGTGGCATCTTATTGGTCATAACTGGGTCATGTGCTAACTCCAGAATCAATCAAGGAGGGCAAGGGAGTGGGATGTGAGGACTGCCTCACACCTACCAGCCAGGCTCCCACTTCCCAGAACCTGAGAAGGGGTCACATGATCCAGACACAAGGAACAGTGTGGTCTCCCAGGGACCCCAGAGGTGCCTGAGCAGAGGCCACATGTCAGATACATGGTGCTCACCCAAGGGGCAGGGTCTTCACTCATTCTAATGTGTAATCCTCTGAGTGCAAGGACTCTCTGAAAGTCTTGGCGCACATCCAAAACCTTTCAGGGTTGTTGTAAAGAACCATTACAGCTGCAGACAGCAAAATCCCTGAAAGAGGGCACATGGCAGGTTGGCAGGTCCCCTCCTATTCCTCTCCAGAGCAGGAACCCCATTTCATCTTCCAATGGAAGAGAATGCTGCAGGCTCCCCATCTCCCCCCACAGCCTTCCCTGCTTATCAAACACATCATACAGCCATCTCTAAAAAGTCCACAAAACCCAATACACATCCAAGAAAATAATAATTAGATATCTGAATGCTGGGCTGAGTCTAAATGAGTCACAATGGTCTCGTTTGCATCACACAAAATAAAGTTAACTGTCTCAAAAAAGAGAGGAAGAAAAAAAAGTTTGTGACATCTTTGTTCTTCTGGCAGCAGCCAAATATGATGAGCAAGTAATAAAACAATTCCATTTAAATTGCACCTGCTCTCAACTCCCTTGCCCTCTGTGCAAAGCAGATTACATTGTCTTGTTTGTTTTTTTTTTTTCTAAATCAATGCCCTGACTATAATGATGTTATGGAGTAATAATTAATCCCGATAATCCCTGGGAGCCTAATCCTCAAGGCTGCTGGAGTTGGACCATTTCCTCCTATCCTGAAGGCCAGGTCCTTGCAAGAAGTCAAAGCCCATTGGAAGGATTAAATCAATTGTTGAAGCAGTGAGATGGTGGGGTTCACCAGTTTCCTTTTCATGGAGGAAGATTCTGGAGAGAGGTAGTGAAACAGATGAGTCCTGGCCAGAAGGCCCCCAATTGCTAAACTTTAGCATGCAACTTTCTTTGGAACTCAGAACAAACAATCTCTCTCAATAGTTCTCTACAATATATCTCTGCAAGGCCCTTCAGCAATATATCAAGTGATTTCTCAGTGTGTTTTAAAAATAATTGAATCCAGGCATATTTTCACTTCAGTCTCAAAGTCTCCTGGTAATCTCAACACAAATGCCAGATCAAGTCTAACATGAATGATTGCTGAATCTATTTTTTGTCATTATTTAAAATAATATTTGACAGCACCTTGCTGGGTGAGGAAAGGCATACATAGATATTTGGCTACCTCTGGTAAGTACACATTAGATATACAGGTGCTCAATCATTTTGCTGGGAGTTTCAACTAGCATAATGCTTTTGACGGCCATTTGGCAAATGCCAGCATTTTAAAATGCATTAACTCTTTGATCTGGTACCTTTGTTTCAAGAAATTTATACCCCAGATATTCTTGTACGTATGCAGAAAAATAGTCTATACAAGGATATTTACTGTAACATCAATGTCTGCAGAAGCAAAAGACAAAGCATCCTAAATATCCATTATTGGGGGAGGTGTTAAATAAATCATAGTGCATCTAAACAAAAATATATTTTACAGACATTAAAAACAAAGAGTCTGCTTTGTATGTATGGATTTAGAACAAATTCTAAGATGTGCAACTAAATAAAACAGCAGGGTAAATAACTGTGTATAGGACGCTATCATTTGTCATGGGGAAAAGAAGGTAACTCATACATTTATGCTTGTCAATATAGAGACAGTCCCTGAAAAGTTCACTAGGAACTACTTCCTTCTGAAATCTTTGTCTTCTGATGGAGAAATTAAAGAGACCCAGGGACTTGATCCAGGAAGATTTGCTTTTCACTCTATACCCTCATGTGCAGTGTGAGCTACCTGTTGAAAAGCCTAATTTAAACAAAGTAAAACAACATAAAATTACTGTTTTATTGAAAAATATCAATACATGTTCACTATAGAGAAATAATAAAATAGAGATAAACAAAAGAAAAGAAAAATTGGCCAAAGAGAATCCTTTCATATCCTTCCAGGAATGATTCCAAAAATTCTGAAAATGGTTTCATACTCTTCCAAAACTATTTCTATGCACTTTTAAACAAAAAGGGGATTATACTGGTAATAACATGTTTACATTATAGTTTTATTAAGAGAATTAAACAAGTGAGTAAAGATATAAACATGCTATTATCTGCTCCACACTGTCCTAAGTGACATAAACATACATATTTATAAGTATAAATGTATAACAGTAATTGGCTTTGTCAATTTTTTTCACTTAAAACATTGCAAACAACTTTTAATGTTAGTAAATATTCATATAAAGCATCTTTTTAAGCAAATAAACTTTATTTTTCAGAGGAGTTTTAGGTTTATAGGAAAATCAAGAGGAAAATACACAGTCTTCATATACCCTCTGTTTTCACACACACAACCTCCTCACTATCAAAATTCCCCACCACAGGGGTGCATCTGTGTTAATTGATGGACCTACACTGACACATCATTATCACCTAAAGTCCAGGTTTACATTAGGGTTTCTCTTGGTGGTGTACATTCTGTGGGTTTTGACAAATGTAAGATGACATGTATCCACCGCTGTAGTATCACACAGAATAGTTTCACTGCCCTAAAAATCCTGGGTTCATCTATTCATTCTTCCTTCCCTCCTAACTCCTGGATATCATTGATCTTTTTACTGACTCCAAAGTTTTGTCTTTTTCAGAATATCATATAGTTAAGTGATGCAGTATGTTGCCTTTTCAGATTTGCCTTTTTCATTTAGTAATGTGCATTCTCTTAGTAATATTCACTTAGTAATATCCACGCCTTTTCATGGTCTGATAGCTCATTTCATTTTGGCACCAAATAATATTCCATTTTCTGAATGTACCACACAGTTTATTTGTCCATTCACCTACTGAAGGACATTCTTGATTGCTTCCACGTTTCAGCGATTATGAATAAAGCTGATATAAACATCCATGTACAATTTTTTGTTTGAATGTAAGTTTCTATCTCCCTTGGGCAAATACCAAGCACTATGACTGCTGAATTATAGGTTTTGTTTTATAAGAAACTGTCAATCTGTCTTCCAAAGTAGCTGTACACTTTGCATTCCAACCAGCAATGAATGAGAATTCTGGCTGTTCCATGTAATCACCGGAATTTGTTGATGTCAGTGTTTTCAATTTTGGCCCTCCTAACAGGTGGGCAGTGGTATCTCAATGTTTTAGCTTGAAATTCTCTAGTAACATATAATGTTGAACATCTTTTTATATGATTACTTGCCATCTGTAAATATTACTGGGTGAGATGTCTGTTCAGGTCATTTGCCTAGGTTTAAATTGGCTGTTCATTTTTTTATTGTTGAGTTTTAAGAGTTTTTTGTATATTTTGGATAAAAGTCCTTTATGAGATATGTCTTTTGATAATATTTTCTCTCTATCTATGGCTTGGCTTCTCATTCTCTTTACATTGTCTTCCATAGAGCAGAAGTTTTTAATTTTAATCAAGCTCAACTTATCAATTATTTATTTCATGGATCATACCTTCAGTGTTGTATCTAAAAAGCCATCACCATACCCAAGGTTACCTAGATATTCTCCTGTGTTATTTTCTATGAGTTTTATAATTTTGTGTTTTATATTTAGGTTTATAATCCATTTTGAGTTTAATTCTTGTGAAGGGTGTAAGCAGATAGTGTCCAGATTCATTTCTTTTGCATGTGGATGTATAATTGTTCCAGCACCAATTGTTGAAAAGACTATCTTGACTCCACTGTATTGTCTTTGCTTTGTCAAAGATCAATTGATTCTATTTATGTGGGTCTATTTCTGGGCTCTCTATTTTTTCTGTTGATCTACTTGTCTATTCTTTTACCAAACCATACTGTCTTAATTACTGTAGCTTTACACTAAGTCTTGAATCCAGAGAGATGATGTCACTTCTCCAACCTTGTTCTTGTTATTCAATACTGAGTTGGTCATTCTGAGTCTTTTTCCTCTCCATATTACTTTAAAATCAGTTTGTTGATATCCACAGAATAACTTGTTGAAATTTTTATCCAAATTTCATTTAATCTATATATGAGTTGGGAAGAACTGACATCTTGACAATGTTGACTCTTTTCATTCATAAATATGGAATATCTCTCCATTTATTTAGCTCTTTGATATCTTTCATGAGTCTTGTAATTTTTCTTGTATAGATCTTATACATATTTTGTTGGATTTTTCCTAAGTATCTTCAATTTTCAGGGTACTAATGCAAATGTTACTGTGTTTTTAATTTCAAATTTTACTTGTTCATCGCTGGTATATAGAAATGCAATTGACTTTTGTATATTAACCTTGAATCCTGAAACCTTACTATAATTGCTTATTCCAAGAGTTTTCTTGCCAAATATTTTAGATTTTTCTGTGGAGAGGATTATACTCTGCAAACAAAGACAGTTATAATTTTTTTCTTACCAATGTGTATACTTCTTGTGTTTTTTTTTTCCTGTCTTACATTTAGCTGCACTTTCAGTACAATGTTAAAAAAAAAAGGTGGTAACATTCTTTGCCTTGTTTCTGATCCTACAGGAAAAATTTTGAGTTTCTCACCACTAAGTGGGCTATATTTCTTTTACTTGTTTAGTGGTTGCCCTAGAGTTTTCGATATACATTTACAACTACTCCGAGCCCACTTTCTGATAACACCATAGCACTTCACAAAGTGCATGTGCTTTATAATAACAAAATATTCTTGATTCCTCCCTCTGCCCCTTGATACACATTTTGTAGTTGTCTCACAGTTCTTAGACACTCTGTTCTGTTTTTTTTTTTTTCCTCCGTCTTTTTTTTCTGTTTGCTTTTGAGTTTTGGCAGTTTCTACTGTTATATACTCAAACTCAAAGAATCTTTCCTCAGCTTCTATTATCCATCTGTTCTTGCATGCTATGTACTTTTTCATTAATACCCTTAGCGTATTACTTATGTACATATTTGTAAAGTTCCTGGGCTGATAATTCCAACACTCCTGCCATATCAGACTCTGATTCTGGTGCTTGCTCAGTTTCTTCAAACTGTGTTTTTGCCTTGTCATATGCCCTGTAATTTTTGTTGCAAGGTGGACATGGTATACTTGGTACAGGAACTGAGGTGAACAGACGTTTAGTACTGCAATGGCAAGGTGTGTGGAGAGAAAAACATCCTGTGATAAAGTCAGCTTTTCACTTGTTATTAGAACAAAGTGGAGACTTCTGAGCTCCAATCTGCCAGACAATAAACCAAAAGTCTGAAAAGCAGCATTTTAAATTTACATACTATACTTTATCCCCTTCTTTTATGTGTAACGTAATTCTTTTTTCTTTTAAACAAATTTAAAGACCAGCTAAAGATTTCAAGCTGACCTACTTGAATTTGCTTCACCTCTTATTTTCCCCTCTTGTTTTTCTTAAGTATAGCTGATTTGATTTTGCTTCTGAAGTCTGACTTTAGAGCTGGAGACTTAGTTTGAATACTGGGCTAACAAGCTTTACAAAGGAGTTAGAGGATTCAGCTAGCAGCCATTGAAATTCAATATATCTTGTCTTTCTTAATTCCCATAAAATACTTTAACGTTCCATTGATTGCCAACTCAACTGTTTTAACCAGTACCTAGGACCTACTTGGCAGACAGTGAGTTTTGCAAGATATTATGCCATTTAATTGCATGATAATATTACATTCATGATGGTAATATAAATGAGGCAGTAAAAAGCAGTTGTGAATAATTAAATGTCAAGGACTAAGAAAATACATTGGAATGACACTGAAGCATGGTATAACTTTAGAAAGACACCCTTCAATTTTGAACACAGGCAGGCAGCGTATTTAATGAGCAGCCTATCTTCTTGTTAAGTTTCACTGCTAGAATCAAACCTATTTTTTCATAAAGGTTCACCAGTCTTTAGATTCTGCTAAAACTCAGTTGGAGAATTTCTTTTCACAGCTTCTACTGTCTAAGGTTTCACAATATAAGAAATATAAAGTTTCTCCTCTTCTAAAGTTTGAAAGTTTTATATAAGAATTTTCTTGCATCTCCATTTTCCTCCTCTACTGATCACAACTCCCTCCTGCTACCTCATGTCTTTTGGTTCCTGGGCAGGGGAATTCTTCAGAAAATAATCCTTCCAATCACTCTCTTTCTGTCCTTTTCCCCTCAGGTCTAGATAAGACAAGCCCCCTCAGGAAGCCAGGACAAAGACGTGGGAGAAAGGCAGGTAGAGTGGTCAAGAAATGTTCTTTTCCGGCAGGAATTGGGGTCCTCAGCCTATCTTGGCAGAGACTCCAGCAAGAAAAATATCTAATTAATTCATCCAATTAAGTGGCTCTTAAGCACCTGTGTAGGTTAAGAGCTGGAACAGAAGTGGAAGGGCAAAGATAAATACCCTCCATGTGATTTAGCAGAGAGGAAAAGTAAGGATCCAGGGAGCAAGGCAATAAAAAGGAGGAATCTCTAATTGCCAGGACTCCTCTTTGAGCAGCCAGAGCCCTGTTTTTTGGGGGGATATGCTCTGATGAGCTGCTTGGGGTTGGTGTAGGAATGAAGGTGACTCTGAAGGATCACAAGACTGACTTCCAGTGGGGTCAGGGTGAGCAAGACAGAGGCAGAAGCTCAAGCGAGGATAACTGTAATCTCCAGTATAGAACAGAGAGGAGTTAGCCAAGGCAGTGCCTACTGGGAAAGAGAAGAGAGAAAAACAAGCCCACTCACCTCCAGGAGGCTGGCCAAGCAGGGATTCAGAGCACAGAGACCCAAGACATGGCTGCAGTGGTAGGCTCTCCTGTGTGACACCCCTCCTCTTAGTTTCCACAAAATATCTTTGTATGAGTGTTTTCTTTTAGGAAACCATCAAATAGAATTAGATATAAACTCAAACAACTGCAAGTTTTAGTCAACTCGGGTTGCTCTAACAAAATGCCACAGACTGGGTGGCTTATAAATAACAGGAATTTATTTTTCACAGTTCTGGAGGGTGGAAAGTTCAAGATCATGGTGCCAGCCGACCCAGTGTGTGGTGAGGGCTGGTTCCTGGTTGGCAGCTTCCTGTCTTCATTGTGCTCCCACATGGTAGAGGGCAGAAGGAGCAGCTCTCTGGCTTCCTCTCATAAGGATACTCATCCCATGCATGGGGGCTCTGCCCTTGTGACCTAATTACTTCCCAGAGGCACCACCTCCAAATACCATCACATTGGGGGTTGGGATTTCAATGTATAAAGTTTGGAGGAAACATAAACATTCAGTCCGCAACACAATACAAAGAGAATCCTAAGAGTCATGAAAAACAGGCAGATAAAGAGACAGGCTACAAGAATTCAGGGGGCAAAGTGGTCATTTCCAGATGGAAGTTAAAGGCAGTCTTCACAGAAGTGCCACTGAAGAACAGCGGAGTTTCGAGGCTAGGCAAGGGGAGGGTGTCAGCACTAGGAAGGGAATGCCAGGCATGGGGAAGGGCGTCAGCAAAGGCATCGAAGTAGGAAAGTGCAGACCTGGGCAGGTACCAGCTTGGGGTCAGGTGGTTTTGCATCAGCTCCTTCTGCCCCTTCCCACAATTTCTGTGGAACAAGGTAATGGTCTATTGGCTTTGCACAGCTATGGCAGATTCTCAGGTTATTCAGATACATCCTCTAGAAGGAACGTAATTAGGGGACAGAAAGGCACGGGATAACTTTAATCTTTCTAAAGAGCTGCCTGTCCCTCCCCGGAGCCAACAGCTCATTTTTATTCCTCAACTACTCGGCTCCCAGAACTGATTGCTGATGCTGGCTGTTTGGCAGAGGGCGATCGTGCATGTCCTGGGAGTGCTGGCCAGCTTCCATTTATTAATGGAGACGAAACTTACCCCTGTCTACCTCCTCTCCCACTTCACAGAGAAAAGTTTTCTCAGTCTCTGCCACACACGCCACTGCTTTCAGAGCCCAAGACAGGGCTGCACCTTAAGATGAATTGGATTCTCACTAAACCACCACATTCTGTGATCACCTGTGGAGATATTTGTTGAGGAATCCTGGGTTCCCGCAGCAGCCAAAGAACCAGCACCGATAGCTAAATGTGCACAGTCATTGACATGCTTCATTTTTTATCATATGAGACTAGTGGGTCTCACACCTCTCCCACTTTCTCAGCAGCCTCTCCTCTTTCCTAATCCAGTGCCCTTCCACACTCTGCAGTGGCACCTACCCAGTTCCATCGATAGCCCCAGACGCAGCATACTTGAGAATAAAGAGCACGCCGAAAAGAACTGTGACGTGGTTGCTGTTTCTTTCCTTGCTGTATGACCTTGGGTGGGGCAACTAACCTTTCCGAGCCTCTGTTAGTTTATCTGTAAATGTAAATAGAATGCAGTTATTATTTCATATCTCCCTTACAAGAAGGTTTTTCAACCGTGACACTTTCAGCATTTGGGGCCAGATAATTCTTCATCATACGTGGCTGTCCTGTGCATGGGCTATTTACCAGCACTGCTGGCCAGCAGCACCCCCTGAATTGCAGCCATTAAAGAAGTTCTCAGGCATTGCCAAATGTCCCCTAAGGGGCAAAGTCACCCCCAGTTGAGAACCACTGTCTTACAACCACCTTGTGAGCCAGGTAGAATAAAGGGTACAACATGTCCAGGTTTGGTAGGACAGACATTTGGGAATCAAAGAGAATGCTCTGGCAGTGGTGACATCCTACCCCAGATGGCCCAGGAAGGGATGTTCTTCTGATAAAAAGCAGATCCACAAAAGAGATAAATGTGAGAGATGACAAGTGTTGTTTTTTTTTTTATTATTATACTTTAGGTTTTAGGGTACATGTGCACAATGTGCAGGTTTGTTACATATGTATCCATGTACCATGTTGATTTCCTGCACCCATTAACTCATCATTTAGCATTAGGTATATCTCCTAATGCTGTCCCTCCCCCTTCCCCCAACCCCACCACAGTCCCCGGAGTGTGATGTTCCCCTTCCTGTGTGCATGAGTTCTCATTGTTCAATTCCCACCTATGAGTGAGAACATGCGGTGTTTGGTTTTTTGTCCTTGCGATAGTTTACTGAGAATGATGTTTTCCAGTTTCATCCATGTCCCTACAAAGGACATGAACTCATCATTTTTTATGGCTGCATAGTATTCCATGGTGTATATGTGCCACATTTTCTTAATCCAGTCTATCGTTGTTGGACATTTGGGTTGGTTCCAAGTCTTTGCTATTGTGAATAGTGCCGCAATAAACATACGTGTGCATGTGTCTTTATAGCAGCATGATTTATAGTCCTTTGGGTATATACCCAGTAATGGGATGGCTGGGTCAAATGATATTTCTAGTACTAGATCCCTGAGGAATCGCCACACTGACTTCCACAATGGTTGAACTAGTTTACAGTCCCAACAACAGTGTAAAAGTGTTCCTATTTCTCCACATCCTCTCCAGCACCTGTTGTTTCCTGATTTTTTAATGATGGCCATTCTAACTGGTGTGAGATGGTATCTCACTGTGGTTTTGATTTGCATTTCTCTGATGGCCAGTGATGATGAGCATTTCTTCATGTGTTTTTTGGCTGCATAAATGTCTTCTTTTGAGAAGTGTCTGTTCATGTCCTTTGCCCACTTTTTAATGGGGTTGTTTGTTTTTTTCTTGTAAATTTGTTTGAGTTCATTGTAGATTCTGGATATTAGCCCTTTGTCAGATGAGTAGGTTGCAAAAATTTTCTCCCATTCTGTAGGTTGCCTGTTCACTCTGATGGTAGTTTCTTTTGCTGTGCAGAAGCTCTTTAGTTTAATTAGATCCCATTTGTCAATTTTGGCTTTCGTTGCCATTGCTTTTGGTGTTTTAGACATGAAGTCCTTGCCCACGCCTATGTCCTGAATGGTATTGCCTAGGTTTTCTTGTAGGATTTTAATGGTTTTAGGTCTAACATTTAAGTCTTTAATCCATCTTGAATTAATTTTTGTATAAGGTGTAAGGAAGGGATCCAGTTTCAGCTTTCTACATATGGCTAGCCAGTTTTCCCAGCACCATTTATTAAATAGGGAATCCTTTCCCCATTTCTTGTTTTTGTCAGGTTTGTCAAAGATCAGATAGTTGTAGATATGTGGCATCATTTCTGAGGGCTCTGTTCTGTTCCATTAATCTATGTCTCTGTTGTGGTACCAGTACCATGCTGTTTTGGTTACTGTAGCCTTGTAGCATAGTTTGAAGTCAGGTAGCGTGATGCCTCCAGCTTTGTTCTTTTGGCTTAGGATTGACTTGGCGATGCAGGCTCTTTTTTGGTTCCATATGAACTTTAAAGTAGTTTTTTCCAATTCTGTGAAGAAAGTCATTGGTAGCTTGATAGGGATGGCATTGAATCTATAAATTACCTTGGGTAGTATGGCCATTTTCACGATATTGATTCTTTCAACCCATGAGCATGGAATGTTCTTCCATTTGTTTGTATCCTCTTTTATTTCATTGAGCAGTGGTTTGTAGTTCTCCTTGAAGAGGTCCTTCACATCCCTTGTAAGTTGGATTCCTAGGTATTTTATTCTCTTTGAAGCAATTGTGAATGGGAGTTCACTCAGGATTTGGCTCTCTGTTTGTCTGTGATTGGTGTACAAGAATGGTTGTGATTTTTGTACATTGATTTTGTATCCTGAGACTTTGCTGAAGTTGCTAATCAGCTTAAGGAGTTTTTGGGCTGAGACGATGGGGTTTTCTAGATATACAATCATGTCATCTGCAAACAGGGACAATTTGACTTCCTCTTTTCCTAATTGAATACCCTTTATTTCCTTCTCCTGCCTGATTGCTCTGGCCAGAACTTCCAGCACTATGTTGAATAGGAGCAGTGAGAGAGGGCATCCCTGTCTTGTGCCAGTTTTCAGAGGGAATGCTTCCAGTTTTTGCCCATTCAGTATGATATTGGCGACAAGGGTTTTGAAACCAGTTAAGATTTTCTTTAACAGAAAAGACAAAGGTAGGTTTATTTCTGAAACACGTAAGGGGAAACCCTCTTCATTACTGTGAATATTAACTTTCTTCCAAAGACTCCGTTAGTCAAGTCTCACCAGAGGAGTAGACATTTCTCTTATTAACAAGACCTTGGCCCTGTTTCTTGCAAAATAATAACCGTAGCACCATTTGCGTAAAGAAAGAAAAGATGGTCTTGCCTTGAAGGAGCTTCCCATAATAAACTATTGAGGCTAAAATGTCTACTAATACTATATTGTTGTGTTATAGTATAATTTCAAAAAGATAAAAACTTGACTTTTATGCAAATAGAAGATAAATATGTGTCAAAGATTTTACTTAACTCATTAAGAGGCAACCAGGAAGATGTTGAAACTCTTATCAAATGAGAATCTGAGGAAGAGGGTATTTTCGGCAACTTAAAAGAACATTAGGATGAGTGCTATGTTAGATGCAAAACTAGGTAATGCTCTCAGGGCCAGTACCCATAACCATTGGGGTTATCTGTTCTTTATTTTTTTCTTAGGGACAGGGTCTCTCTCTGTCAGCCAGGCTGCAGTGCAGTGGTGTCATCATAGTTTACTGCAGCCTCAAACTCCTGGGCTCAAGTGATCCTCCTGCCTTGGCCTCCTAAAGTGCTGGGATTACAGGTGTGAGCCACTGCACCTGGCCAGGGTTATCTTTTCTACCATTTAGAAATTATTTGTGTCTCAACCAGACCAAAATCTATAGGTTCACTTCTGCCCTGTGGAACTGTAAATTAGCCCTGTCAGTAGAAAGTCAGTGAGAGGTGTCAATCCAGCACTCCTCAGAAAGAACACCCAGCAATCCCTTATTTCTAAGTTTGGGCTACTTCTTCTAATAGTTACATGAATATTGAATGCTGCCCTCCCAGGCCCTGGGCGAATCACCTCTGCCTCTGCCTTCAATAATTAAAGTCTAGGAGAGCAACAGACACACAAAAGTTAATCACAATTATGTTGCCAGATAAAAATATACATTATCCCATCTGGAATTTTTACACATTCCTGGTGAAAATCTACGTTGGTACAACGCTTTAGGAGAATAAGATATATATACATACACATATATATATATATATACACACACACACACACACACATATATATTTACACACATACACATACATATATATATATATATATATATATGACAGAGTCTTGCTCTGTTACCCAGGATGGAGTGCAGTGGTGCAATCATAGCTCATTGCAGCCTCAAACTTAAATTTTTTTGTAGAGATGGGGTCTTGCTATGTTGCCTAGGCTGGTTTTGAACTCCTGGGCTCAAGCAATCCTCCCACCTCAGTGTTCTAAACTGCTGGGATTACAGGCATGGGCCACCATGCCTGGCCATACTTCTTTTTTTTAATAGTACTTTTTTGTAATGTTTAATTTTTGTGGCTACATAGTAGGTGTATATTTTTACGAGATATGTGAGATATTTTGTTACAAGCATGCAGTGCATCACAATCCCATCAGGGTAAATGGGGTATCCATCTCCTCAGCATTTATCATTGCTTTGTGTTATAAACATTCCAATTATACTCTTCTAGTTACGTTTAAATATAAAACAAATTATTTTTGATTATAGTCCCTCTGTTGTGCTCTCAAATACTAGCTCCTATTCATTTTGTCTGACCATATTTCTGTACCTATTAACCATCCTCACTCTCCCCGCCAAGTAATAATTATTAATGGAGGGCAGGGCCCTGGCCCTCACCTCATGAGCTGTGAAACCAACATAAGTCACTGTCAAAGTTGATGCAACAAGAAATGTAGAGGCTTAAATATATAAAAGTAGTCAAATATAAAACTAAACATAATAATAGGAATAGCAAACAGAAAGGAGGAGAGAGGTACTTAAAATGCCATCTGCTGATACACTGGGGTACCAAGACATGTCTAAGAAAATCATATTTTATATTGTATTTTGGAGGTAACCTCCAGCAATCAGAATAGAAATGGCTAGAAAGGCTGTCTGCAGGGTGGGCTTGTGAATAGCGAGGAGAGGATGCCCTGGCTACAGCAGGACACACAGGAAGCTTGCTCATGTTTGGCTGCAGGAGTATGGGAGGCTCCAGTGAGCAGCTGCATCTCAGGTAAGGCCCAGAGACTGACAGGAGATTGCTAGTTTGTCAACCGGACAGTTGGAGGAAAAGCATTCAAGGTAGAAGGAACAGAATGTGCAGCAGCCCAGAGGCAAGAAAGAATAGGATGTTCGAGGCTGGGAGATGGGGTCAGGCAGGTATGGGCTGGACCACAGAGGCCTTATGTGATGTACAACAAAGTGTAATTTTACCCTGTAGGCATGGGACACCAAACAAATATAATTATTTTTGTTGTGTATCTTATTTTGCAGGAATGGATATAACTTCAGGAAACTGAGACAGAAGAATACCCAGTCTCATGGAGGAGACAGAGCAGAGACGTTTATATATCTTCTGTCCTCACTCACCATTTCTCAGGACTTATCACCCTATATGCTAGATACTAGGACCACAATCTGAATAAAATACAGTCCTTGCTTCTCAGAGACTCACATTCTAGCAAAACAATAATTTTTAACAAGAGAGTTAATAGCAGTACCAGTGATTTAAAACAAACAAACAAATAAACAGACAAACAAAAACACCACCAGGCAGTGCACAATGAGAAGCAGAATGAAGCAGCAAGAGCCTAAGACACAAGACATGGGTGGGACTGATAGCAGGCCCCTAGATGCCGGGTGGGCTTCCTGGAAGAGGAAGGCCTTGCAAGATAGTCAAATACAGTCTCGTGTAGACAGGACCAGGGCTTCCAAGCCAGAGGCATGGCATGGGCAATGGCATGGGTCTATAGGACTCGAGTTCCATCCCTCATCCCCAGTTTCTCCTTCCCGCTTTTCAGAGCTTCTATAACCAGGCTTTACGGGATGACATTGTAAGACTTAATGGAGGCTTCTTCCAGGCCTTCAACTTTCTTGAATTTTCTGTCTGGATCCTGTCTACCCTGAGGGCAGTGCAGAGTCAGTTCCTGACCTCTGAGCTTCTAGAACACCTTTTTTGTTTCTAAAACAGTGATCTTTCAGAGAAACGGCTGCTTGAGCATCAAGAACTAAGGCAGAACGAGCACGGGTCTGAGGAGCATATGCCTTCCAAATCCTCCTGCACAGAAAGAGGTGGTTCGAAAATAATAAAATGAAATGGAAATTAAAAAGAAACACCTCTTGGGTGGAAGAAGGGCAGATATTTTATCTAGAATTAAAATAGATGAGCTTTAGGGTGAGTGTCTGAGGGGAAAAAGAGCCCGACCCCTTCTTATTCTGAGGTCAAAACCCTGGGTGAAGCCGGGCGCAGGGGCTCATGCCTGTAATCCCAGCCGATTTGGGAGGCCAAGGTGGGCAGATCACCTGAGGTAAAGAGTTTGAGACCAGTCTGGCCAACATAGTGAAACCTCATATCTACTAAAAAAAATATTAGCTGGGTGTGGTGGTGGGTGTCTGTAATCCCAGCTACTTGAGAGGCTGAGGCAGGAGAATTGCTTGAATTACTCCCAGGAGGCAGAGGTTGCAGTCAGCTGAGATCACGCCACTGCACTCCAGCCGGGGTGACAGAGTGAGACTCCATCTCAAAACAAACAAATAAAAAACACCCCCCCCCAAAAAAAAACCCTGGGTGAGAAGGGAAGTCCACAGGACCCCCCAGAAGTTTAGGAAACTTGACAGCATAGGAGACCTGAGCTTCCACTTTTGGGGGTGCAGATGCCAGAGCCTGCAGGCCCCCCATAGAGGCTTCATGAAGTTGGCTGGGCAGAGGGGGCTGTCTAGGCAGGTGCCCCCTTGCTAAGGCCCCCCTGGAGAAAGAGAGAGAGGGGGAACAGGCCAGGGAATCCTGAGAAGTTCTGAAGTTATGGAGAGGACACAGAAGTTCTGTTGGGCGGACCCAACAGAAACCGAGGCCCATACAGGAGATGCCAGCCCGAGTGTCAGACCCACTCTCATCTCAGGTGACAGTGCCACTTGCTCGTTCCTGACCTCCGTCCCCCACTACCACCCCATCCTGCAGCCTGCACCATCCACACCTGAGCTGCTCACAGTGATTCCCTGCGGGAGCCACAGAATTCTAAACAAGTTGAGGGATCAGAAGGAAGGAAGTTTAAGCTTCAAGATTCCCTGAGTCTACCTCACTGGGTACAATTTAATTTTAAGTAAAATGTGAGGATGGAAAACGAATTCTGGTTATAAAGAAAATTCCTTTTTTTTCTTTTTTGCATGCCCAACTTCCAGGCCCATGAAATCTTCACCTGTTAGGTACGAAGTTCTCTTAAATTGTGCTTTCACAATTCAGCCTCCAGCCCAGGGGCCAAAATCAATTGCACTTTGGAAACTCCTGTGGGGGCTTTTATAAGATAAACCAATTCCAGGACCCATTCCAGATCAATTAAGTCAAGATTTCTGGGAAAGGGGCTCAGGAAATGTGTAATTTTTTATTAAAAAAACTCCCCAGTTTATTATAATGAACTATCAAAATTGAGAACCAGTCTCCAACCCCAAATCCAAAACCAATGCTCCGCTGAAGTCCGTAAACTGTGCAGGCTGCCCTGGAGGCCCAATGCCCGGGGCTGCTGTTTGCGGGATTTACGGCTCCATCCTCCAGGAGTCTCTCGAGCACAGGGTAGCTCTGGTGCCACTGCTCTCCCATTTACGGCTGTCGGTCATTGCTCCTCCGCCTTCCCAGGTACAGCCGCGATCACAGCAGGGCCCTCACAACCCACCCCTTCCTCCATGCAACGTCTCTCATGGAAGCTTTCAAATTCTTACAGCATTCTGACCCCCGAATTCATTGTCTATTGATTGCATGGGATTCATTACTTTCTATTGACTACTCATGCTGCTGGTATTATGGATAAATGCTAATTCCTCAATAATTTATACCATATGTGGATCATCCAAGGCAAAAAAACACTCTTTTCCTCCCTTTTATAGATTTTGTTCATTTCCTTCTGGGAACATCATGATCCACATGAAATCCGGAAAATGAATATGTCAAATTATTTTGATTTGCAGCCAGGCTGACAATGTGCCTCGGCTTCCCATTGACACCATTATTGGATGGTAACTCAAGGGAAGTTGGGGCCTTTAAGGACATGAGCCAAGAAGTGGGGTGCCCCAAAAGAGGGGCATCAGGCAGGGTTGAGATAGCCCTGAGTCTCCCAGCAAGCCCCCAGCCCTCTAGGCAGTTTCTGTTCTCACCCCGCAGGCCCAGCTTTCTCTGTGCTGGAAATGAGAAAGGCAGTGAACAGAAAAGTTTTCTTTGCCCTAATAATAAAGACCCCCAAACCTGTGTTCTCATGTCCAAAATCCTTTCCCACAAACTAAGCTTAACGAATACCTTTTTTTAAAAAATGGTAATAAACTGAAAATCATGGTTTAGAGTACAGGCTCCAAAAAAGTCGACCTGGGTCTAAATCCTGGCTTCTATGTGAGCTGGGACACATTACTTTGCCTTTCCACCTCTATTTACTCAACTTTAAGTCGAGGATGCTATGGAAACCAGAAATGCCCCAGCTTAGCACAGCTTGCCTAGGAGACAGTGAACCTGAACTCTATCCTCCCCAGCTTGAGCTACGGAAGGGCCATGAACTCCGAGCATCCTGGAGTTCTAGACTCTGTACTGCACTTGTCTACAGTTGCTCTCCTGGGCAATGCCCATGGATTTTGTTTAAACCAATGATGTTCAGACACATGGACTTATTCCATCTAATTCAGAGTGCTGGTTTCCAATCCCTAATCAACAGAACTGCCATGAACTATATGCCCTTCTCTCCCAGCATTTCAAAACCACAGCTTTTCCCTCTTAGCAAACTGCTTGGTAAATTTCTTCATTGGTTTGTATTTCCTTCTTAAAGAGTTCAGAAATCAAGCTGTTTTTTTTCTGGGTGGTCTTTGTTTTCATCCTTGACAATAGCAGCAGTACTTTTGTAAAGGAGGTTGAAAAAATTAAATAATGCATATGAAATGCTTAGCACAGTACCTGAAATAAGGTAGGGCTCCTCTCAGTGTTACCCATGAGCCTGGCATAAAGTAGTATCTCAACAAATATTTATTGAATAAACAAAAATAGTCATTTTTTTTTCCTTTCCTTTCTTTCTTTTTTTTTTGAGACGGAGTTTCACTCTGGTCTCCCAGGCTGGAGTGCAATGGCATGATCTTGGCTCACTGCAACCTCTGCCTTCTGGGTTCAAGTGATTCTCCTGCCTCAGCCTCCCCAGTAGCTAGGATTACAGGCGTGCATCACCATGCCTGGCTAATTTTTGTATTTCTAGTAGAGACAGGGTTTCACTATGTTGGCCAGGCTGGTCTGGAACTCCTGACCTCAGGTGATCCACCTGCCTCGGCCTCCCAAAGTGCTGGGATTATAGGCGTGAGCCACCGTGCCTGGCCTTTGTTTTTTTTTTCTTTTTTGAGACAGGGTCTTGCTCTGTGACCCAGACTAAAGTGCAATGGTGCAACCATGGCTCATTGCAGTCTTGACCTCCCGTGCTTAAGCAATTCTCCCACCTAAGCTTCCTGAGCAGCTGGAACTACAGGCACACATCACCACACCTGGCTAAATTTTTAATTAATTAATTCACTTTTTGTAGAGATTGGATCTCACAAAGTTGTTGAGGTTTATCTCAAATTTCTGAGCTCAAGCAATAGTCCAGCCTCAGCTTCCCAAAGTGCTGGGATTACAGGAGAGAGCCACTGTGCCTGGATAATGAAGGTAGTCTTTTACGCATTTCACATCCATTATCTCTATCGAATCTCCTCCAAAACTTAATAAAACAGGTTACATAGATAAGAAAAATGGAGGCTCAGAGGCCAAAGTGGCTTGCCCATAATTGCATATGTAACTGGGGTTGATCTAGAACTCAAGCGTGCACCCCAAGCTCCAGATGTAAGGTGCTCTCCTTCACAGAGCACTATGACTTCAGGTGGGAACACGTATGGGAGCAAGGTCACGGTGCTCACATGGCACTTCCACACTCTGCCTTCCCTCCATCCCTTCCTTTCCTTTCCTTTTCCTCTCATCTGTCAAAATCTCCCTTACCTACCTTCCCCACTCCCATTTTCCCTCTGATACCAGTTTCCCCTTGGGGAAAATGGGGAAATGGACAGATAATTTCCAAAGGCACCATCACCCTCTTTGACAGGACATAAGTTCTTGAGGTGTGGGTGTCTGATACCCAGGTCCCTTTCCTGGAAGCAGACAAAGTGGGTGACCTGGGAACACAAAAGACCCTGAATCCTCAAAGGTGATGCTAGAAGATGCATTGGGCTGAGGAAAAAGAAAAGAGAGACTGAGGGCAAGAAAGAGGAAAGCTAAGCAGCAGGAGGTGCAGGGGTTAAGAGCAAGGGTTTTAGACCAGACACAGGTTCAAAACCCAGCCCTGCCACTTATTTGCAGTGTGACCTTGAACAAGTCACTAAACCTCTCTGTGCCTTAAGATTTTTATTGGTAAAATGGAAATGATGATGATAACAGTACCCAGCTCATAAGGCTATCGTGGAGGTAAAAGGAGGTCTTACAGGTAAAGGACAGAATAGTGTCTGGCACTCAACTGATGTCTATTTTTATTATTTCAAGTTTGCTCATGGCAGTGCTTTCCTGTCAATGAAGCAATTCACCGTTTTTATCTGCAAAAAGAAAAGACTGCCAGGCATGCCCACACACTCAAGCCCTCCAGAATCCAACCCTTGCCCATCTCTCCAGCTTCCATCTCTTCACCTTATACAGCCCCCTCTCTGCTTCCTCGAGACCTCAAACCTGGCTCTCATTCTCTATGGAGCTCCAGCCAGTTCCCCGATGTTAGTTCCTGTCTCCCTTCAGTCCTCAACTTCTCAGACAGGCTTTGCCTGACTCCCATAGCACCTTGACTCCCATGGCATCAGGCTAAATGGCATCTTCCTGCATGAAAATGCAAACTCCAGAAGGACAGACAACCTGCGAGGCATGGTAACATATGCAATAGTTTGGGGCTGAGTTGGTTTTTGCATGTTTCTTCTTAAGGAACACACATCGACATACTTGCACACCCATAGGGCATGTCTGAAGGATACACAAGGACCAGAAGTAGAAGCTGCACTAGGAATCACGTACTTTTCACCATAAGCCCTGGATGCCATTTAAATTACACGTCATGGAGAATTAGCACTTAGTCAAAACAAATCCACAAATACACATTGAAAAAAAAATTAAATTTGGAAGGCCAGGCTTGGTGCCTCATGCCTGTAATCCCAGCACTTTAGGAGGCCGAGGCAGGAGGATCACCTGAGGTCAGCAATTCAAGACCAGCCTGGCCAACATGGCAAAATCCCATCTCTACTAAACATACAAATATTAGTCGGGCGTGGTGGCAGTCACATATAATCCCAGCTACTGGGGAGGCTGAGGCAGGAGAATCACTTGAATCCAGGAAGGGGAGTTTGGAGTAAGCCGATATTGCGCCATTGCACTCCAGCCTGGGTGACAGAGCAAGACTCCATCTCAAAATAAAATAAAATAAAATAAAATAAAATAAAATAAAACAAAACAAAGTAAAATTTGGAAACTATGATCCTTCAAACAGGATAACAGTGGCAAAGGAATTTTTAAAAATTGGTCAATAAAGAACAGAACAAAGAGACCAGAAAAAGACATAGCAGGAGTTGCCTTGGTGTTCACACTGCAGCAGTCACCCAGGTCCTTGCAGGCAGGCTGTTCCTGGCTTCCTGACAACAAGCATTGCTCACGGGATGCTTCTGTGCCTAACCAGCAGCAGCCATGGGACACAGTAGTACACACTTGGCCAGGCACAAAACGGCCGCAAAGTCCCCAACCACAACACTAGAACCTTAAGAAGACAAAGCAGTGTTGATACGGTTTCAGTCTGCAACCCCACTCAAACCTCATATTGAGTTGTAATCTCTAGTGTTGGAGGTGGAGCCTGGTGGGAGGTGATTGGATCTTGGGGGTGGTAGCTAGTGGTTTAGCACCATCCCCCTACTGCTGTCTCATGATAGAGTTCTCATGAAATCTGGTTGTCCAAAGCATGTGGAACCTTCCCCTTCGCTCTCTCCCTTCCTCCTGCTCCTTCCATGTAAGATGGGCTGGCTTCCCCTTCGCCTTTCACCTTGACTGTAAGTTTCCTGAGGCCTCCCCAGCCATGCTTCCTATACAGCCTGTAGAACTATGAGCCAATTAAATATCTTTTCTTTATAAATTACCCAGTCCCCAGTAGTTCTTTATAGCAGTGTGAAAATAAACTAATACAAATATCTTTAAAATTCCAAAAGAAAATTCTAGAATTCTATACACAACCAACCTATCAAACAAGTATTAGGGTAGACTTAAGATTCTTTCAGAAATTAAATGCCTTCAAATACGCACAAATGAGACACGCCTCCTGAGCAAGCTAGTAGAGCTTGTGTTCCCCAGAATGAGGGGGTAATCTACGAAAAGGTAAGACAAAAGGTTCAGGAAACATAGGATCTAGCAAAGGAGACAGGTGAAAGAAATTTCAGACCCTCCTCTTTTGTCTTAGCTTGGAGTCCCCCAAAGCAGACTCTGAGACAAGAACTCATGGGCAGGCAGTTAAATTTAGAGGCAATCCCAAGAATCTCAATGAAGGCATGGGGAGGTAAGATGAGGAGGCAAGAAAGGCCAATGAGTGGCTGAAAATGAACAGGTTCCCACTGTGGTGAATGGGTGACAGTGAACAGGTTCCCACTGTGGTGAGTGGGTGACAGTGAACAGGTTCCCACTGTGGTGAGTGGTGAATGAACAGGACTGTGGTGGTGGTGAACAGGTTCCACTGTGAGTGAGTGGGTGACAGTGAACAGGTTCCCCTGTGGTGAATGAGTGAATCAATAGGGTGAATGAATGGGTGACAGTGAACAGGTTATAACTGTGATGAACGAGTGGGTGACAGTGAACAGGTTCCCACTGTGGTGACTGGCTAAGTCCTGCTGGGAACCTGCTATATGAGGCCATTTCTGCATTGCTATAAAGCAATACCTGAGGCTGAGTCATTTATAAGGTGAGAGGTTTATTTGGCTCATGGTTCTACAGTTGTGCTGGAAACATGGTGCCAGGATTTGCTTCTGGTGAGGCCCCAGGAAGCTTCCACTCATGGTGGAAGGCAAAAGGGGAGCAGGTGTCCCACCTGGTGGGAGTGGAAACAAGAGGGTGGGGAGGTGTCACACACGTTTAAACAGCAAGATCTCATGAGCGTTCACTCATTATTGCCAGGAGGGAACCATGGGGATGGTGCTAAACCATTCATGAGAAATCCATCCCCATGATTCAATCACCTCCCACCAGGCCCCACCCCCAACACTGGTGGTTACATTTCAACATGAGATCTGGGGGAACAAATATTCAAACTACTGAACATTTAAGAACTCCACAGAACACACTTCAGAATTATCCTGACAAGGTACCAAGGGCCAAGGAATCTGGATCCAAACTCTCACAATATATCTGGGGGCTATCGCCACCCATTCCCATCCTGTATTGACTGAGGATTACTCTCTTAACCTCTCAGCCTTTTTGGACTGAGCCCCATGGGCCACGGGTCATAAGCACTAATGGCAGAGAAAGTGCTCTGACAGAGACACAAGTGTTCAAGATACGATGGCATCAATAAACATGGAAACTGCTGGTGGCCTCTGGTGTGGGCCAAGGGGATGCGGGTGGGGCACTGGCAGCATCTGCTGCATCTGATAAAATGCAAGCTCCTGAGGACGGACCTGCACTGCTCCAGCATCCAGCACAAATGCAGTCACTTAGTCCTGGGTGGATGTTTAGATGGATGGATGGATGGATGGATGGATGGATGGATGGAGGGGGGTGGGGATGGAGGAGGGGGTGGATGGGGATGGATGGATGGATGGATGGATGGATGGATGGAGGAGGCACGGGTGGTTGGATGGATGGATGGATGGATGGATGGATGGATGCACGGGCAGTTGGATGGATGGATGGATGGATGGATGGATGGATGGACAGTTGGATGGACAGTTGGATGGATGGACAAATAAGCAAAAGAATGTAGTAGAAAATAGGATGAACAGCAGGTGCCTGGGAGAGAAGGAAGTTGAAAACGGAGTTTGACTTCCAGGCACACCAAACTAATTGTCTTTATAATTTTGAGACAATTTTGCTAAACACGTGCCCCCCCACCTCACCCTCACACACAACTTCAAAGGTGATGGGGACACCAAGCCCCAAGCCATGCCACAAGCTTCACTCACTGTTGGCCTCTCTCCACTCAATTTAAGGCCATATTTTGGTTAGAAACTTTCTGTGGCAATGCTTGCATAAATCATATTAAATATATTCTTTGCTCAATGGTATTGTGCACCAGGGTAGCCAGCTGTGCCAAGACAGCTGCTAAATTAGAATGCTCTTAAATAAGCCGCAGATGCCTAAATGTTTATAGCTCTGAAGTTCCCCCAGCCATGCCTCCTCCTTCTCCTCCCACCAGCCTGATCTTTATGATGCTTTTTAAAGCCAGCTGCAGGGTAAGCAATGTTTGAAACTCGAAACAGGGACAGAGGGCAGCAGTGCACATGTGGGGTCAACCACACCCCCAAGGTGAGTCCAGCCCCAGCCTGTGAAGGATGGCAGGAAAATGAGGGAAAGGATTCTTTCTTGGAGCAGAGTCATGGAGAGTCACAGAAGAACAGGCCCCAGGGGACATCCAGGCCTAGAACTCTCCAGCTTTTTCTCACCCAAAGCCCTGAGCTCAAACACAACCTTAAGCAGAAAACATAAACAAATGTACCAACAGGGTGGAATGAAAAGTGATTTTGTTTATTTTCAAAAAAAGCTGCCAGCAGCTTCTCAGGCTGGGTGGAAGAATATCACCTTGGAGCAGGTCTTCCTGAGAAGCGTAATGTGAGCGGCCCCCTCTGGCATGCCGTGGAAGGTGGGGGCACCAGCGAAAGTAAGATAGGACATTTGGTGGCATTGTGTCCCTGGAGCGGAAGGGGAGGAGTGGGGGAGGAGGACACATTTGCAAAGGAGCCAAGGAACCTCCAGGGAGGAAAAGCATCAAGACCAACTCTTCCTTCTGGAGCTCTGACGTGACAAGAACCTCTGGGGGGTTTGGATGGTCCTCACTGAGCCTCAGGGCCCCAGAAGAGAACCGCAAATGAGCCGAGTCCAGACTAGCGGTGGGGTGGGAGGATCAGTTCTAGGACATCAGGAAAAGAAGGCCACCCGGGCCCAGTGTTTTCTCTCTGAGAGGAGCAAGCACGGCAGTGACTGCTGCCACCTTGGACTCTAAATGGTGCTGAGTTAGGCCATCAGGAAGCGCTGGGCTTCCCTGCCAGGCTAGACAGGTAAATGCTCAGAAATGGAGAGGAAAGAACTGCACCTGCACCTCAGGCTGATGGGTTATGCTGAACAGATGCAAGAGATCAGGTGGGGTGGCTCATGCCTGCAATCCCAGCACTTTGAGAGGTTGAGGTGGGAGGATCGCTTGAGGCCAGGAGTTTAAGAGCAGCCGGGGCAACATAGCAAGACCCCATATCTACAAACTTCTTTTTAAAAGAGACAGGTGTGATGGCAGGCACCTGTAGTCCCAGCTATTCGAAGACTAAGGTTGGACCATTGCTCGAACCCAAGGCTGAGACTGCAGTGAAGTGTAATCGTGCCCCACAGCACCCCAGCCTAGGCAACAAAGAGAGACCCCAGCTCTAAAAACAAATAAACAAACAAACAAACAAACAGAGGTGAGGCTGACTGTAGAAGAAGCAGACTTTGCCAGGTTAGCTTTAAGTTGGAAACCTAAGTCTAAAGGCAGAGGTTGCTCACTGGCACTGGTCATGTCACTGTTAGATGCCCAGAAAGTACAGCCACTTGGGATAAAACAGGTTTTACTACTGGAGACCCTCCCCATGCATGTGGTGGAATGCTTAAGGGTTCCAGTTATTCCCCTTTCCTGTGTCCACATTTTTGCATCAAATCTGCCTGGGGGCAAAAGGAAATTCCCTGACATCAGATGCAGTCACGTAACTTGTCCTGGCCAATGAGACACTGGCAAGCATTGCCCACATGCTACACCTGCATGGTGGAGCTTCTCAGCCTGTGCCTCTACCATCACCTGGGAAGGGAGAGACTTAGAGAAGAGCTGCCCTGCCAGAGCTCAGTGCCAGCCACATGAACTGCAGGAACCAGTGGCTGGGGTTTCGAGCCACTGGCTTTTGGGTTGCTTTGCTATGTAGCATTTCTGTGGCAATAGCTAATACAAAAATTCAAGAAGAAATGGGCAGACCAGTCGGCACTCCAGGGAGCACTGTCACCTCTCTCAGCTGAAACAATGGGCTGTCCTGGAGCAGCTGGCAGCCCTTTCCCGAGGGCAGAACCATTAGGATGGTGTCTCCTAGGCCCTGCCCTTAACCCTGCTCCTCCTCATCTCTGCCCCCCTCTCCCCCAACCCCAGTCCCAGAATCCCTGTGGGCCACACTATCTGTGCACCCTCTTCTGGACATTGATCTGTCCCCAAGGTCCCTGTTATTCCAGAGACTAGGCTGGAACTGCAGCTGCTTCCTCAGGATATTCTAGCAGAAGATAATGGAAAAAACCCAGCTTGATTCTCTAGGATATGGGTGTTATTAATGTTCTCCTGAAAGCAGAACTGAGCTGAGGACTTAGGTATGGTTGGTTTCTTTATAATTTGATCCCAGGAAGCTGGAATAAGAAAGTGGAGAGGGTGAGGAAGGAAAGGGAGAGAAGCTACGGTGGGTCTGCTGCGCTTGTTGCCACTGTGGGAAACTGAGGCTCCATCCTGCTGGGGACTGTCTGGGGAGCTGTAGAGAAAACACCTCAGACTCATCCCTCTAAAAGATGGGAGGCTGGGGCATTTACCCACAGGTCCTATCCCCATGGAGAGCTGCTGTCCCTGGTATATTAATTCCCTCCCCCGAACCACAGCCATTCCCACCCTGCATCTGCCCTTGAGGGCTGGGTAACTACACAGTTTGGAGAAAGTCCTGAGAACTGCTGAGAGCCTGGATGGCCTGAGGTGAGAAGCTTGCAGCCTGCAAATGAAGGCAGAGACAGGGCAGGAGACAGCACGGGCACCAACTGGGTCTGCTACACTGAGGGCCCATGAGCCAAGTATGTTAACTTTGCACTGTGATCTTGCTAGACCCTCACAGCAAACCTAAGAGGTGGCCAGGGATCATGAACCCTGTCTTATGGGTAAAGAAACAGGCTCCAAGCAGTGAGTAACTTCACCAAGGCCAGCTGGCAAGTGATGACTTTTGTCGCCAAAGCCCTGGCAGCCAGATTCTGAATCCATTGTTCTTACCCTGGACTCAGGGCTTTCCCATTAACTAATTAATTTACTCAACAAATATTAATTATGATGTAGACACTGTGGTAGGTGACAGGGAGGGTTGCCGAGTACAGTTGTACAATTTGTGCACTGTGAAAAAACACCATATCTGGGTCACACCACAGTAGCATAGAACGCTGTATTTATTATGCTAATTTTCTAGCAGATGGTAATAATGTGCCTTGTTCTAAAAAAGTGTACCAAAACAATGTTCCAGTAGATATATCAAGTGTCCTGAGGAAGGGCCCCTGTCCACTTTGCAGAAAGGCACCATCTGGGCTCCTGGCAGCCCTGTAATGAGGGGAGTACAGTGTAAGAGTGAAACAGACACAGTTCCTGCTCTCATCAAAACTGTGGATTAGCCAGAGAGCCCCATGTCCAACTAAACATGCTGCAATTTGTATTTATGCATATATTTGTATATACCGTGGATGAAAAGAACCTAGTAACAGTCTTTGCTCAGAAAGCCTTTCCTGGCCTATCTCCCTGGAAGAAAGAATGAGAAGAAACTACTCAGGCAAAAAGTGAGAGAGAGTGTTTCAGGAAGAGGGAACAGCAGGGGTTCAGGCAGGAGGGAGCTAAGCATGCCTAGGGAGATTTTGGAAGGAGCCAGGAAAGGACTGAGTTCAAGGGGGGGTGAGGGAGAGGCCTACAGGGCAGGACATGCAGGGCCTTTAGAACAAGGTATGTGACTGAGGGCATGAGAAGCCACAGGAGGGTTAGAAGCAGCCTCATGGCACTAGCATCTGCACCACCATTTTTTTTTTTTTTTTTTGAGACAGGGTCTTATTCTGTCACCCAGATTGGAGCACAGTGGCACGATCTTGGCTCACCGCAACCTCTGCCTCCCAGGCTCAAGTGATTCTCCTGCCTCAGCTTCCCGAGTAGCTGGGACTACAGGAGGGTGCCAACATGCCCAGCTAATTTTTGTATTTTTAGTAGAGACGGAGTTTCACCATGTTGGCCAGGCTGGTGTTGAACTCCTGACCTCAAATGATCCAAAGTGCTGGGATTACAAGCGTCAGCCACTACACCTGGCCATGCACAAGCTTTTTTTAAAGCAACCTGACCTGCTAATTTGCAAGATTGGAGGGAAGCTGAAACAAGGCAAATTAGCAAATAGAAGAGATTTTTTTTTTCCCCTGGGTAAGAAAAGGCCCTGTCCTTGAGTTCCATGCATTCCACCAGCTCTGTGGAGAGTCAGCAGCAGTGGGCAAAGTAGCAGGCGTGACAGGTAAGCAGTCAGTCTGGGAGAAAATTGGAGGGAAAGCGGCAGTGGTGTTGACTATTGTGTATGGGAGAAGAGATAGAGAAGCTAACTAGGTGATGGGAGATCTCGCCAACTGCAATTTCAACTGTCCACAGCACCCTGAAGGCTGCAAAACCACTGAATTATGCCAAGAAACTGAAGGAAGGAGACCACAGGGGATTCACACCCTCAGGTGATGAATCTACTTCTAGCCCTGAATTTTTTTGTTTTTTAACTGCTATTCAGAGTGGAGTCTGGAAAACTCCCATTTGCAATACTGAGATGCACCGCACACCCAAATAATACCTGAAGCAGGCACAGAGCAAGAGCTGAGTTGTTAGTGCCCAGCTCCCCTCACCTCACTTGGTCTCAGAACTCTGGGAGGTGGCGATTCTCTACCAACGACGGAACTGAGGCATGGGGGTAGAGTCATTTTCTAGGATGACACAGCCAGGAGTGCTCCAGTTGGGATCTGTGTCAGTCCAGCAGGTAAGCCCTTGGGTAAACACTATATGACCCCCCGCCCTCGCCCACCCCAGGCCTCCCCTTTAGTCTTCTCCGAATTCCAGCTTAAGTCATTCCTATTGTCTTCTACTGGAGCTTTTTCACCTCATCGCAGGTACATAAAATCACCTTCCCTCTTCTGTTACAATTTGCCCTCCTCTCTTGGATTCAAAGGTCTCCCCTGGGAAACCTTCCCTGATCCTGTGTGATGGGGCTGTCAGCATAGCTCCACATGTGACTGTGTGTACACGCATGTGCATCTGAAGTGACACACCCATTTTTCATGAACTGAGACTCAAGGAAGTCAAATGCAAAACAAGTGGCTGGCATGGTGGCTCACACACGTGATCCCAGCACTTTGGGAGGCTGAAGGGGGCGGATCACTTGAGGCCAGGAATTCTAGATTAGACTGGCCAACATGGCAAAACCTCTCTCTACTTAAAACACAAAAGATTGGCTGGGCCATGGTCGTGCACATCTGTAGCCCTAGCTATTTGTGTGGCTGAGGCACAAAAATCACTTGATCCCGGGAGGCAGAGGTTGCAGTGAATTGAGATCCTGCCACTGCACTCCAGCCTTGGCAACAGAGCAAGACACTGACTCCAACAAAACAAAACAGAATAAAACAAAAAAAAAACAAGTAAGAATCCACAGAGAAACATCCATGAAATTAAAAACAAAATGCAATTCTCATTGAGATGGAGTGTTCTAAGACAGTAGGACCTTATGTCTTGTGGGAAAAAAAAAGACTCAGGACCTCAATGCACTCTGCCATAAGGAAAAAATTAAGGTGAAAGCTGAGACAGGCAAGAAGTTGCCTCTGCATTTGTTCCTGAGCAGAGCTACAGAAAAAAGGTTAAAGATTGGCTTTTCTTAAGTAAACTGCTGATTTACTGAGCGAGAGAGGATTTTTGATTGACTACTCCCCCCACTACTTCTCCTTTTCCCTTGCCACATGTGGATTCAGTAACATGACCATGCCCTTCCTTTTTCCTCTCCAGCCTGCTTTTCCGCTTTAAATAGTGAAGCCCTCAGGTTTATCTTTGGAGAAGGCACAGACCACAGACTGTTTTTGTGATTCTGTATTCCTTTCTTCCAGGCATGTCCTTAACCTTGGCAAAATAAACTTCTGAGTTGATTGAGAACTGCCTCAGATACTTTTCAGTTTGTCTGCCCTCCACTCTCCCACCGTATGGACATTTGAGAAATCAATCCCAAGGAAATAAATGCAGGCCACTGTAATTATGGCAGTTCATTAGGAATACAGAATTTTTTTAAGGCTTCGAGGCCAAATACCTGCTGATATAGTCAATAGCAAATACTAATAACTGCATGCAGAGAACAGCAGTGACAGACAAGGCAACTGCGATATACATGAAGGCGTATTCCTCATGAATATTCAAGGCCTTCTTCTAGGAAGAATTAGGCACATGGTTGCCTGACTGGGTAAACAGGCAATCAGCGTTCGCAGCAGATCCAATGTAAAAATATGGCAGCTGATGTCGGCATAGAGGCCACATGCCAGAAAACAGTATGGGGGAGTCTTCCTGGTAAAAAAGCATCTCTGAAGATCAAAACAGCCCCCTAAGTGACAGCCCTGAGCAGTCATTTTGATATTTGTCCATAACAAAGCGGGGAATGTCAACCAAATGGCCTGAAGGTAATGGCAAACAGGCATAAAGAGGCAGCTTCCAGGCCTGGCAGGAGCCAGGAGGCCCAGGTCTGAGTCTTGCTTCTGCCAAAACTCTTTTCATCTCCTGCCCTCCTTCTAAGGCCATTGCCACCTCTGACGTTCCATGATTCATGCATGGAGGAAATGCACACTCCTCTTCCGTAACGCTAATGGGGCTTCTGGCTGTGTGGACCGTGCACCAGATGTTGTGCTGAGCGCTTCACAGTGAAGCACACTGCTCTGACCTCGGGCTCCAGCTCGGTGTGGAAGATGTGGTTCCATTCTCTTATTTGATCTTCACAGCAAGAAACAAGTCTATTATCCAAATTAACATTCAAGATGCTTATATTAAAATGGAGTGGCATAAACTCTGCAAGGATAAACAGCCATCTCCTTGCTCTCTTGGAGCAATTCAATGGGCTTCACAGGGGAAGAGGCCACCAGCTGCTTACTGACTTTGCTTGGCTCAGCTCCATGTGCACAGTTATTGCCCTACAGCACTGCACAAACAAAGCCTATATGCTATACTGGTGGTGATTGAAGGGATTTTTCAAGGCCTGATTTCGCAACAGGCATTATACCACCAGGCCTGGCATTTCATTCCAGGTCAGGCTCTGCAAATACCTTCAGGGGCAGTTAAGGCATGACTGGCTAATCCACCTGGAGGGACACAGCTACGACTGCCTCACCTTTTCTAAACAGGACAACAGTGGTGTGTATGAGGACACCACTCCCCCAAAGCTGTACCCTTACACACACACACTTATACACACACGCACACACACTCATACACACACGCACACAGTAATACACACACTCATACACATGCACACACAAGCTCATATGGTACATACCTTGAGAGAAACTGTTCTTGACAAATCACTACTACCTCCTACCGTCAATGAACTTGAGTCCTTACAACTAGGAGGAATGGAACCCTGGCCCACTGGGAAAGGTAGAAGCTGCAAGTAATCTGGAATAATCTTATGACCCATTAAACCTTCAAAACTTAAAGAGATGTTTACTTTACACTCCACCTAAAATTCAGCAGTTAGCACACCTTCCATCCCCTTCTTCATGGGCAGGACAGCATAGCTAATCAGCACTCGGCTCTTGCCTCTGGGTGAACTAAATATGTCTTCAGCCACAACAGACCTAAGCTTAATGAGTTCCATCTGGTCTTCGTGGAAAGCAGCCTGCACCACACAAAAAGGCAGGGAAGTTTCCCTGGGAAGGCGTTGGGATGTGAGGGTGGGGGGACCTCTGGGGCTGGCATCAACCCACAGGTGGCCTTGATCTGGAGGAGACAGCGCTGTCTCAGGGCTTGTAGGGGCACCACGTGGGCTCCCGACCATGCCATCCCTCACATGAGTTCCATTCTGTTCCACTAGAAGGCCCTCTAGATGCCCAGCTCTCCAGTAGCCATCTTGACTTTCCCCTCTCCCCATCTCCTAGACTGATAGCCCACTGGAGAATTAGCTTGTGTTTCTAGCTGGTGCCAGGAAGCTATCTGGGTCACCTTTGGGGGAAGTGATTGCAGGGTGGTGCAGGATATTCCTGGGGGGGCTCGTTGCAAGGGTACTGCCTGAGGAAGCATCTCTGCTCCTTTGCAGACCACCTTAGGTGCAGCCAGGCACCACCCTAGAGGAGAGAAGTGTTATCATAATTTCATCAGAAGAAGAAGTTTCCAGTGACAATGGTTGCCCCTTATCCCACATCAGTCCTTTTGTGTCTGGAAGGCTTGGACCCATTGCAGGCAACATGCTCTCCCGTATATATGGAGAGTGTGGAATGCCCAAGGGGCTTTGGGAGTAGTCCACGGTGGACCTGGGACTGGTGAGTGGGTGGGGAACAAGGTTCTGAGGTAACTGAAGCCCAGACCTCTAGGCAGAGAGGCTGCTCAGGGAAACGGTTGTGGGCGTGATGAGACCCATCACTATCTCATATTCTCAGCCTCCATCACCGCTGCCCCCCATCCCCAGCTCCAGACTGCTTCTGTTGCCAACCCTCAGCTCCCTCCATAACCTCCTGTTAACTTATGCATCAGTCTCTCTCTAAAACTCAGAGTACTTTCCCTAAAACATCTTCCCTTTAGCACTACCAGGCTGGAAACTTTGGGGGCTGCTCACTGATGCCCAGACAAACTCCACAGGCCTTGGTCTTCTGCAATCCAGGTGCCCTCTGCTCCCACAGCCCTGCCAGTGCCTCTACCCTGCCCCTTCCTATGCACAACTTGTCACAGCCCAGCTCTGGGCCCACCACCTCCATGATGCCTTCCTGGCCGGACCACTCCAGCCTACACCACTTCTCCTTCCCCAGGGCCTGTCCCCTGCACCCTTCCCTTGTTCCTGCCTCTTGATAACACTTCTGGGAACATGTCATTATCACATGTCTTTGATTCTAAGACTCACATTTTTTTACACGTCAACCTCTCTGAAACAGGGATGCAGCAGTGAAAAGGAGGCCCACCATGACTAGCTCCATGTATGCCAAGCTTACTATGGGACCAATTTTGTTTCTGGTTTAAAGCAAGGATGACCACAGCAGGGGTCAGTGATGTCTCCTGACCTGAAGCAGCTTTAGGCTGCAACTCTCCTAAACGGCTCTGAGGGGGACCCTGTACAGGCCACCAGCCCCTCAAAGGGACAGCAGCGAGACATTGATGTGTCTCCTCTTCTCATCCTCTATTGTTTCTGGAGACAAAAGAAATCCTTGAAATATTTATTGGAGTAATAAAATGTCATTTAATTCCTTGAGCCTAAGGAAGAGAGGATGGAGACCTGTTCCCAGGGGTTGTCCCTGAGCCTCCCCCCAGGACATGCCAAAGCTGCCTCAGATACATTCTCTTAAAAGTGGAAAATATCTCTGCCTGATGCTGCAGAGTGATCGCTAATGGAAGAGGCCTCACCTGCTTCCTGTCACCACCAAAATGTTCGTGATTTTGACAGCTCAGCCCTAGGGAAGAGCTGGATTTGGGCCGGGCCGCCAGTCCCTCACATGCTAGATGTGCTCAGATGTGTCCCTGGCGATTAGTGTCACAGCAGGCAGGGGCATGAGTGTCTCCAGGAAAGGGCCCTTCCCCCTGCATGTATCAGCAGAAGTAGTACTGGACGCCAGATACAGCAAAACAAGCCAAGAAGCCAGGCCTGGGAGCACCATGGCTGTTAGACACGGGCTCTTCCAGCTGGAGAGACCGGCAGTTCTGGACCTTAACTTCAGGCGAGTGAGGCTTAGGGGAGCAGGCTGGCCCTAGGTCATGCAGGGGCAGGGCCACCGGCCCTTTACCCTGTGGGGTTAGGAAAGCCCAATATTGGAAACGGGGCCCAGAGGAGAGAGCATCCAGGGGCTGTTCACGGAGACCACAAATCTGGCCTCGGGTAACAACATTCTCTCTGGGAAGAACAGAACCCACCCACCCAGGAGCTCTACAAACAATTCCAATACCAGACAAATAGAAACCAACATCATCAGAGAGGGCCAAAGGGTGAGGAAACAGCCACTTTCACTTGAGGTAGTCAGGAAGGCTTCAAGGAGGATTTTCAGTGCACAGAGTACAGGATGAGGAGAATGAGTTTTCCAGGAGGAGTACGTGGCAGGAGCCAGGGCCCCATGATACAATGCCCCCAGCCCTGTGATATGATGTCCCCAGGGGTCCCCACCAGCCCAGCAGCCACTGGGGAAATATCTGCAGGTGCATCAGGCCCTTGGGGAGGCAGCAAGATGGGAAAGATCAAATGGAGACCATGCTTGTTTGGCACCCACAGCCCATCTCAAAGTACTTGCTGGAATGCTTCTCAAGACACCCATCAGTCTTCCATAAAGTTATCCCTCATGTCTATCAGCAAAAATCTTACACTTTGTCCTCACAGGTTTTCAGGGGCCTGAGGCCACTTTCTAGAATAAAAACTGAATAGATGCAAAACACAGTGGTGTATTTATTTTATGTTCACCTTTTATAAGTATTTTCAAATACATGTAAGTATCAGAGTATAATGAACCCTTTCGTAACCATTACTCAATGTCAATAATTATCAACATTTTGACAGCCCTGTTTCATCTGTTATTCCCATCTCCATCGCCTTGAGGTATATTTAAAATTCAGCAAATAAAGACAGTTTTTAAGACCAAAAAAGGAAAAAAATTTATCTATATAGCTGATGCTTACATCGTAGTTACAGAATTTGTAAAAATGGGTATGCATTCATGGTGTGCCTGAGACAGTGCAGGCCAAGAACGGAACGTCAATCTGAGCTGCTGGGTAAACATTTTCTTCCTCTCCTTCAGACCATCCGTGAAACCGCCACAGAGAGATGTGCATCATCTGAGTGTGGAGCCCTACAGGGATGTGACCCTCACTGCTCGGATAGAGCCTGCCCCAGCCAGCCCCCAAGTGCAGCCAGGACCACAGCTGGGGTGGGAGGACAGGCGCTGAAAGGGAAGTGGCAGTGCTTGTGACATTAGAACCCTCCTGGGCTGTCACTGAAAAACTCTCCTTCCAGCTCTCCCCACGCCTGCCAGCTCACTTGCATGGTACAGAGCTTGGCTATTAGAGTCAACGCATCATTTGAGCCTTTCATCCAGCAGCCTACGGACACTGGCGTGGCAACAGAAGGAAAAACTGTGAAAGTCTCATTCGACTTGTCTTCCTTCTGTTTTGAAGGGGAAAAGAAGATGTTTCCTGGCAGTGATTATTACTGCCTTGGTGAAATATCTTTAATCTTAAGATCTGAACAACCCCTGTAGGTGGGCATTTTTGTTTTCTGTCTTCCCACAAGCAATTAGAGGTTTCAGCTAAGATAGTTAATTCCCTACTTATTATTTTCACTCAAATACTCTTAATGGAATCATACAGACTCCACATTGTCTAATTAGAGCATTTAAAATGGTATCATGAGATTATAAAACAAATGTGTGATGAAATGTGTGTGAAAATCAGAGCAGGGTGAGGCCTCAGAGCGGCATGTGTATAGACAGTGTCAGCTTAGATGTGTATTTCCAAGGGGTCGTTGCCACCTAGCCCCTCCTGGAAGCAGCCAATGCAAAAGAAAACCAACCCCCAAAATGTAGGGGGTTAGTGGTCCTGAGGACCCTGGAGCCAGGGAGAACAATGGCTTCCATCTCATTACATCTTGGCCTTTCCCGCACATCCCATGCAAACCAAAAAGTTACCAAGACAGGTCTCAGTCAATGCAGAGGTTTATTTTGCCAAGTTTGAGGAAGCGCCTGGGAAGAAGAAACACAAGTCCCAGTAGGATCTGTGACCTGTGCTTTTTCAGGAGGGTTTCGAGGACTTCAATATTTAAAGGGGAAAGAGTGACAGAAGAGAAGTAGGGATGAAAAAAGCGGGGAGGGTAGGCAATGAGGCCAGTGGTTGTGTGCTCATGAGGCTTTGCTTAGTGCTCAGTGAATCTACATTTTACATGTGAAAAGAGGGGGTAAAGAAACAGTCAATTATCCACATCTTACATAAGATAAAGTAAGCATGTGGGCCGTGGCTCACACCTGTAATCCCAGTGCTTTGGGAAGCCAAGGAGGGAAAGTCTCCTGGGGGCAGAAGATCATTGATGTCAGGAGTTTGAGACAAGCTGTGGCAACATAGTGAGACTCCAACTATATTTATTAAAAAAAAAAATCATTAATAAATAATTTTAAAAATTTAAAAAATAATAGGAAGAGAAAGTAAGCATGTGAAATTACAGCTGTCTGCTTGGGAACATAAAAAAGAAGGCAGAACTGGTGACTTGGCTCCCAAGCTTAACTTGTCCTTTGGCATAGTGAGTTTGGAGTCCCTAAAATCTACTTTCTTTCACATCCACATACCCCTTCCTGAAGACCCAGCCCCAGGCTCAGACACACCTGCTGGGACCCTTGTCGTGGAGTAAGAAGCACATGTGCCCCTGGACTCCCAGCCTGCCTGGCGCCGCCCACCTCTCCACCCTCCTTTCCTGATGCTCTTGTCTCGCTTACTCTCTAGGTTTCCGCCGCACTGGGCCCATCTCTCTCCCTTTCAACAGCCAAGCCCTCTCCCATGGAGGGGAAGCTCCAAGATCTTCAGAACACACTCCCCTGTTTTGGGGCTGACTTCTTGTCTTTCTGGATTTGGCTGAAACGCTATCTCCTCAGACAGGCCGCCTGTGAGCTTTTGTCATTCTCTGCCCCACTCTGTGTTCCTTCCACAGCGCTCCCCATCATCTCTGTTTTCTCTGCTTTCACACATTCTGTGTTCCACACTAAAATGGAGGCTGTGTGGAGAAGGGACCACGCTCATCTTACTTAGGCTTTGAGCCCTAGCACCGGGCAACCACAGGGCCCGGTACACAGGAGACACAAGGTGAAAACATGGCAATGAAATGAACGAGCAAATGAATGAAAGCACAAACAGAGAGTGGAGGCCCCTTTGGGAGACTGCCACAGCCCCGCAGGGGAGCATGCTGCAGGTGGGAAAGCCCCTTTGAGAGACTGCCACAGCCCCGCAGGGGAGCAGGCTGCAGGTGGGAAAGCCCCTTTGGGAGACTGCCACAGCCCCACAGGGGAGCACGCTGCAGGTGGGAAAGGCTCCCCAACACTTGATGTGATCCTGTCTGGCGCTAGAATTAGTGAATAAAATTCAATTCAGTTCAGAAAACCTTTACTGAGGCTTATTGGGGGCTGGGTGGTTAGAACTTGTGCAAGCTGTTATCGATCCAAGATCTCCTCTACGTAGGAACTGGAGCTTCGTAAGGCCCCTGACCAAGCCACAGGGAAGATTCTATCTTGGCTCTCTCCCTCCCCTTGGCCACTCTTTCTCTGATTCTTTTACAGCAGTTTCTCAACCTTGGCAGGATTGAGGCTTGGGGCCAGATAATTCTTTGTGGTGGAGTCTGTCTGCACTGTACCTTGTAGGACGGTCACCAGCATCCCTGGTCTCCACTCACTAAATGGCAATAGCACTCCCATCTCCAGTGGTGACAACCAAAGATGTCTCCAACTATTGCCAAATATCCCCTGGGGCAAAACTCTGTTTAGAACCTCTGCATTACAGACTTTTCAGCTCCTGATTTCTAAACATCAGAATGAACAAGACTCATGTAGATGGGTTTTAAAACCTTGAAACTGGATGAGATTCACCAGGCAGTGAGCGTAGACAAAGAAGAGTGTGGGGAGTGGTGACTCCTGTATACACATCTCCATTCTGGGCCTCTTCCCTTGTCACAACAAAACTGAGGCCCACTTGCCTGGTGTGGTGCCCAGAGCGAGGTTTTTGCAGTGATAGAAAAAAAGGTGCTTACTTGCAGGGTGCCAGGTGAAGAGGACCAGGCAGCTATTTCTCAAATCCTGGCTTCCCTGATGGCTTGCAGGCAAGGGTTTTTAAAGGCAGGGTAAATTTCAGGAGAGAAGCTACAGGCAAAATCATAAATCAAATACACCACGGAGGTTTTACATTGGTTTAAGCTTAAAAAGGTAATGTACCTTGAAGTAGGGGGCTTATAGGTTATAGGTAGAGTCAAAGATTTTCTGATTTTGTAATTGGCTAAGGAAGAGAAGCTTTGTTTACAAATTTTGGGTTACTGGAAACATGTTAACTGGCTAAGAGTGATTTTCTTTAAGCCCCACCAGGAAGAAACAAAGCAATGAAGCTTAGTTCTCACTTCCCTCTTGTCTGCATCTGGACTCGTTAGGTGGAGTCGGCACCTCTGAAGGACAACTCAGGGATACAGGTTAAGGAGCAGCCTTTAGTTTTTATAGTGAAACCAAACGTCTCTGGAGCTTTAACTTCCTGGGCTACTGTTTTAGGCTGCGATATCCTTTTATTTTAACAAGTTGCTTATTTACTCCTGGGGCTTCTTTCACATCCACATACCCCTTCCTGAGGACCCAGCCCCAGGCTAGATGTCTGAAATTTCTCTTGAAATAAGTCAGGATTTTCCTTTATTTCCATGCTTAGGGTCTGCAGGCCCCTAAAAGAAGGGGTCCCTGCTTCATCTCACCCTGAACTCCAAGATCACATATCTGACATCCAAGCTGGCATCCCCACTTGATTTGCATCTCAAGCTCAGCGCTCTCACTGCTGAGCTCCTAATCCTACTCTGCTCTCCCTGCCATCTCTCCCGGTCTCAGTCAACAGCAACTCCATCCCCAACTGCTCAGGCCAAGAGCCCTGTGGTCACACTTGACTCCTCTTTCTTCTCTCAACACAACTATCCCATCACCAAGTAACCCATGGGCTCTGGCTGCAAAACTTCATTTATTCCCCCCAGAGTTGCCATCCTGGGTCAGGCCCAGTGATGGCTCATCAATGTCATTTCATGGCCACCTAACAGGTTCCCAGACTTTGAAGTGGCTGGGTCTCCAGGCGGCAGCTGTAAGGGAACTCCTAAAACACAGAGGAAACCATGCCACTCCCTGCTGTCAACCCTCTATCAGCTTCCCTTCACACCTACAAGGACATGCACACTCCTGGCTGGGGCCCGGAGGCCCTGTGTGATCTGCACCCTGCCTGCTGCCTGACACACTGGCCCTGTGCTCTCCCACTTTGCTCCTCAGTGTCCAGTACCTGCTGCTCCCCCTGCCAGGCTCCATCCTTCCAAAGATAGCCGGGTGCTTGCTCTCTTCCTTCCAGTGTCTGTTCAAATGGCAACTCATCAGGAAGGTCTTCCCTGGCTACCTTACATAAAAAGCAACTTGCCAGGCTCCCTCACGCCCAGCTGACTTAATCGGCCTAACCGTTCACCATCCGGCTGTCCTGAACTCACTGGTATACGTGTGATGCCTCTTGCAATAGGATGTGAGCTCCATGAGGGCAGGAACTCTGTTGTGTTCACGGCTGTATCTCCAGCACTTGGAAAACAGTAGGCACTCGGTCAGGATTTGTTGATGGGAAGGTCTTTTGCTTTACATACCTTGATGGAATACAACCTTCACAAGGCACTGGTCAACACCATTACAATGCCTCCAGCCTGTCTCAGGGACTCACCCACAGTTATGTTATCCTCTCCAATACCATATGAATTCTGTCTCCACCTGTCCAGGAGGGGCTTCTGGGGAATATTTTCTGGAATCTGATCTGTTTTTTTGATATTCTTGATTGATAATACTGCCAATTAATTCTGGATATGTCCAATTATTCCAGATTTTCCAGTACTTGCCATAACTTATACCCAACATTATGCCTTGAAGATTCCAAATTTCCCCAATTTTATATGTCATATAGGGGAGACGGGGTTGTTTGAGGCACAGCCATAAATCACTATCGATAAGGAAATGCAAGATGAGTAGAACAAGTGTTTTTAAACTCTTGTTAGGCTCCATGGTCAGGCAGGACTAGGCGGTGTTGCATGCAACTAACAAACATCCCTTAGCACGGGGGTGCTTTGGTCTCCTATACTCATATCCAAAACCCACCCACATGTTGACTTCACTGCTGGAATCTGTAAAAGGTTGGTTGGTATCTCTGTAAGATACTGATGGCCAGGTGGCCAGCACAGGTGGGATGGCCCTAACCTGCCCACCTTTGTGGCCATAGTTGCTTGTTATTATATCAAGTTCCAACAGACAGATTTAACCCATAAAGGTTGACCAAAGGCAAGCAGGTCGTGAGGTGCAAAATATGTTAAATACAAATCTTTCCAGTGTTTCAGGGCTTTAAGGAGATGGTTAATTCAACAGAATATCAGTCAGCAGAAAATCAGTCCTTTCCTTTCAGGGAGAGTCACAAAAGGACACTGAACTAGATGACCTGGCCTGCCAACTCTTCAGGGAATTTGGAAAGGAATTTTAAAAAGGAACAGCACATGAGTCAAAGTCATCTCCTTAGGGACTGGTCTATAATGACCCTAATGATGGTTGGTTTCTTTAGAGTTCACCTTTCAAGAAACCTTTCCCCCACCACTATCACCATCACCACCAGTAAAAGGGGTCACCTGCACATCCCCAACTTGCAATCCACAGAATGCACCTGCCACCCCTTGACAGTGAAGCCTCTTCACTTACTTGAAGAAGGATTCTCCTTTTGTAGAACCCGCTATTAGCCTCTCACATAAGGAACCCAGAGACTGTTCAAAATGGGGGTTGGCAAACTACAGCCCAGGCATCAAACCCAATGCTCTGCCTGTTTCCATGCATAAGTTCTACTGGATCATAGCCACACCCATTCCTCCACCCACTGCCCATGGCTGCTTCCTGCTAGGACAGCAAAGACCTGGGGCCTACACCATCTAAGACACTTACTACCTGATCCTTTATGAAAAAAATGTACCAATCCTTGTCTTAGAGCAGTCAGCCAAATCAACAGACACAAGAATGCCATTGTAAAAACTCACGGCCACACAGGACTGCTGTCCTGTCATCCACTTCCACAGTTAGCACACAGAGGAGAGTAGGCAAAGGAGTTTTGCCCATCAGCATTGTGGCAGATGCTGTGTGCCCCACAGCGTCCCCTGACTCCCACCTCTAGAATTGAAAGTTGCTTTCTGCAAATACCCTAGACTCTGCCTGAAATTTTTTTCTGGCCAAACAAGGCAAGCTGAAAGCTGCCCCACAAGGCTGATCTTAATCATAGATACATGGGTAGTTGGTGGATAAATACCTCAGCTCCTTCACTCTTCAGTTGGGCTAACAGAGGTACCTCCAAAAAATTCCTTTTTTGTTTAAACGAATTCAAACTGGCTTTGTAGCCCTTGTAACTTAAGAGTCCCAACTAATCTCAGTGAGCTTTTCCACAGCATATTCTCCAGGAATTGATTGGGGACCAAGGTGCCCAACACAGAGTCACTGGGCGCTCAGGGCTCTGCTGGGACAGAAACCCCAGGTAGGCCCCTTGAGCACCATGGCAGTCAACACGCCAGCCTCCCAACTCCCACCATTCAACCAGAGGCTCACACTTGATGGCAAGTCTCTGTGGCTTCTGGGGCTACCATGAGAAATGACTTCTGTCCTCCAGGGGCCTGCATGACCTGCCTCTGCCTCTCTCCATGCTTGAGGCTGCCCCAGCCTCCCCGCTTATAATTCTGCAGCCACACTGCCTTTCTTCCATTTCTTTCACCAGGCCAGGGCTTTGCTCTCCTGGGGGACTTTGCAGTTGCTCTTCCTTCTGCCTGGAACACCATCCCTAAGATTTTTAAATGACTGGCTCATTATGGTCATTCAGTACTCAGCAAAAATGTCACTTCGTCAGAAAGGTCTTCCTTGACTAGCCTGTCTAAAGTGGGACTGTCACTCCTGCCCCCACACTCTAATACATCGCCCTGTTTTACCTTCCAATTAGCACTTGCTACTGTGAGTTCATCCTGCTTATATGTGTGCTTATATTATCGGCCTCTAACACAGCTCATGCTCCTGAAGAGCAGGGACTTCTTTCTTATTTACTACTGTTGCCCCCAGCACCAAGAGGGCACATTATAGGTGCTACATCAATGTGTGTTGGGTAGATGAATGAGTAAATGAGTGGATAGAAGGAAAGAGGGAGGAAGAAAGGAAGGAAAAAAGAAAGGAAGGGAGGGAGGGAGGAAGGGAGAATAGAAATAAGATTGATTCCTCTCCAGAACTACCCAGATCTTGCAGCTTGGGGCTGGGTTGGTCACCACTTGAGCCAGATATGTTTTCCCATAAAATAAATATCAATGAGAAATGTATTAAGCTGTAAAACTCAACTACAATAGCTAAAAGATATGAGATTCTTTTTCTTTTTTTTTCTTTTTGAGACAGTTTTGCTCTTTTTGCCCAGGCTGGAGTGCAATGGTGTGATCTCAGCTCCCTGCAACCTCTGCCTCCCAGATTCAAGCAATTCTCCTGCTTCAGCCTCCCGAGGAGCTGGGATTACAGCTGCCTGCCACCACATCTGGCTAATTTTGTATTTTTAGTAGAGATGGGTTTCACCATGTTGGCCAGGCCAGTCTCGACTCCTGACCTCAGATGATCCGCCCACCTCAGCCTCCCAAAGTGCTGGGATTACAGGCTTGGGTCACCGTGCCCAGCCTATTTTTCTTACATAGTAAGTGTCATGTTAGGCAGTTGCTAGCATCAGTTTAGCTGTTTAATGGTGTCATCAGAGACGCAAGCTCCTTTCCACTTCATTGTCTTTAGTGTGGTGGCTCTCCCATATGTGTCTTGCCTCATGGTCACAGGTTGGCTGCTGCAGCTCAAACATCACATTTATACTCAAGCAGAAAGAAAAGGAAGAGGTGATGACAGCTTTACCTATCTAATTCCTTTCAGGAAAGCAAAAGCTTTTGCTGAAACCTTCCACCAACCACATTATATCACATTAGAACCAGATCCCATGACACAGCTGCAAGGAATTCTGGGAAACTGACTATATCTCCCTTTTATCCCCTATAGCAGAGAAGCAGGTGAGAGACAGGGGGTTGGAAACAGGTGTTCTGTTGAACCAAATTCTAGCTGGTCACTGAGCAAATCCCCAGCACCCATGACAACTGAAAGAGGGAGGACAGGAAGCATCCAGTACTGACCAAGAAGTGTTAACAAGGCCACCAGAGAGAAATGTTTCTCACACCAATTCCAGCTACCTCAACAACTTGCAATGCAGTGAGAGTGTGCTGAACACAATGATTTGGGAGAACACACCCCAGGAGTACTGAAACCAAGTTGTTCTTATTTCAATAATCTGTGGGCTTCACAATTAAATTAAATGAGATAAAACAATAATGGTGGGAAAATATGTCAGTTTTTTTTTCTTAGAAAGGCTAAATAACTCACTATATTTAGTTATGAAGTTGTTACAAGCTGTTAATTATTTTCAGACTAGGTAAAAGAAACAAACCTGGGAGATGTGTCTGGTGTGTTAACACATATTATTTATCCCGAGGTGACATTTTAATAGCAGGGAAAACACAGGCAGTCTCCCAGCCCTGCTGGGAGCGCATAAATCCTAGTTCTGTCAACAGTAATGAGGCCCAGAGAACAGGCACCTGCTGGGGCCCTGAAACTTTTTCTGAGGAAAATGTACATAATTAAGGAATTGTGAGCACTCACCCCTGAGTTGTTATTAAAACAACACACCTGGGGCCACATTTGCTCCCTGACTCGTCGGTGCTAAACAGACAAGTGATTGAACATCAGCCTCACAGGGGCTTCCCCACACTCTCCCCCCAAGCTTTCCACATCCGGGCCCCTGTTCTCAGAGAAGGAAAAGATGGCGCGGAGCAGCGTGGCAGTGAGGGTGGGAAGTGCGTGCTGGGAGGCCTCCGTTGGCCCAGCTCTCAGGAGAAGAGCAGGGCTCATGGTTAACAGCACTGACTCTGAGATGGGCCACACCTGGATTCAGAGTCCATCTCTACCATCTAATTCCTGTGTGCTCTTCTACTTCTGAACCTCAGTTTCCTCACTGGTAAGATAAGGTGGATAATGGCTCCTGCTTTATAAGGTTGCAGTAAGGATTAGATATAGCCCTGGGCAGAGTTTCCAGCTAAATGGTCATTGCTCCTGGTCACGGGACAGCTGCCAAACAGCTAAGACATCCACATTCAAGGCAGAAAGGGCAAGAAGTGGGTGACACTAGCCGTATCTGTGCTATTAAATCTCCCCAACCCCTTGCCAATAGCAGTAGGAACTGCGATGAGCTTTTCTGTGCTCCCTGAGGTCTAGGCAGTTTCTTCTCCATAGTTTCTTCTATATCCTCCACCTATGAAGATTCTGTTCCTAAACCCACTTTCTCCTGCAGGAAGCCATCCCTGACCAAATGAGAGCTTGGTACCATGTCTATTTCAGTGAGGGCTACCACAGTGCATCTTCAAATCACTGTCTCTGTGGACACAGAGTGGGAGGAGATGGCAAGCACCCACCAGTGGGCCTTTCCCCAGTACTTTGTTATGATGCCTAATAGATACCACGAAAAGACACCAGAGTGCCAGTGTGAAAGCAAGCCCATGCGCCAGGTGGAGGAGGTCATCATGGATTACTCTATTGCCAGAGCCAGCTCCCCATGAAGGGAGGGTGCCCCACCCTGCCCAACACTGGAGCCAGGCTGCTCCTCACAGTGTGCTGCTGGCAAGTGGGAGCTGGGGAGACTGGCAACGCATCAGAAATACTCTAGACGAGGGCACTGCTTCTGACAGAAATGGCTCCCAGGATGCTCTAGACAAGGGCACTACTTCTGGTGGGAATGGCTCCCTGTATGTTCACCTGGGTAAGGGCTCACAAAGGCTTCCCCATCTCTACCTGGGGCTCAGGGTTGGTGTGTGACAGAGAAAAACGCACGAGGCCTGACCCTCAGTGTATCGCTCCGTGGCAGCTGCGTGGCTCATCTCACACTGGGTAGCCCAGGAGGTGAGCGCTTTCTGAGCTGGCAGGACACAAAGGTGGCCCTTCAAAGCCTGGGAAGTGAGGGAGGGCTGCTAGGGACAGGAGGGACTGGAAGGACAGTGAGATTCCAAAAGGCAGGAGGAGGGCTAGGGAATGGAGGTAAACACGGGCAGCCTGGGTCCGTAACACTGGATTTCCTCAAATCTAAGACATCAATTTGGGGATGAGCTTTCAAAACTCAGGCAAACTCTCCCTTAAATGACACAAGGGTAAAGTGCATCCTAATTCCAGAATCTCCTGATGTGGGGGTGGACTCAACAGCGGCCACACCTGCATCAAGCACTTCCTGTCCCCATCTCTGGTGCACGTGTGTCCTCATCTCATCTTCACAGCCACCCTATGAGGGACACCACTGCCAGTTCTATTTTACACAAGGAAGCTGGAAATTGGGGCTTGGCAATTCGGTCAAGGCCTTCTGTAGCCTTCACTGGCTGGAGTTCCTGCAAGGCTCATGGGAGGCAGGGGCTGTGGATGGGGCAGGTCCAGTTGGGGGAAGAAGAAAGGCAGTTGCCCAGGCCCTGGCCACCATCATCACCCACCTGTCTCATCCTCCTCCACTCAGCAATCAGGGCAACCTGCCTTCCCTTTGCACTTGGAGTGAAATCTAAGCGCCTTGCACAACTAAGTTCTTATCCCACACGGCCTGGGCCACTCCCCACCACATCCTTTCTCTCCTGAAAAGGACTCAGCCTCTAGTCATTGAGCCCATGGCCTGCTGACCTTCCAATTACAGTAACACTAGTCTCCTCTATTTCCTTCTTAGCTCTCTGAAATTGCCTGTTTCATTTTTGTTTGCTTGTTGGCTCCCTCTGGCCACACACACACTGGAATGTGAGCCCCACCACAGCAGGGACTTTTGTCTTTTTCTCACTGTTGCACACCTTGTGTTCTCTGAATGCATAAACCCACCCCACCCCCAGGGGGTAGCATGCCTTAACTTTGAACAAGTCACCCAAAGCAGGGGGCCCAGTGGGACCTAAGTCAGAAGCAAACAGAGCTGAGCAGTGTCCCAGAGGCTCGTCCTAGCCTGTGCAGATGACCCATCTCTAAGCCCTTTGTCCCTAAGAATGAGAGCTTCCTAAGTGCTCCTTTCTGCCCTCTGCTCTGCAACTTCAGACCCAGTTCTTCTCTGTCTTGTCCTGTTAGGAGTGGAGCTCAGGTGTCTCTCCATGTCCATTTGTCTTACCACACCAGAGGCAGCCTCTTCATCTGCGATGGCATCCCAAGGCCACTCAGCATTCCCAGAGTTATAGGAACTACTAAAAAAGTAGTTCCAGAACCTTCTTTCAGTGGAAAGCCATTGGAAGCTTGTGACCCTTTCGGGACATCAGTTAACATGTGCTTAGAGAGGTCTGGCCTGGCTCACCTTGGGGTTTATGAGAGAAGATGAAGTCCTGCCTTTGGAGAACTCGGTCTCCTTAGAAAACCAAGACTGGTGCTTGCACAGCTACAAAAGATTCATTCAGAATTATGTCGCCTTTAAGGCTAAATTGTAAAATAAAAACAGCAGGTGTCTGAAGAGTTCAGAAGCCACGGCGGGCTGGAATTGCCAGGAAGGGCTTCTCGGAGAAGGTGGGAGAGCAAGCAGCCTCAGCCCTCACAGACTTACAAGGATGAATTCTCTGGGAGAGGAAGGTGCTTCTGAGAGCATAATTGAAGTCTTGCTGATGTTGAGGTTTTTCCAATGCCCCCATGGGTTTTTGTTGCTTTTGTTTTATTTTCTAATATATTTTACAACTTCTACACATGTGGAAGTCAGAGATGAAAACTTACATTTCCCAATTAATGCCACTAAAACATCATTCTGACAGTTCTGTCAAGCATCTAAAGTTTCAAGCCCCTCCCAGCTTCGGGGAGCTGGGAGAGAGGGGCAGGAGCATAGCCCGCTCCCATGCCTTAACTGGCCCCAAGGATGGTTGGGGTTTGCAAACCATAATCAGAAGTGGAGAGAGAGGAGTGCTTCCCGGGAGAAGGAACTCAACGGGTAAGAAAGGTTCCACAGATGGAAATGCATAAGGAATTCACAAGAGTCTTACTGAACATGCATGGAAGCAGCAATTCCTATTCACCAAGAGCCCCGTTGCAGGTGCTGGGGGAGGAGCCCCCACTGCTGCAGCTGTGTCACTGCACAGCGTTTTTCTCTAATTCCTCTGCAAATGCAGAGGCTCCGCCCTAAGATTACTACTCACCGTGATTACAGACAAAAACTCTAATGTGCATTTGACACTTGAAACCCTTTATTTCATCAGATCTTCAAAACAGCCCCATAAGGAGCAGAATCTATAAACTAAAGAGACTGAGGCTCAGAGAAATTGAGTGGTTTGCCCTGAGTCACACAGCCAGCAAAAGCACTGGACTCCGCCTGGCATTCTTCTCTTCCAGTCCCCTCACTACACTCTCCACAGAGGCCTCATCCCACTATTCTACCTGCAGTCCTCACGAGTGTACACACTGAATCCAAGTATCAGACTGAGGAAGAAATCTTTTTTATGCAGTGTTTCCCCATTACAAAGTGATATTGCCTTGTCTTTTCATATTCCACTTTCCCCCAAAGCTGTATCATTAAGGAATATGTTCTGACTTATCCAGTAAAGTGTTTAACCTTTTTTAATGTTTTATTGATTCTTAAAGCTTTGGTTCCCCCAGAAGATCCTGATTACTACATTAACAATGTCATTGATATTCTTTTAACAGGCCCTCTGCAACATAAAATGCAGCATGAGAAAGATGGGCCTCAATGACCTGTTAATCAATGAGCTAGTCTTGCATCCATCTGCTGCACATTGCAGGAGAATGGGTGGTGAGAAGATCGACTCTCAGGTTCTGGCAGGGGCTGTGACATCCAAGCCCAGCCAGCTGGGCTGCCCGAGTGTGCAGCAAATGCCCCCTTTGGAGGCAGTTGGTGGAAGACGAAAGCATTTTTCTCCACGTTGCTCCCTCCAACCCCTTACAACCAACCTGGTTTTCACAAAGCCAAATTCAACTTCAAGGGCAGCCATGCATTACCACTGGAAGCTTTCAGCAGAGTTGAGATATAAAGTCCAAATACATTTTTTTTTTTCCTGAGACAGAGTCTCACTTGTTACTCAGGCTGTAGTGCAGTGCCACAATCACAGCCATCTGAGGTGCAAGCGATCCTCCCACCTCAGCCTCCTGAGCATCTGGAGCTATAGGTGTGCACTACCATGCCTGGCTTTTTTATTTTTTGTAGATACAGGGTTTCACCATGTTGCCCAGACCAGTCTCAAACTCCTGGCTCAAGTGATCCTCCTGATTTAGCCTCCCAAAGTGCTGGGACTACAGACATGAGCCACCACAACCAGTCAAGTCCAAAATCTTTAGCAAGGCATGCAGGCCCTCATGTCCTGGCCTCCACTCCACCTGGCAGCCTCATCTTTCTTCACTCACACCTCTCTGACATCTATGCTGCAGCCACACCCACCTACCAGGATTAGGGTAAGGCAAGGGAAGCACTTGCTTCAGGGGCAAAATTAAAAGGGGCAACAAAAAACTCAGTGATCAAGACAAATGTTATTTTAATGCAATATTTTTTAAAAAATCAAAATCAGTGCAAAAGATCCATGGTTAACAGATATCAGAAGTTTAAGACATGATCTGCCCTGCACTCACATGTTCCAGCCTCACCTGCCACAGTCGAATCCTGGCCCCACCTACTCCTTCTGGTTTACCAAACTGTGCTCTTTCTCACCTCCTGTGCCATTTTCCCTACCTAGAAGAGTCCCCTGTAAATCATCCTTCAGGCATGAGCTGTGATGTCACCCTTTTCAGGCAAGTCTTCCTTGACACTCACAATAACTACCCACACACGCACATGCACACACCCGGGACTCAAGCTCCTACTCTGTGCTCTAGTAACACCCTCCTAGTATTCACTATATGCGATCACAATTGCCTGGCTGTCTCCCTGACCCATCTATAAGCTCCATGAAAGTGGAGGCTGAACTTCTACTGTTGCTGTCACCACTGTTTCCAGAGCTGGTGGCAATGGTTGGGACTATGGCTGCAGTGACAGCTCCTGTGAAGCTGGACGAGAAGAGGGCTCAGAAGAGAGCCCTCTTGGTGAAGGCTGCCTGCACCAAGTCAGGTTGGGCCCACACGGAGACAGGTCCCTGGGAAGTCCTGATGGGCTGGGGACCTCATGCAGGCTGCTGGCTCCCCCACCTGAAACCGCATCCGCAGATGCTATGAGATTAGGGTTGATGGACCTGAAACACTGAAGGAGAAACTGAGAGACATCCAAGAAACACAGAAGTTTGGGTCCCAATGTGAGAGAGACAGCAGCCCAAAGGACCAGGTGTCATTTTCAGGGACAGGTTAGGGATGGCTGTTTTTTTTTTTTGCCAGCCTTTCTCTGGGTGGTCTGTGCCTATTTACTCTTGCTGGGATATTTTCTGTCTCGCAGCGGTAGTGGTGAGGCAGTTGTGACAAGGAGCCTGGCTGGGTGGGAGGAGACAGAGCCAGATGCAGGTAGACCAGCAGGCCTTGTGCATTCCCCGCTTCCCCAGCCCACCTCCCTCCCACTCCTCAGGTTTGGGTGATTACAGCCAAGGATGACAGCTCTTGAAACGGAGAGGGGCTAGGACAAAAGTGCCAAGACTTTAATAAGATAAGGTGGGAAGCCAAAGGGAGAATGGGGCTGATAAGCCTGGGCCATCTCTTCTGCAAAGCACCACCCCTTCTCCTCCTAAATCGCCTGCCCCTAGTCCATCAACACCCCCTTGCTAAATTTACCAGAAGAGATATGAGCTAGGGCTTGGGCTTTAGCCCAATATATACTCCATGGTATTCACTTAGCAGCCAATGTAGCTGATTACCCCAGGGACATATGAACTCTGGGAGGAAAGATAACAAGACACTGAAGGATGTTTCTCCATAAAAGAAAGAGTATGACACCCAACAACCTGCACTCCACTGACAAAGCCTCTCTCCTCAGCCAATCTCCAGCCAGGCTCCTCTGAGCCCTCTTCTCGTCCAGGCCTCAACCAAACATTCACTGGGTTTCTTTTTTCTTTTTTTTTTTTTTGAGATGGAGTCTTGCTCTGTCCGCCAGGCTGGAGTGCAATGGCACGATCTCGGCTCACTGCAACCTCCGCCTCCCGAGTTCAAGCGGTTCTCCTGCCTTAGCCTCCCCAGTAGCTGGGATTACAGGCACCCACCACCATGCATGGCTAATTTTTGCATTTTTAGTAGAGATGGGGTTTTGCCACGTTGGCCAGGCTGGTCTCGAACTCCTGACCTCAGGTGATCCTCCAGCGTTGGCCTTCCAAAGTGCTGGGATTATAAGTGTGAGCCACTGCGCCTGGCCTGTTCACAGGGTTTCTAACAGCTCAAGGCCATATCCCTAGGATGACCCTGGGCCTGCTTAAAGTGCCTGCCTGAGAAAACTCAAGGCTGCCAAAAAGATTTACTGTTTTTTTCAGCCAACACCTGAAGACAATATAGAGCCTCTGTCTCCCACTCTCTGAGGAAGGACAGGGCCCTACCTCAGTAACTGCCAGCCTCAGCCACAGCTGACCTAGTCGCATTTACACAAAGTCTGCATTTTTCACTTCCCTAACTCTGCTAAGCTTCTGCTTTCCCATCCCTACTCCCTCTCTGTCTCTTAAAACACCTGTTCCCCTCTGCACAAATCAAAGAAGTGTTCAGTTCTTGCGGAATTCTTTTCCCTACTGCAGTAGTTATTGCTGATTAAAATCTGGCCTCACCACTTTAATCAGTGTCCAGCTTTGTTTATCTTTGATATTCAGAATAATAATTTATGACAAGCATAATAAACACAAAAATATATGAAAGGCTACTGACTAAGCCATTATAAACAAGATCTAATTAGAAATTTGGAGAATGGAAATGAGAATGATGGAAATATACTGCTCAATAGATGGGCTGATGGTAGAGAGGAGGGGCAGTGAGTCAGAAGGCCGTGTGTTTCTTCAAAATAAGACCCATTGACCAGCAGTATCTGTATCCCCTGGGAACTCGCCCCAGACCGCCTGAGTTAGAATGCGCCTTTAACACTACTCCCGGGTGAAGTGTATGCACGGTAAAGTCTGAGAAGCAGTGATGTGGTTCTCAGCCTTGACTGCACACTGGAGGGATCTGGGAGCTTTAAAAAGTACTTACGCTTTCCTCCTTTACTGTCAGAGAGCTTCCAAGTAAGTAGCTTGGGGTATGAAACTGTAAACGTTCCCCTGGTTATTTTAATGTGCAGCCAAGTTTTAGAACCACTGACTTAGACTCTTAGAAAAGGGATAGGGATGAAAAATGTAAAAATTACAGGATGTGGAGCACAGAATTAGAAGAATCAACATACATAGGACAGAAGTCCTACCTGGAGAGATGAAAGAAAAAGGAGAAGAGGGAATACTTTCTGAAAAAAAAAAACTGACTGAAAACTTCCAAGAATAAAGGAAATGTTGAAGACCCTATGATGATATATCGAAAGAACTCATAGAGTGCCAAAAAGGAAAGATTTTTAAAAATTCACATAGAAAAATATAGGCTGAGTGTGGTGGCTCACGTCTGTAATCCCAGCACTCTGGGAGGCTGAGGTGGGAGGATCGCTTGAAGCCAGGAGTTTAAGAAATATTACATTGATATTTGGGAATATTAAGGACAAAGAGAAACCTTTAAAACTTCAGAGTGAAGAGGTAGATACCCAAACAGGAAAGAGAACTAGATGACAGATGTCTCAACAGCCACACCCAAATGTCATTTCAGTCTTTTCATATATTTAAAGTAGTGAAGAGAAAAAAAAAATTAACTCAGCATTTTTTATCTAGTTAAACTATCATTTAAAAATTAGGGTGGAATATCCACAGTGGTACAAGGCCTCAGAGGGTTTGCCATAAAAGACCACCTGTGAACCACCTGTGTCAGTCCAGGTCCATGGGGGAAGCAGAGCTGGAAGCTCAAGCACTGCAGTGGGAAAATGGAGGAGAAGGATCAGGCAGGGGCGGCAGGGGAGCAGCTCACAGACTGTTCCTTTGGCCCAGGCTCCAATAAGGCTCAGCACAGTGCTGTCGCTGATGCTGGCTTTATTTAAATATGTGAGATTTGGCTCATTATGGATTTTGCATTAATTTTGATTTTTCAATATTATTTGTCTTTAATTGCTCAGTTTTTTGACACCCCCTTAAATTTTGCTCCTGAGGCGAATGCCCCACCCACCTGACCCTCTAGGCCTCTAAGGATAGGGATATTCGCAAAAAACCACCTCAGTTAATCAATGCTCCAACCCAGGCACCATCCAGGTTCATGGTTCTTCTCTGGTTGTGAAAATCAAAAACCGGGCCACCACCCACTTCTCAGCCCTATCCCCAGCCAGCCAGCAGAGCATTGCAGAATGTGGGCTTGCATTGTGAACACTCTGAAGATTGAAATTCAGCCTGAGAACTTTGTGGCTGGAGATGGCTCCTGCTGCGATTAGGGAATATGACAGATGGCATAAGATATTACAGTAATTTTACTGACAAAGCACTAAGCATATCACAAAAGAAGTTCAAGATCAATTCATCTGCTTCCAAGCAGAAGCGAGTCTAACAGGCAGTGAAACATCATCTTGATAACGTAGTTGTTCCAAAAGAAGAAGGAATTAACCAGGCTACACTAAATGTGTCTGTATGACATGCTTTTTTGTTTCTGTTACCCTGATACGGACTTAAAATTCCATTTGTATAGAAATAAACTAAGCTTCCGAAGTTATCTTCCTGCTCTGGGGAGTTATCTCAGGAGGTTTGCTGCAGAATTTTTCTCTGACTAAATGGGATCTTAGGCTCAGAGGCTGCAAGGTGTCAGCTTTTGTTGTTAAATAGTAAAGCACACCCTACTTCCAGCCACTAAAACTGTGCTTCTTTAAGGGTGGTATCCATTAAGGTTGTTTGGTTACAAACAAAGAAAACTGGCTCTGAGCAACTTGCTATCCTTCCAACAAGTTCTTCTTCTACTTAATATTAACTAAAGAATCAGCTGAGCAGGTTAAAATTAGAATGGGAATCATGCAGTGCATTGGATGGTAGAAAATAGTTGACAACTCTCTCAGGGTTTATTCATTCCAACAATAGAACCCGCTGCATCCATTCTTTTCTGCATTCTCTACAATTTTTTCATTATTTTTTTTAGTATGATGTTTTGCAATCTAGCATTCTCCCCTCAAGACTGAAAGTCCCAAGAAAATGAGTCCATTTGTCCATGTTTGAGTCATATGCCCATGCTAGGTTGACAATCTCACCAAGATGTTCCTCAGTGAGTGAGGAAAGTTCACTAAAGAGACACGGCAGTGCTGTTCCAAGAAAAGAAAGAGCTGGGTGCTGGGTGGGCAAGGACCACAGAGGAACTAAGAAGAGAGGCCATTTCTCCTACTGTCCCATCTCCAAAGAAAAGGAGGAAGTAAAAACTGAAAAATAACAGACTGATCAGTGCCACTGGCCAGGCCTGTAGGTTAAAGATTAACCCCCACCCAAACCGCTTGTGCTATCTATAGATCACAGACAATGGTATGAAGAAATACTTGCCTTGCTCACCACCCCCACCTAGTCACATACCCCATGCTTGCTGGATCTATCATGACCCTTTCACGTGGACCCCTTAGAGTCTTAAAAGCCCTTAAAAGGGCCAGGAACTCTTTCTTCAGGGAGCTTCGTTCTTGAGATGCAAGTCTGTCGACACTCCCAGTGGAATAAAGCCTCTTCCCTCTTTAACCTGGTGTCTGAGGGGTTTTGTCTGTGGCTTGTCCTGCTACATTTCTTGGTTTCCTGACAGGGAAGCGAGGTGATTAAGGGATGGTCGAGGCAGCCCCTTAGGCGGCTTAGGACTGCCCTGTGGAGCATCCCTGCGGGGGACTCCAGCCAGCTTGAGCGATGTGGATCCTGAGAGTGCTCCTGGGTAGGCATTTGCCCCAGTGCAATGCCTCGTCAGAGTGGTGCACGGCAGGCCCCCACAGAGGATCAACGCAGGGGCTGAACACCAGGAAGCAACTGGCGCTTGGAGTCTGGACATCTGGAATACAGTAGGACCAGTCCTGGGAACTTACCCACTCCATTTGAGTGGAAGCGTGGCCTGATCACCCATGGTGTGCCCTTATCGGCACTTTGGTCTCAGTTTTGATTTTGATTTGGCTTGGCTTGTTTGAAAAAAAGGAAAGTGAAAGTGAGTGAATGCTTGTTTGAGATGGGCACCAGATGGACAGCGGTTGCCGTCCGATGTGAGTGTTGAGCTCTGAGCTGCAGTTCCATAGGATACCTCATACAGCTAAGTGGCAGTTCGTGCTGGCGCCTGGTACCAGCCTGCCTAAGCTAAGAGGATCTGAGATTCCCACAAGGGAAGTGGCCGGTGTCGGGCGAGGCAAGTGAGTGACCCCTTTACCCTTTCCCTTCTTGTGTTGTGAGCGTCGTTTTTGTCTGGTGGGGGTGGGGGCAGTGGAGATGGGTGAGATGCAAAGTAGGCCCACTCCATTAGGAACTGTTTAAAGAATTTCAAAAAAGGTTTTAATGGAGATTATGGGGTTAATATGACCCCAGGAAAACTTAGGACCTTGTGTGAGATGGATTGGCCAGCATTAGAAGTGGGTTGGCCATCAGAAGGAAGCCTAGACAGGTCCCTTGTTTCAAAGGTATGGCACAAGGTAACTGGTAAGCCAGGATACCCAGACCAGTTTCCATACATAGACACTCGGTTACAGCTGGTTTTAGGCCCCCCATGGTGGTTAAGAGGACAGGCAGCAGCAGTACTAATGGCAAAGGGACAGACAGCCAAGGAAGAATCCTGCTCCACCTGCCGAGGGAATTCGGCTCCTAAAGTCCTGTCCGACCCAACATCAGAGGATTCATGGCAAGAAATGGTGCCCGTGGCCCCCCTCTTTCACCAAGAAGGAAGGCCTACCACTCCTGAGCCCTCTGCGCCCGAGCTTCCACAAGGCCTACGTACCCCTAGGCCACCCAGAGTAGAAAAGAAAGGATGTGAGACCTTGGGAGAAACCCCTCCCTTGGCAGCCTGTTTGAGGCCTAGAACTGGGATACAAATGTCCCTGAGAGAGCAATGGTATACTGGGGTAGACAAGGACAGGCATATGGTGGAAAGGCATGCCTTTGTGTACCAACCCTCCACCTCTGCTGATCTCCTCAATTAGAAAAACAATACCCCGTCCTATACTGAAAAGCCTCGAGCTATAATTGATTTCCTCTAAACTACTATGCAGACCCACAACACTACTTGGGCTGATTGCCACCAGTTGCTCATGTACCTCTTTAACACGGATGAAAGGCGAAGGGTGCTCCAAGCAGCAACTAAGTGGCTAGAGGAACATGTTCCTGCTGATTACCAAAACCCCCAAGAGTATGTGAGGATCAAATTACCAGGAACAGATCACCAGTGGGACTCAAATGAAAGACAGGGTATGCAAAGGCTAAACTGGTACAGGGAAGCCCTTCTGGAAGGGTTAAAAAAAGGGAGCTCAAAAAAAAGGGAGCTCAGAAGGCCATAAATGTTAACAAAGTCTCTGAGGTCCTTCAAGGAAAAGATGAGAGTCCTGCACAATTTTACGAGAGACTATGTGAGGCCTATTGTATGTGTACTCTGTTTGATCCCGACAGCCCTGAAAATCAGCACATGCTTAGCATGGCTTTAGTTAGTCAAAGTGTAGAAGATATTAGAAGAAAACTACAGAAACAGGCTGGGTTTGCAGGCATGAATACCTCACAGTTATTGGAGATAGCCAACCAGGTGTTGTGAATAGAGATGTGGTAAACTGCAGAGAGAACCACAGAGAGAGCGAACGCCAAGCCTGGTGAAACACCAACCTGCTAGCCGCAGCTACTAGAGGGGTCCCCCCAAAGGGGCGACAGAAGGGGGCCCCAGGAAAAATACCCAGTCTGGCCATCCATGTTTGCAGCGTAACCAGTGTGCTCACTATAAGGAAATAGAACATTGGAAGGACAAGTGCCCCCAGTTGAAAGGGAAACAAGGTGGCTCTGAGCAGGAGGCCTCAAACAAGGATTGTTCAATCTGGCAGGAGGGTTACTGGACTGAGGGGGACCGGGCTCATGTGCTCCCAAAGAGCCCATGGTCAGGATGACAGTCGGGGGCAAGGACATTGAGTTTCTTGTCCATACTGGTGCTGAACACTCAGTAGTAACCACCCCAGTTGCCCCCTTATCCAAAAAGACTATTGATATAATTGGAGCCACAGGGGTTTCAGCAAAGAAAGCTTTCTGTTTCCCCCGGACCTGCACTGTGGTGGGGGGGGGGCATAAGGTAATTCACCAGTTCCTGTACATGCCTGACTGCCCCTTGCCTTTACTAGGAAGGGACCTACTTAGCAAGCTGAGAGCCACTATCTCTTTTACAAAGCACAGCTCTTTACAGCTCAAGTTACCTGGAACGGGAGTCATCATGGCCCTTATGGTTTCTTGGGAGGAGGAATGGAGACTCTTCTTATCTGAGCCAGGCCAAGAGATAGGACCAGCTCTGGTTAAGTGGTGGCCAAGGTTGTGGGTGGAAGACAACCCTCCAGGGCTGGCAATCAAACAGGCCCCCATACTCATAGAATTAAGCCTGGGGCCCAGCTGGTCAGGCAAAAGCAGTACCAGGTCCCAAGAGAAGCCCTTAAGGGCATACAGGTCCATCTCAAGTGCCTGAGGGCCTTTGGAATTGTAGTCCTTTGTCAGTCTCCATTGAACACTCCCCTCCTACCTGTTCCCAAGCCGGGGACCAAGGACTACAGGCCAGTACAGGATTTGTGCATGGTCAACCAAGTTACAGTGACTTTGCATCCAATGGTACCTAACCCGTACACATTGTTGGGGTTGCTGCCAGCTAAGGACAGCTGGTTCACCTGCTTGGACCTAAAAGACGCTTTCTTTAGCATCAGACTAGCCCCTGAGAGCCAAAAACTGTTTGCCTTTCAGTGGGAGGATCCAGGGTCAGGTGTCACCACTCAGTACACTGGGACCCAGCTCCCCCAAGGGTTCAGGAACTCCCCCACCATCTTCGGGGAGGTACTGGCTTGAGACTTCCAGAACTTTCCCACCAGAGACCTAGGCAGTCAGGTGTGCCAAGGGAACGGATACCCTGCTTTGGCACCTGGAGGACTGTGGGTGTAAGGTGTCCAAGAAGAAAGCTCAGATCTGCAGACAGCAGGTACGTTACCTGGGATTTACTATCCAACAGGGAGAGCACAGGCTGGGATCAGAAAGAAAGCAAGTCATCTGCAACCTGCTGGAGCCTAAGACCAGAAGGCAGGTGAGAGAATTCTTAGGAGCTGTAGGGTTCTGCAGCTCCTAAGAGCTGTGGATCCCAAACTTTGCAGTATTGGTTAATCCCCTGTACGGAGTCACAAAGAGGGAAGATAAGGAAACTTTCAAATGGGGGTCTCAACAGCAACGAGCTTTTCATGAGTTAAATGACAAACTCATGTCGGCCCCAGCCCTGGGGCTACCTGACCTAACAAAAACTTTCATGCTGTATGTGTCAGAAAGAAAAAATGACAGTTTGAGTTTTAACCCAGATGGTGGGGCCCTGGCCAAGACTGGTAGCCTACCTCTCCAAATAGCTAAATGGAGTTTCTAAGGGTTGGCCCCCAGGCTTAAGAGCCTTGGCAGCAACTGTCCTGCTGGCACAAGAGGCAGATAAGCTAACTCTTGGGCAAAACCTAAACATAAAGGTCCCCCCATGCTATGGTAACACTAATGAACACCAAAGGTCATCACTGGCTAACAAATGCTAGACTAACTAGGTACCAAAGCTTGCTCTGTGAGAATCTCTGCATAACCACTGAAGTCTGCAAGACGCTGAACCCCACCACCTTGCTCCCAGTGTCAGAGAGCCCAGTTGAACATAACTGTGTAGAGGTGCTGGACTCAGTTTATTCTAGCAGGCCTGACTTCTGAGACCATCCTTGGATGTCAGTAGACTGGGAGCTGTACGTGGACAGGAGCAACTTTGTCAACTCACAAGGAAAGAGGTGTGCGGGACATGCAGTGGTAACCCTGGATGCTGTCATTGAAGCCAAATTGTTGCCCCAGGGCACTTCAGCCCAGAAGGCCAAACTCATTGCTTTAATTTGGGCCTTAGAGCTAAGTGAAGATAAGACTAAACATTTACACTGACTCTCAGTATGCTTTTTTAACTCTCCAAGTGCATGGGGCATTATACAAGGAAAAAGGCCTGTTGAACTCTGGGGGAAAAGACATAAAATATTAGCAAGGGATCCTGCAATTATTAAAGGCAGTTTGGAAGCCCCAAAAGGTGGCAGTCATGCACTGCAGAGGACATCGGCGAGCTTCCACCTCGATCGCCTTGGGGAACTCCTGAGCTGACTTGGGGGCTCAAAAAGCAGCATCCACCCCCTCCTGGGCATCAGTCACAGCCCCCCTGCTCCCTCAGGCACCTGACATTGTACCTACTTATTCTAAAGAAGAGAAGGACTTTCTCCAGGCAGGTGACAGAAGAGGGGTGGATCTGGTTATCGGACAGAAGAGTAGCTGTGCCACAACTGCTAGGAGCCGCAGTCATACTGGCTGTGCATGAGACCACCCACCTAGGCCAAGAGTCACTTGAAAAGTTGTTAGGCCAGTACTTCTACATCTCGCATCTGTCAGCCCTTGCCAAAACAGTGGTGTAGCAGTGTCACCTGCCAGCAGCACAATGCTAAGCAAGGTCCCACTGTCCCACCCGGCACACAAGCTTATGGAGCAGCCCCCTTCGAATATCTCCAAGTAAACTTCACCAAGATGCCCAAATGTGGAGGTAACAAGTATTTGCTAGTTCTAGTGTGTACATACTCTGGGTGGGTGGAGGCCTATCCAACATGGACCAAGAAAGCTCGTGAAGTAACCCGTGTGCTTCTCCGAGATCTCATCCCTAGCTTTGGACTGCCCTTACGAATCGGCTCAGACAACCGGCTGGCGTTTGTGGCTGACTTGGTACAGAAGAGAGCAAAGGTATTGGGATCACATGGAAACTACATACCACCTACCGACCACAAAGTTCCAGAAAGGTGGAGAGGCTGAATCGGACTATCAAAAATAGTTTAGGGAAAGTGTGTCAAGAAACAGGATAAAGTGGGTACAAGCTCTCCCTATGGTATTAAGATTAGATGTGCCCCTTCTAAAAGAACAGGATATTCCCCTTATGAAATATTATATCATAGGCCCCCTCCCATACTACAGGGACTCCCAGGCACTCCTCAAGGACTAGGTGAAATTGAGTTACAGAGACAGCTACAGGCTTTAGGGAAAATTACACAAAAAATTTCAGCCTGGGTAAATGAGAGGTGCCCCGTTAGCTTATTCCCTCCAGTTCACCCTTTCTCTCTAGGTGATCAGGTGTGGATCAAGGATTGGAATGTAGCCCCCTTTCGGCCACAGTGGAAAAGACCCCAGACCGTTGTCTTGACCACTCCCACCGTTGTAAAGGTAGAGGGAATCCCAGCCTGGATCCACCACAGCCATGTAAAACCTGCAGCACCTGAGACCTGGAAAGTGAGACCAAGCCCAGACAACCCCTGCAAAGTGACTCTGAAGATGACAAACCCTGCTCCACTCACACCTGGAAGCTGACTGGTCCACGCATGGCCGAAGCATAAGGAAACTCATCATGGGACTCATTTTCCTTAAAGTTTGAACTTGTACAGTAAGGACTTCAACTGGCCTTCCTCAGACTGAGGACTGTACCCAGTGTATACATCAAATCGCTGAGGTAGGACAAAAGGTTGATGCAGTCCTATTATTTTATAGTTATTATGAGTGTACTGGGACTCTAAAAGGAACTTGTTTGTGTAATGCTACTCTATACAAGATATGTAGCCCAGGAAGTGACCAGCCTAATGTGTGCTCTACCCCATCTGAGCCCCCTATGAATACCGTTTTTGAAATAAGATTGCAGACTGGCAGCTGGGGAAAAGCTGATATGAGTAAATAACTGGAACAGAAGAGAAAGGAGTCCCCAAACAAATTATCTTAAAATTTGATGCCTGTGCAGCAATCAACAGTGACCTGTATGGAAATAGGATAAGATGTGGCTCTCTAGATTGGGAAAGGGGCTATATAGTAGAAAATAAGTATGTTTGTCATGAATTAGGAATGTGTAGTGATGAATGTAGTTACTGGTCCTGTGTCATTTAGGCCACCTGGAAAAAAAAGATGAGAGGGACCCTGCCCACCTTCAAAAAGGAAAGAGTAACTCTTCCTGCACTAGTGGTTACTGTAACCCATTAGGACTACTAATTACCAATCTCCTTGATCCCTGTTGGAAAACAGGAGAGTATGTAACTCTAGGAATTGATGGAACTGGACTGGATCTCTGAGTAAATATTTTAATCCAAGGGGAGATCCACAGGTGCTTTCCCAAACCAGTGTTTCAGACCTTTTATGATGAACTGAATCTGCCAGCACCAGGGCTTCCACAAAAAAAAAAAAAAAAAAGGCAACTTGTTTCTCCAGTTATCAGGAAATGTAGCTCATTCCCTCAATGTTACTTCCTGTTATGTATGTGGGGAACCACTATGGGAGACCAATGGCCTTGGGAAGCCCGAGAATTGGTGCCTACTGATCCAGTTCCTGACATAATTCCAGTCCAGAAGGCCCAAATTAGCAACTTCTGGGTCCTGAAAACCTCGATTATTGGATAATACTGCATAGCCAGAGAAGGAAAGGACTTCACCATCCTTCTAGGAAGGCTCAATTGTCTAGGACAGAAGCTGTATAACAGCACAACAGGGACAGTCACCTGGTGGGGTCTAAACCATACTGAAAAGAATCCCTTCAGTAAATTTCCTAAATTACAGACTGCTTAGGTCCATCCAGAATCTCATCGAGACTGAACGGCTCCCTCTGGACTATACTGGATATGTAGGCACAGAGCCTACACTCCATCACCTGATCAATGGGTAAGTAGTTGTGTCATTGGCACCATTAAGCCATCCTTTTTCCTACTGCCCGTAAAAACAGGTGAGCTCCTAGGTTTCCCTGTCTATGCCCGAGAAAAGAGGAGCATATCTACAGGAAATTGGAAAGATGATGAGTGGCCCCCCGAAAGGATCATACAGTACTATAGGCCTGCCACATGAGCACAAGGCAGCTCCTGGGGATACCGAACCCCCATCTACATGCTCAACCAGATCATATGGTTACAGGCCATATTAGAAATAATCACTAATGAAACTGGCAGAGCTTTGACTCTTTTAGCCCAGCAGGAAACCCAAATGAGAAATGCCATCTATCAGAATAGATTGGCCTTAGACTATTTGCTGGCAACTGAAGGAGGAGTCTGTGGAAAATTCAACTTGACCAATTGCTGTCTGCAAATAGATGATCAAGGACAAGTAGTTGAAAATATAGTTAGAGACATGACAAAGCCAGCACATGTGCCCATGCAGGTTTGGCATAGGTTTGATCCTGGACCCTTGTTTGGAAAATGATTTCCAGCTCTAGGAAGATTTAAAACTCTTGTAATAGGCAAATAATAGTGTTAGGAACCTGCATGTTACTCACCTGTATGTTACATGTATTTCTCCACTTACTAAGAGGCTTTGTTACCACCTTAGTTCATCAAAAGACCTCAGCATAAGTATACATGAATCACTATTAATCTGTCTCACAGGAAGATCTAGATAGTGAGGATGAGAATGAGAACTCCCACTAGTGAGTGAGGTTCTCAAAGGGGGGAATGAGAAGAGAGGCCATTTCTCCTACTGTCCCCTGTCTCCAAAGAAAAGGAGGAAGTAAAAACTGAAAAATAACAGACTGATTGACGCCACTGGCCAGGCCTGTAGGTTAAAGATTAACCCCCACTCTAACCACTTGTGCTATCTATAGATCACAGACAATGGTATGGAGAAATACTTGCCTTCCTCACCACCTCTACCTAGTCACGCAGACAATGGTATGGAGAAATACTTGCCTTGCTTACCACCCCTACCTAGTTGCATACCCCATGCTTGCTCAGTCTATCACAACCTTTTCACGTGGACCCCTTAGAGTTATAAGCCCTTAAAAGGGCCAGGAACTCTTTCTTCAGGGAGCTTGGTTCTTGAGATACAAGTCTGCCAATGCTCCCAGCCGAATAAAGCCTCTTCCTTCTTTAACCCGGTGTCTGAAGGGTTTTGTCTGTGGCTCGTCCTGCTACAGACCCAATTCTTCTCAAGTCAGATCCACACTTTTATGCACACTGAAGCTCTGAAGTTTCCCAACAATGAAAGGTTTAGAAAATGCTCTTTGCACAGTGTCTGATACAACACACAAAACCTTATCATTATCATCTTCACCATCATCAGCTAATGTTATTACTTAGAAAATCTGGCCGAGTATTAATAAAGGTGGGGTGTTTACTGTGGCAAAGTGAAGGCTGCCTTGAAATGGCTAATTTTTTTCTCAATAGAAGAAATAAAAAAGGGTGCCAAGAGTGGTGGCTCATGCCTGTAATCTCAGTACTTTGGGAAGGCTAAGAGGGTGGATCCCTTGAGCTCAGGAGTTCGAGATCAGCCTGGACAACATGGCGAAACACCATCTTTACAAAAAAATACATAAATTAGCTTGGTGTGGTGGCTTGTGCCCATAGTCCCAGCTACTCAGGTGGCTGAAGTGGGAGGATCGCTTGAGCCCAGGAGGGGATCAAGAGGTTGCAGTAAGCCAAGATTGTGCCACTCCACTCCAGCCTAGGCAACACATTAAGAATCAGTTTAAGAAAAAAAAAAGAAAGAAAGAAAATACAAAAGCGAGAAAACTGGTTATTGTTGGTATCTGCTTCTGGAGAGCCCTGGATTCCTGCTGCAGCCCGTGGGTCACTGCCCTGCCACACAAAGGACCATGTATCCATTAGGCACGATGGGCACACACTTAGGGGCACACAAAATTTTTTTAAATTAGAAGAAAAAAATGAATGTTTAAATTGAAGAAAATGCATAATGTTATATATTAGTCTTTATACCAAAGCAGTTGCAAAATTTAACCACAAAAGTCATAATGTAGCCCCAAGTCACCCCCCACCCACCGTGGAATTTGTATGCTCTGTACAGGAGAGCAAGGGCTAACTTTACTCCCATTCCTGACCAACAATCTGCCTCCAGCTCACATGGGACCTTGCTGAATCATCCCCAGTGCTTTTCTCAGAAGTGGGATCTAAAGTTATTCACAAATTCTGCATTCTTTTCTTTTCTAAAAACTCTACTTCTGTGACGGATTACAAATCCTTCATTCTTTATTCAATAAATATTAATTAAGTATTTAGTATTACACATGCAGACACTCTGCAAAATACTGGGACAAAATTGGCCAAGACAGGCTTAGTTTTTGTGCTTATGGGGATTAAAGTCAAATTGCAGAAACATGTAATCAATGTGCTTATCTTACTGGGCTGTAATTAGTTAGTAGAGGAATATATATCTATGTCTAAGATTTTCTACATTTACACTGATCATAGCATATATAACCTACCTCCTGAAGTTGCCATTCACACACACACACAAACACGCGCACACACACACACACACACAGAGTTCAGACAAATATGTTGTCTCTTCTTCTGTAACTTTTCCCCCAAATGCCTATCCTCACTACCCCCATGAAGTCCCCTGATAAAAACCCTTATTCAAATAAGTCTAGAATACAGACTTCTCATTGTGACCCCGCAAGAACAGAGGAAAGAACAGATGAATGGATGGTGTTAAATTGATATGTTAAGACCCTACCCCCCAAATGGATGGTATTAAGACAGTGGGTCTTTAGGAATTAATTAAGTCATGAGGGTGGAACTTTCATGATGAGGTAGTGCCCTACAAGAAGAGACATGCAACAGCTTCCTCTCCACAATATAAGAAAACCTGGACCCTGCTGGCACACTAATCTTGGACTTCTCAGACTCCAGAACTGTGAAATGTTTGTTTAAGCCACCCAATCTATAAGGCACTTTTGTTACAGCAGCCCAAACAAAATGAGACAAATGGATGGATGGATGGATGGAGAGACGGATGGATGAATAATAGACTGAATAGAGGAATAAGAGGTGGATGGGTGGAGGGAAGAAATAATGAGGATGAAAGAAGATGAATAGGGAGATCGAGGAGTGGATGCCTAGATAAATAAATACATAAAAGAATAAAAAGAAGATAGAAAATGAAAGAAAAAAAAGAATAACTAGAAAGATGGATAAATTAATATACATATAGAACTTTGACAGTAGGGATAAATAAATGGGTAGAATCCCAGCACTTTGGGAGGCCGAGACGGGCGGATCACGAGGTCAGGAGATCGAAACCATCCTGGCTAACATGGTGAAATCCCATCTCTACTAAAAATACAAAAAATTAGCAGGGCATAGTGGTGGGTGCCTGTAGTCCCAGCTACTCGGGAGGCTGAGGCAGGAGAATGGCGTGAACCTGGGAGGCAGAGCTTGCAGTGAGCCGAGATTGCGCCACTGCACTCCAGCCTCAGCGACAGAGCCAGACTCCATCTCAAAATAAATAAATAAATAAATAAATAAATAAATAAATAGGTAGATGGAAGGAGAAGGCAACAACTGATTTGAGGGAAAAGGGAATGAAGGGATGTGTGAATATATATATTATTTAAAAAATTATAGACAATTCAGTAAGCAAGCATGAACATAAGGGTGAAATGAATAAATGGATGAATAGATGGACAATTAGATAAATGAACATAGTGATGGGCTACTAAATGGGCAGATGGAAGGATCAAGTAATGCAGTAAGAGGGGATAGATGTAGGGAAGGTCGAGCTGATATTTGGAAGGGCAGATATATACATGAATAGGAGGGTGATGCAAGATAGATACACTGATGACTTAATGGATAAATGAACACACAAATAATGGGTGGCCAAAGTAACACAGGTAGAAATAGATGGAGTTTCATTTGGTCTGGTACAGGGAATGGTAGATTTGTGGGTACATGAATTTATGAGTGGATTGCATGAATAACTGGATGAGTAGATAGATCAATGGATGATGAATTGGTGAATGAAGATTCAATAAACAGGCGGGCATATGAGCATATATGAGAAGATACTGTATTTAATGTGATATACTAGAATGTGGAACACAAAGTGTTATGTTATAGCTTGGCCTAATACTGCTTTCAACTCTTTGGGGTCTGAATGTCTCCAAAAGCATCTGAGGTAATTAGCTCTGTAAAACCTTGAAAGCAGATGCCCATTCGGACTGCAGTGACACAGGAAGATTTTATAGGGAGGCTGGCATATTCACCAAAGTGAAAAAAACATGGGGCTGAAGGAAGCTGAGGGCCCCATCTTTTCCTCCTCAGGATGAAGAAGTCCTCACCTCCTATTTCTCTGAGACAATTTGTCTGGCAGAGATTATCACTGATAAATTGTTTGTGGTTAATTAAATAACAAAACAGCTGGAGTGGGAAGATACTCTGCAAGTTCTCAGATATTCCCTTTTTGGTTGTGGCACATATGTATATATTCATCCAGTTAGATTCCTGTTTAGAAGGGCCTGCTCTGTGCCAGGTCCTGGGCAAGTCCCCATGTGGATGACAGGAAAGAGTAAGACAATCACTGCACTGCACTGAGTCCCAGAGCCTCTACACCTAGCAGCCACATGACCCTGGGCATGCTCCCTATCTCATGTCATTGTCATAGGAACCCCATGAAGTGAGTACTATGACCATCCCAATTTCAAAGAGGAGAAACCTCAGGCACAATGGGATTGGAACACATAAAACACTCCCTGTATAACAGGCACTGTTTTAAGTGTTCAAAAACATTAGATTTTTTGTTACTCTGCTGTAGGTTACAAAATTTGCCCCAATCCCCCACCCTCTCCCTGACTTTGTGATTTTGTAATGTCACTGCAGCGATTCCCATCAAGAGATGGCATCTATCTCCTTAATTCTTGAATCAGAGCTGGCTTTAGCCAACAGAATGTGGCAGATGTGATGTTGTGCCAATTCCAAACCTAAGCCTCAAGGGACACTGAGGGTTTTTCTGTCTCTTGGACCCTGATGTTGCTATGTGAAAAAACTCAAGCTAGCTCCTAGAGGATGAAAGTTTTTATGGTTGAGAACTCTGGACACCCGGTGACAAGTAGCCAACTTCCAGACCTGGGAGTGAAGGCCTTCTAGACCAGTCAGTCCCCAGATGACCCTCAACTGACTACAACATGTAAGTGAGCCCATCTGAGATCAGCTAAGCTTTGCCCAGGTAAGCAGAACTGCCCAACTGCTCCCCAGACTCGTAAGCTAGACTCATGGCTGTTGTTTCAAGCCACTGAGTTTGGAGTGATTTGGGAGACATGACAGGAACCTATAAAGGCCACATAAGTTTGAAAGAGAGATAAACTTAAAATGACCAAGAGATGAATATATGGGAGCACAAAAAAAGGAAGGAATTCTCCTCCACAAGGGAATCAGTGAGGTTCCTGGAGAGGGTGATGTCGGGATCAAGCCTTGAGAAAAGTAGAGTCAAGTTTCTGCCAGGAGTGTCTGCAGGGCATCACCATCACCATTGGCAGAGCAGTGAAACCTAAGTGCCAAAAGCCCACCCAAGAGCCTCAGACAAATAGGTGAGTTGGGCTTTCTACCAGCCACCAGAATCAAGACTTGGGTAGGCAACAAGCTGGTCAGGACACGCAGCACAACATCTCCACTTTGGGGCCAGACTGCTGGACATCAAGCTACAATCTAAAACACCCAGCCAGGGACTACGCCCTCCATCTCCCTGCTTCTCCCACCCCTGCACTCACCAAATCCCTTATCCTCCCGTACTCCCATCAGCATTCATAACAGCTCCTGTCAAGAGCCATGTAGCTCCAGACTCAGGGAAATGCTCAAAGCCATGTTCAATATCAAAATGAGACAGGAGAAATTATGTTTAATTCAACAAGGAAGCAACTGGCTTTGGAGATGAGATGCGGTAGGCAAGAAGACAGCGGTGCCTGCCAGCTGCAGTTACCACAAAGAGGTGCTGTGTGTGCAGTATATACCATACACCAGCCACGGGGCTACTGACTCTCTGGGAAGGAACACACAGCCAATTACTGAACAGGCAGCTGCAGAGGTAACTAGGCATGATATCTAAACTGGATTTGATCAAAAAGATATACATACTCATAGTTTAAGAATCAAGTACATATACAAGACTTGCTACAAAAATAGCCTTCTGCCTCTCTCTATTCCTCCCACCCCCCAACTCCCAGAGACAACCACTTGCAACGTCTAGCTGATTCATTTGATATTACCTTGATATCTCTGAAATATAAAAAAGGACCAATATAGTGCGCTTTTAGTTTTAGGTATTATCTCTGATCTGATCTTCCATAGTTATAACATTCCTCTTTCACAGCTCCCCTGCCTCCACCATACCTTACTTTCCTTCCTGCCAGCTTTCCAACGTGGGTCTTCTTGAAAGAATCTCTCCAGACCATCCGACTTGCTCCAGTCTGGACGAATCACCCTGGTATCTGCTGCACAGCTGTTGCCCTGGGGTCTCCCTTCATTCTCTACCTGAGAATTTCCTTCACAACTCTCTTCAGTTAGATATCCTGCATTTCCATTCTCTGTTTTTCTCGCTCCCCTGATTTAAACCCTACTTTTGGTGGAGCATATCTCCTAATAATTTGATAACAAAGAGTACAGGAGACTTTAATGTCTAAGAAAGCTATTATTCAGTCCTTACACTTGCTTGATAGCTTGGCTGGATGAAGATTTCTAGGTTGAAAAGTATTGTCCTTCCAATCTTCCAAGGCATTAAACCAACACTGTCTTCTAGCTTCCAGTATTGCTGCTGAAATGTTTCAAGCCATTCTGTTTCCTGATCCTTTGTATATGACACATCTTTTTTTCCTTCCTGGAAGCTTCTAGTGTCTTCCCTTTGTCCTTAGTATAATAAAATTTTATAATACAACAAAAAAGCTATAAGAAAACATTCAGAGAACAAGAAAGTATAGAACATTAAAAATTGTAGAACATGAACAAAAATTCCTACAGAAGTGTTGGATGACAAATATTTAAAAATCTACAATAAAGGCCAGGCATGGTGGCTCAAACCTGTAAATCCCAGCACTTTGGGAGACTGAGGCGGGTGGATCGCCTGAGATCAGGAGTTCGAGACCAACCTGACCAACATGGTGAAACCCCATCTCTACTAAAAATACAAAAATTAATTGGGCGTGGTGGCGGGTGCCTGTGATCCCAGCTACTCGGGAGGCTGAGAATAGCTTGAACTAGGGAGGCAGAAGTTGCAGTGAGCTGAGATCGCACCATCGCACTCCAGCCTGGGCAACAGAGCGAGACTCCGTCTCAAAAACAACAACAACAACAATAACAAAACAATAAAATAGAAAGGAAAGGCAATCTAAGGACACTTCTGGTTGTGCTGACTTCTTTCATGTAACAGGCTTTCCTCAGCTGTCTGGAGATCCTGAGCTGTCTGTGTAATTTAAGGTCAGGACACTAACACAGTGATTGGAGGCTCAATCACATGATGAGATCTATCAACTATGGACTTTACCAGAGAGGAGTCATGGGGCATTCCCTTAAAGAACCTCCAATATCAGTATCTCTGGGGAAACCAACCAGGAAGAGAGACCTAAAAATTTCTCTAAACCCCTGCCTATAGAGTACAGGCCTGGCAGTCAGCATCCTGGAAGCTGAGTGTGAGAAGAAAACCATGGGTCATTCAATATAGAAATGTTCATATAACCCCATTTTCAGTACAGCGCCCCTGCTGTCTTTCATGCCTAGTGTTTCATCCTCTCTGAGAAGACATACTTTCTACTTTTTCAAGCCTCATCTTTACCTCCACTTCCAGAAGTACCTGGAAGTGCCAATTCCCGAGCCTTTAGTGGTTCTTCAGTGTAAATCAGGTTGCTTCTCAGCAGACCAGAGAAAGCTGACTCCTAAGCCAGAGTGGGGAGAAGCAATCAGTTCCCACTTGTCCATGTGCTTTTCAACTCCCCAAATTTCCATGTTTTTGTTTCCTCTCCCTTTTTATGAGTTTACACATATCTATATTTTAAATCTTCTTACTTTCTGTTTACACTCAGAACTGCACTAATATGCTAGTTGATGCATACATTCAATCAGCCATCTATACCTAGAACCTAAGCTGGCTTTCAACCACCAAAGAAATCCGTACTTCCCTTTTAGTTTCCTAAGACCAACCAAATACTCTTCCTATGGAACCATGAAACAGAGAAAAGTTCCCATAATATCTCACTCTGGGCTGTAGTAGATGATAACAGCTATTGTTTGAGGCTGCCCAGCTCCATTCCCTTTCTGTGGTTGGGCATATAATCCACAAATAATCAATCATAGCATCTCATTACCCAGGGCAGTGACTGGCTCAGGAGCGGACATATGATTCAACCAAGACCAATCAGCATCCTTTCCTGAGACAAATATACAGATATTGGGAAGAGCAACTGCAATAGAAAAAGAGTTTCTAAGATGAAAAGTTGTTAACTTGGGGCTGCCAGGGGCTATCTTTTCAACACATAGAAAACGTCTATCTATAATGAAGAAAAAATCAAGCAGAGATGTGTGAGTGAGAAAGTGAGTCCAAAGAGAGGCAAAGAGAATGCTGACAGCATGCAAAGAGCAAAAACAGAAAGAGAAGGGGATCTGGAATAAGATGAAAAGAATTTTGTAGCATGGACATGGAGACTGGAAACAGAGTTTTTAGAATGGGAAACGGGAAGAAGTACAAAACTAACAACATGAAAATAGATGAAAGTATAAAACTCACTGTAAAGGTAAAAATGTAGTCAAATTCAGAATACTCTAATACTGCAATGGTGGTGGATACACCATTTTTAACTCTAGTGTAAAAATGTAAACACAAAAGTATTAAAATAACTATAGCTACAATAATTTGTCAATGGGTATGTGATATATAACAGGTGTAAATTGTGACATTAATATAAAATGTTGGGGGAAGAGAAGTTAAAAGGGTAAAGCTTTTGTATGAAATGAAAGTTAAATTGTTATCAGCTTAAAACATAATGTCTTAAATATAATATGATTTAGGTAAGCCTTGTGGTAACCACACACACACACAAATCTGACATAGATACACAAAAGATAAAGAGAAGGGATTGCCCCTACAAAAAGTTATATCACACAGGAAGACAGTGAGAGAGAAAGAATGGAACAAAGGAAGTACAAAATAGTAAGAAAACAACAAAATGGCAAAATTAAATTCTTACCTATCAAAAATTAACTTATATGTAAATGGATTAAGTTCTCTGATTTAAAAATACAGAGTGGCTGAATGAATTGAAAAACAAGATTCAGACAAATTCTGCTTAAAAGAGACAGTTTAGCTTTAAGGACTCAAAGACCTGACTTAGGCTTTCAGTCCATGACTGAAAGGGATAGAAAAACATATTTCATGAAAATGATAGTCATGAAGTCCTTGCCCATGCCTGTGGCCTCAATGGTATTGCCTAGGTTTTCTTCTAGGGTTTTTATGGTTTTTAGGTCTGACATTTAAGTCTTTAATCCATCTTGAATTAATTTTTGTATAAGGTGTAAGGAAGGGATCCAGTTTCAGCTTTCTACATATGGCTAGCCAGTTTTCCCAGCATCATTTATTAAATAGGGAATCCTTTCCCCATTTCTTGTTTTTGTCAGGTTTGTCAAAGATCAGATGGTTGTAGATGTGTGGTGTTATTTCTGAGGGCTCTGTTCTGTTCCATTGGTTTATATCTCTGTTTTGGTACCAGTACCATGCTGCTTTGGTTACTATAGTATAGTTTGAAGTCAGGTGGCGTGGTGCCTCCAGCTTTGTTCTTTTTGCTTAGGATTGTCTTGGCATTGAGGGCTCTTTTTTGGTTCCGTATGAACTTTAAAGTAGTTTTTTCCAATTCTGTAAGAAAGTCACAGGAAGCCTGATGGGGATGGCATTGAATCTATAAATTACCTTGGGCAGTATGGCCATTTTCACGACATTGATTCTTCCTATCCATGAGCATAAAATGTTCTTCCATTTGTTTGTGTCCTCCTTTATTTCGTTGAGCAGTGGTTTGTAGTTCTCCTTGAAGAGGTCCTTCACATCCCTTGTAAGTTGGATTCCTAGGTATTTTATTCTCTTTTTAGCAACTGTGAATGGGAGTTCACTCATGATCTGGCTCTCTGTTTGTCTGTTATTGGTGTATAGGAATGCTTGTGATTTCTGCACATTGATTTTGTATCCTGAGACTTTGCTGAAGTTGCTAATCAGCTTAAGGAGATTTGGGGCTGAGACGATGAGGTTTTCTAAATATACAATCATGTCATCTGCAAACAGAGACAATTTGCCTTCCTCATTTCCTAACTGAATACACTTTATTTCTTTCTCTTGCCTGATTGCCCTGGCCAGAACTTCCAACACTATGCTGAATAGGAGTGGTGAGAGAGGGCATCCTTGTCTTGTGCCAGTTTTCAAAGGGAATGCTTCCAGTTTTTGCCCATTCAGTATGATATTGGCTATGGGTCTGTCATAAATAGCTCTTACTATTTTGAGATACGTTCCATCAATACCTAGTTTATTGAGAGTTTTTAGCATGAAGGCTGTTGAATTTTGTCGAAGGCCTTTTCTGCATCTACTGAGATAATCATGTGGTTTTCGTCATTGGTTCTGTTTATGTGATGGATTACATTTATTGATTTGCGTATGTTGAACTAGCCTCGCATCCCAGGGATGAAGCCGACTTGATTGTGTGGATAAGCTTTTTGATGTGCTTCTAGATTCGGTTTGCCAGTATTTTACTAAGGATTTTCGCATGGATGTTCATCAGGGATATTGGTCTAAAATTCTCTTTTTTTGTTGTGTCTCTGCCCGGCTTTGGTATCAGGATGATGCTGGCCTCATAAAATGAGTTAGGGAGGATTCCCTCTTTTTCTATTGATTGGAATAGTTTCAGAAGGAATGGTACCAGCTCCTCTCTGTACCTCTGGTAGAATTTGGCTGTGAATCTGTCTGGTCCTGGACTTTTCTTGGTTGGTAGGCTATTGAGTATTGCCTCAATTTCAGAGCCTGTTACTGGTCTATTCAGAGATTCAACTTCTTCCTGGTTTAGTCTTGGGAAGGTGTAGGTGTCCAGGAATTTATTCATTTCTTCTGGATTTTCTAATTTATTTGCATAGAGGTGTTTATAGTATTCTCTGATGGTAGTTTGTATTTCTGTGGGATCAGTGGTGATATCCCCTTTACCATTTTTTATTGCGTCTATTTGATTCTTCTCTCTTTTCTTCTTTATTAGTCTTACTAGCGGTCTATCAACTTTGCTGATCTTTTCAAAAAACCAGCTCCTGGATTCATTGATGTTAGGGTGTCGACTTTAAATCTTTCCTGCTTTCTCTTGTGGACATTTAGTGCTATAAATTTCCCTCTAGGCACTGCTTTAAATGTGTCCCTGAGATTCTGCTACATTGTGTCTTTGTTCTCGTTGGTTTCAAAGAACATCTTTATCTCTGCCTTCATTTAGTTATTTAGCCAGTAATCATTCAGGAGCAGGTTGTTCAGTTTCCATGTAGTTGTGCGGTTTTGAGTGAGTTTCTTAATCCTGAGTTCTAATTTGATTGCACTGTGGTATGAGAGACAGTTTGTTGTGATTTCTTTTCTTTTACATTTGCTGAGGAGTGCTTTACTTCCAACTATGTGGTCAGTTTTGGAATAAGTGCGATGTGGTGCTCAGAAGAATGTATATTCTGTTGATTTGGGGTGGAGAGTTCTGTAGATGTCTATTAGATCTGCTTGGTGCAAGGACTTCATGACTAAAACACCAAAAGCAATGGCAACAAAAGCCAAAATAGACAAATGGGACCTAATTAAACAAAGAGCTTCTGTACAGCAAATGAAACTACCATCAGAGTGAACAGGAACATACAGAATGGGAGAAAATTTTTGCAATCTATCCATCTGACAAAGGGCTAATATCCAGAATCTACAAAGAAGTTAAACAAATTTACAAGAAAAAAAAAACCATCAAAAAGTGGGCAAAGGATATGAAGAGACATTTCTCAAAAGAAGACATTTATGTAGCCAACAGACACATGAAAAAATGCTCATCATCACTGGTCATCAGAGAAATGCAAATCAAAACCACAGTGAGATACCATCTCACACCAGTTAGAATAGTGGTCATTAAAAAGTCAGGAAACAACAGGTGCTGGAGAGGAATTGGAGAAATAGGAACACTTTTACACTGTTGGTGGGAGTGTAAACTAGTTCAACCATTGTGGAAGACAGTGTGACGATTCCTCAATCTAGATCTAGAACTAGAAATACCATTTGACCCAGCCATCCCATTACTGGGTATATACCCAAAGGATTATAAATCATGCTACTATAAAGACACATGCACACATATGTTTATTGTGGCACTATGCACAATAGCAAAGACTGGAAACCAACCCAAATGTCCACCAATGATAGACTGAAGAAAATATGGCACATATACACCATGGAATACTATGCAGCCATAAAAAAGGATGAGTTCGTGTCCTTTGCAGGGACATAGATGAATCTGGAAACCATCATTCTGAGCAAACTATCACAAGGACAGAAAACCAAACACCGCATGTTCTCACTCATAGGTAGGAATTGAACAATGAGAATACTTGGACACAGAGCGGGGAACATCACACACTAGGGCCTGTCCTAGGGTAGAAGACTAGGGGAGGGATAGCATTAGGAGAAATACCTAATGTAAATGACGATTTAATGGGTGCAGCAAACCAACATGGCACATGTATACCTATGTAACAAACCTGCACATTGTGCACATGTACCCTAGAACTTAAAGTATAATTAAAAAAAAAAAAGAAAATGATAAACAATAAAGAGCCAGGGTGGCTATTTTCATATCAGACAAAATAGACTTTAAGTAAAAGAAAATGTCACAAGAGACAAAGAAGGTCATTATATAATGATAAAGCGGTTAATTCATCGAGAGGATACAAGAATTGCAAATATACATGCATATTGGGTGCACATTGGAGCACCTATTAAATAAACCAAATATTAATGGCTATAGAGGGAGAAATAGACAACAATACAGTAATAGTAGAGGATTCCCATTTTCTTTCTTTCTTTTTTTTTGTTTTTGAGAGAGTCTTGCTCTGTCACCCAGGTGGGAGTGCAGTGGTATCATCTCAGCTTACTGCAACCTCTGTGTTCCGGGTTCAAAAGATTCTCATGCTTCAGCCTCCCAAGGAGCTGGGATTACAGGCATGCACCACAATGCCCAGCTAATTTTTGTATTTTTAGTAGAGACAGGGTTTCTCTATGTTGGCCAGGCTGGTCTCGAACTCCTGGCCTCAAGTAATCCACCTGCCTCGGCCTCCCAAAGTGCTGGGATTACAGGCGTGAGTCACTGCACCAAGCCAGTACTCCCACTTTCAACAATTTATAGATAATCCAGACAGAAAATAAATAAGGAAACAGTGGACTTGGGGCTAATGGGCCTAACAGACATATACAGAACACTCCACCCAACAGCAGCAAAATACAAATTCTTTTTAAGTGCACATGAAAAAACATCCAGGACAAATCATATGTTAGGCTACACAACAAGTTTTAACATATTAGAGAAGACTGAAATTGTATCAATTTTCTTTTCCAACAGAATGGTATAAAACTGGAACTCAAGAACAGGGGAACAGTTGGAAAATTCACAAATATGTAGAAATTAAACAACATACATCTAAACAATCAACAGGTCAAACAAGATGTCAAAAGGGAAAACAAAAAAATATCTTGAGATGAATGAAAATGAAAAAATAGCATATCAAAACTATATGGCATGCAGCTAAAACAGTTCTAAGAGGACAGTTTATAGTCACCAACACCTACATAAAGAGAAAACATCTCAAATAAGCAACTTAACTTTTCACTTTAGGAAATAGAAAAAAAAAGAACAAACTAAGGCCCAAGTCAGCAGAAGGAAGGAATTAAAAATCAAAACAGAAACAAATAAATGAAAATAAAGCCTAGGAAAATAATAGAAAACATTAAGGAAATTAAGACTGGTGCATGTGTGTTTTTTTTTAAGAGATAAGCAGAATTGAGAAACCATTAGATAGACTAAGTAAAAAGAGAAAACTTTCAGATAAAAAAATCTTTAAAATTAATAAAATTATAAATGAAAGAGGAAACATTACAACTGATATGGCAGAAATATAAAAGATTTCTAGAGATACTATGAACAATTATATGTCAACAAATTGGATAGCCTAGAGAAATAGATAAATTCCTAAAAACATACAACCTACCAAGACTGAATCATGAAGAAACAGAAAATCCAAACAGACCAATAATGAGTAAGGAAATTAATCAGTAATCAAAAATCTCCCAATAAAGACAAGCCCAGTAACTGATGGATTTATTGGTGAACTCTACCAAATATTTGAGGAAGAATTAACACCAGTCTTTATCAAATTTTTATCTGAAAAATTGAATAGGAGGAAGCACTTCTAAATTCATTTTATTAGGCCAGAATTACCCTGAGATTAAAGCCAGACATTATAAGAAGACTACTAATCAATATCCCCAATGCACATAGATATAAAAATCTTCCACAAAATACTAGCAAACTGAATTTACCAGTACATTAAAAGGATCATACATTATGATTGAGCAGGATTTATTCTTTGAACGAAAGGATGATTCAACATTCAACATACACAAATCAATAAATGGGAACCCACATTAGCAGAATACAGGACATAAAACATGATTATCACAGCAGATGCTAGAAAAAAAATCTGACAAAATTCAACATCATTTCATGATAAAAACTCTCAACAAGTAACAACCATATATGACAAACCCACAGCTAACATGGCACTCAACTGTGAAAAGTGGAAAGCTTTTCATCTAAGATCAGGAACAAGACAGGGGTGCCCATTTGTGTCACTTCCATTCAGTCTAATACTGGAAATCCTACTAAGAGCAATTAGGCAAGAAAAAGAAATAAATGGTATCCAAAGAGGAGAGAATAAAGAAATTGTCTATGTTTGCTGATGACATGATCTTGTATACAGAAAACCCTAAACATGCCACCAAAAAACTGTTAAAACTAACAAATTCAGTGAAGTTGCAAGATACAAAATCTACATACAAAAATCAGTAGCAACTATATATACCAACAACAAAGTACCTAAAAACAGAAATAAACAATTCAATTTACAGTAGCATCAAAAATAAAATAATAAATTTAACCAAGGAGGTGAAAACACTGACAAAAAATTGAAGATGATATAAGTAAATGAAAAAATATATTTATGAATTGGAAGAATCAATATTGTTAAAATGGCCATATAATCGAAAGTAATCTAGAGTTTGAATGCAATTCGTATCAAAATTCCAATGTCATTCTTCACAGAAAAAGTAAAAATAACCTTACAATTGGTATGAAGCCACAAAATAACACCAAATAGCCGAAGCAATCATGAGTGAGAAGAAAAAAGCTGGAAGCTTCCATATTGTTTAGAAGTTAGAAATGAAACAAAACAAAAAACAAAGCTGAAGGCATCACACTACCTGATCTCAAAATATATTAGAAAGCTACAGTAATTAAAACAACATGGTACTGGCAGAAAAACAGACACATAGAACAATGGAACAGAATAGACAGTCCAGAAATATATCCATATGTTTACAACCAATCTTCAACAAAGGTATTAAGAATACACAATGGGGAAAACATAGTCTCTTCTTCAATAAATGGTATTGGTAAAACTGTATATCAATATGGAAAAGAATAAAATTGGATTATACCATATACAATAATAAACTCAAAATAAATTACTCAAATATAAGACCTGGAAATGCAAAATGACTGGAAGAAAACATAGGAGAAAACCTTCTTGACATTGGTGTGGGTAATGATATTTTGGATATGACACCAAAAGCACAGGCAGCAGAAGCAAAAATAGACAAATAGGATTATACCAAGCTAAAAAGCTTCTTCACAGCAAAGGAAACAGTTAACAGAAGAGACAACCTATAGAATGGGAGAAAATATTTGCAAGCTGAATATTTGATAAAGGGTTAATTTCCAAAATATATGAAGAACTCAACTCAATAGCAAAAGACAAACAAAAAACAACCAAATAACTTTATTAAAAAACAAGCAAAGGGACCAGGTGCAGTGGCTCACACCTGTAATCCCAGCACTTTAGGAGGGCAAAGCAGCAGGATCTGTTGAGCCCAGAAGTCTGACACCAGACTGAACAAAATGATGAGAAACTGTCTTTACAAGAAAAGAAAGAAAAAAAATATATTAGCTGGGTGTGGTGGAGCATGACTGTGGTCCTAGCTTCTCAGGAAGCTGAGGTGGAAGGATCACTTGAGCCTGGGAGGTCAAGACTGCAGTGAGCCATGATTGTGCCACTGCAGTGCAGCCTGATTGATAGAACAAGACCCTGTCTCACATATGTAAACATACGGATATATGTCTCAACATAAAACAAACAAAAAAAATTGGCAAAGGACCCAATAGACATAAAAATGGCCAACAGGTATATGAAAAAATGTTCAACATCACTAGTCATCAGGAAAATGAAAATTAAAACCACAGTGAGACATTACCTCACACTTGTTAGAATGGCTATTATCAAAAAGACAAAAAATTAGTGTTGGTGAGAATGTCGAGAAAAGGGAACCCCTGTACATTGTTGGTAGAAATGTAAATTAATACAGCCACTTTGTAAAACAGTATTGACATTCCTAAAAAAATTAGGAATAGAACTATCATAGGATCTAGTTGTCTCACTTCCAAGTATTGTGAAAGTTGATTATACAAATTGGGTCATTCTACTGAATGAAAACAGAGTTGAGAAGCCAGAGGGGAAAAACACTCAGGGTGCATAACACCGCTCCAAGAATGTAATTCTTTGCAAGCCTGGCTGTGAAACTGCCTGTAGTAACCTGAAGCCAGTTTTATCTAATAGCTACCGACATAACCTGCTGCAAATCTAGGACTAGTTTTACCATCACCACCACTCACCAATCAGAGCTTGCTCACTCCCCAGAACTTTACAAGTGCCACGAACTTTCCTGAAGAACAAGTACATAAAAGTTCTCCTTGTTATAAAACTTCCGACCTTCTCTTTGTTCTTTGGATCAATCAAAGACCACCCAGTCTGTGTATATCTTCCCAACTGCAATTTTTCCTAAACAAAACATTTCCATGTCAGAGATTCATCTCTATAGTTTATTTGACTTCAACAGTATATATCAAAAGGAAATGAAATTGGTATGTCAAGAAAACATGTGCACTCCCATGTCCTTTGCAGCAGTATTCACAATAATCATTATATGGCATCAACCTAAGTGTCCATCAGTGGATGAGTGGATAGAGCACATGTGAGATTGAGATATATATATATATATATATATATACACATATATATATATGTATAATGGAATACTATTCAGCTTTTAAAAAAGGATAATTCTGTCACTTATGAGAACATGGATGAACCTAGAGAAGGTTATGCTAAATGAGATAAGCCAGGCACAGAAAGACAACTACCATTCGATTTCACTCAAATGAGGAATCAAAAAAGTTGTTGAGGTTTTAGTCCAAAATGGCTGACTAGAAGCAGCTAGCCCATGCCTCTCTCACAGACAGGAACCACAATGGCAAGTAAATCCTCACACTTCACATAGATCATCTTAAGAGAGCACACTCGGATTCACCAGAGAAGCAATGGGACCCAAGGAAAGCAGGGAATAGTGGAGCCAGGCAGCCTGTGGAGCTGGGACGGTGTGGAGTGAGAGGAGGCTCTTACTCCAAGGAAGGAGTGAACGAAGTGAGAGACTCCAGGACCCACACCTCCATCACAGACTTTTACAATCCTAGCCACAGGAGAGCCCCCATAATCCTCCTTAGGCCTCCAGCTGAACACAGAGCCACCCAGAAACTTTGCAGAGGCACCGCTCAAGCCCACCTGGAATCCCACAGTCAGCCTGGTGCCAGCTGCCATGCCAAGGAGGGAGGCCAGGCTCTTTGCACACCCCCAGGAGAGACAGCACAGCTGCCGTGCAGAGGAGCTGCCAGACCACGCACCACACTACCCCTGGCCTCGGCTGCTTCCTGCAAAATGGTGCTTACCTGCTGCAGGCCCCCCGTAGTTGACCCACCCCTGCAGAAACACTGGCTTGGCTAGGTGTTTCTCTGAGATCCGGACTCCCAGAGGCCACCGACAAGCCACTGATATTTGTCACTTTCTGCTGACCCCAGGCCAGGGAGAGAGTGAGGAGGCCTGGGACCACTGCATGCCCCCAAGAACAAAATCCAGAACTGCTTCTGCAGGAGCAAAGTGTGAGTAGGTCATGTGCCCCCCAGTTGCCCTGAGGGGCCCTCCCTTCCCCCAGTGAGAGGCCACCTAGCTCTTGCCTGAACATCTCCACTGCAACCACAGCTCTTCTGAGAGCCCAGTGCCCACAGGCCTGTGCTGCCCTCAGGCTCCCACCACTTGGGCCTTCTGTCTGTCCCCCGCCTGAGGGTTCTGTCAGCCTCTCAGGGAGCAGCCAGCCCCTTCCCCATCACAGCCAGCGCCTGAAGTCTAGGGTGCCCCAACGCCAGTCCAGCCCCTTAACCCATTTATGCCTGAGATTGCAATTTTTTAAATTTTTCCAATCAGACCTTGGCGATGATCTTGAGCAGTAGGATATAAATAAGTTCCACATGCTTAGCGTTCCAATAATGGAAGACTAGGCATAAATGGGTTTTAAGGACCCATACTCTCTGTCCAGTAGGCCATCTAAGGGCCTGGGAACTGGGGCACTATGTAGACCAATCCAACAGTGCTGGCACCTGACCACTTTTCCAAGGGCCTGAGGTCAGGCCAGCCCAACTAGTTGACACCACCACAAATGATACTCACTCACAGGGGCTGAAAGGCAGAGTGTATCCCCTGGCCCGGACAATGCAACATCATTACCACATCAAAGGAAAGAGAGCCATACGCTGTTCATATTAGGCTGAAAAGGTTCTGCCCCAAAACCACTCCTGCGGAGAGTCTCAAGACAGGTGTGTTCCATAGCTCTCAACCCACTGTGGCCTGGATGTAAACAACAGTGAGGATATGAACTGAGAGTCACGAGTCCCAGGACTGGTGTGATTGGGAATAGATCACATTCCTGCCTATCTAGCACATGAAGCTAGTGCAGCCCCCTCACCCCATTTAGAGACCTCAGCACATGTCACTGGGGGCTCCCAAAGCCATCCCCATAAAGCTTGGTGCCTATACTTGGCATTGGAGTATTTGTGGGCAAGCCAGGGGGTCCAGCTCTGCCCAGCTGTACCCACTCCCTGCTGAACAGAAAACTCAGGGCACCAGGCACTTCACTGTCCAGCCCATCACCAGAAGCAACAGAGATCACCTCCCAGTAAACAAAGACCAAGTACCTATCCATCTGCTGTGCTACAAGCGGGCTCTTGCCCGTTAGCGCCTTCTACTGTCCTTCAGATTGAACTGCACAGCCAGATATAAAGCCTGGACAGTGGAAGTGCATGGGCTATAGAAGCAAAGCGTTAGCAACACAACATACTCTACAGTCGCTCCCTAGGGAAAGGGAGGGATGGAGAAAGAAAAAAAATAAGAAAAAAAATCCCATCTGAACAAAAATAAATTCAAAACTAAGAGTGGCTTTCTGTGAGCAGCTGCTCCAGATGAGAACGAATCAGCGTAAGAATTCTGGCATCATGAAAAAATCTGAATGTTGTGACATGACTAAACGATCATATTAGCTCTCTAGAAATATACCCTAATCAAAATGGAAACTGAGAACTGACAAAGAATTCAAAGTATAAATTGCAAGGAAATTAAATGAGATTGAAGACAAAGTTGAAAACCAACACAGGAAACTATAAAAACAATCCAGAAAATGATGGGAAAGGTAAATATCTTTTAAAAAATGCAAAAGGACTTCTTGAAATGAAAAGCCCACTTAAGACATTTGAAAATATAGTTGAAAGCTTTAACAATGGATTACACCAGCAGAAGAAAGAATTTCAGAGCTTGAAGACTGATCGTTGAAATTAATTTGTCAAAAGTAAAAAGAATTTTGAAAACCAAAGCCTGTGAGAAATATGAATTACCTAAGCAATAAAACCTATGACTTATTAGCATTCCCGAAAGAGAAAAAGTAAGCCACTGGAAAACATATTTGAAAATAACTCGAGAAAATTTTTTTAATTTTGCTGGAGAGTTGAACATCCAGATACAAAAAATTCAGAGAACATCTGTGGGATTCTATACAAGGTAAACATCACCAAGGCATACGGTCTTCAGACTATGCAAAGTGAATGCTGAAAAAATAAAAAAATATTAAAGGCAGCTACAGCAAAAACTCAAATCACCTAGAAAGGAAAATTGATCAAACATTGGACTTCTCAGCAGAAATCCTAGAAGCAAGAATAGATTGGAGGCCTATCTTTAGCCTCCTTAAAGAAAATAAATGCAAACCAATAATTTTACATCCTGCCATACTAAGTTTCATAAATGAAGGAGAAATAAAGTCTTCCCCAGACAAGCAAACACTAAGAGAATTTGTCACCACTAGACAGATCCTACAATAAATGCTCAAAGGAGTTCTAAATATGGAAATGAAAGTACTATACTCACCATCAGAAAAAGATACCAAAGTACAAAGCTCACAGATCCTATAAACAATTACACAATTGAAACTCCAAAATAACTAGTTAATAACACAATGACGCTTCCTTCCCTCCCTCCCTCCCTCCCTCCCTCCCTCCCTCCCTCCCTCCTTCCTTCCTTCCTTCCTTCCTTCCTTCCTTCCTTCCTTCTTGCTTTCTTCTTTCTTTTCTTCCCTCTGTGGCCCAGGCTGGAATACACTCAACTCGCTGCAGACTCCCTGCGTCCAGCTCCCGTGATTCTCCTGCCCCGGCCTGCGGGCTGCCTGGGATTGCCTGCGCGCGCCACCACCCCTCCCTGGTTTTTCTCCTTTGGCTGGAGGCACAGTTTCGCCATGTTGGCCAGGCTGGTCTCCAGCTCCTGACCTTGAGTGGTCTGCCCGCCTCGGCCTCCCAAGGTGCTGGGACTGCAGACTGAGTCTCGCTCACTCGGTGCTCGGTGTTGCCCGGGCTGGAGTGCGGTGGCGTGGTCTTGGCTCGCTGCAGCCTCCGCCTCCCAGCGGCCTGGCTTGGCCTCCCAGGGTGCTGGGATTACAGCCTCTGCCCGGCCGCCGCCCCATCTGGGAGGTGCGGAGCGTCTCTGCCTGGCCGCCCCGTCTGGGTTGTGAGGAGCTCCTCTGCCCGGCCGCCCCGTCTGGGAGGTGAGGAGCGCCTCTGCCCAGCCGCCACCCCGTCTAGGAAGTGAGGAACTTCTCTGCCTGGCCGCCCATCATCTGGGATGTGAGGAGCGCCTCTGCCCAGCCACCCATTGTCTGGGATGTGAGGAGTGACTCTGCCCGGCCGCCACCCCGTCTAGGAAGTGAGGAGCGCCTCTGCCTGGCCGCCCATCGTCTGGGATGTGAGGAGTGACTCTGCCCGGCTGCCACCCCGTCTGGGAAGTGAGGAGCACCTCTGCCCGGTCGCCCATCGTCTGGGAAGTGAGGAGCGCCTCTGCCTGCCACCCATCGTCTGGGATGTGAGGAGCGCCTCTGCCCGGCCACCCTGCCTGGGAAGTGAGGAGCACCTCTGCCCGGCGGCCCATCGTCTGGGATGTGCGGAGTGCCTCTGCCCGGCCGCCCCGTCTGGGATGTGAGGAGCACCTCTGCCCGGCCGCCCCGTCTGGGAAGAAGTGAGGAGCGCCTCTGCCCGGCCGCCCCGTCTGGGAAGAAGTGAGGAGCGCCTCTGCCCGGCCGCCACCCCGTCTGGGAAGTGAGGAGCACCTCTGCCCGGCCGCCCTGTCTGGGAAGAAGTGAGGAGCACCTCTGCCCGGCCGCCCCGTCTGGGAAGTGAGGAGTGCCTCTGCCCGGCTGCCCCGTCTGGGAAGTGAGGAGCGCCTCTGCCCGGCCGCCCCTTCTGGGATGTGGGGAGCGCCTCTGCCCGGCCGCCCCATCTGGGAGGTCTACCACAGAGGACAGAAGCAATGTGGGGGCTGGACGTGGTGGCTCACGCCTGTAGTCCCTGTACTCTGGGAGGCCAAGGCGGGTTGATCACTTGAGGCTAGTAGTTCGAGACCAGCCTGGCCAACATGGGGAAACATATGAAAAATACAACAGACAAACCAACCAACCAACCCAGTGACAACAAAACAGGTCTGCCCTGGAGTCATACTCTAATTTTTTCTATTTTCCTCCCTTTCTGATCCTTTATCCCACTTTCTTTTTCTTCCTCTTCCTTCTTCTTTGTCAAATAGAGGATTGAGTTATTATCATTGATCCATACAAAATCCCTCTCTCGTTTATTTTCTTTAATTCCTACCCCCCATTTCTATTCCCCGTCTTCCCATGTGCAACCTTCCTAATATGTTTGATATGCATCTTTTTGTTTGTATGTACTTTTAGAAAATATTTATTGTTTTGTGTGCAAAAAAATTAATAAAAAAATAACACAATGACAGGAACAAGACCTTACATATCAATATTAACTTTCAATGTAAATGACCTAAATTGTACACTTAAAAGATAGAGTGGCAAATTGGGTTATAAAAAAATAAGATGCAACCATCTGCTGTCTAAAAAAGACCCACCTACTGGCTAAAGACACATTTAGACTCAAAGTAAAAGGGTAGAAAAAGAGATCATGCAAATAGACACTAGGAACTCTTAAAAGGGAGGAGGGTGGAAGGGGAGAGATGGCTAAAATATTACCTGTTGGGTACAGTGTTCAATATTTGGGTGATGGAAACACTAGAAGCCCAGTTTCTATCATTATGCAGGCAATACCCTTGTAACAAACAAGCACATATACCACCAGCGTCGAAAATTAAAATTTTTAAAATGAAATAAAATTTCAAACTCATGAAAGCAAAGAATGGTGTTTGCCAGGTACTGGGGATGGGGGAGCAAAATGAGATGTTGGTCAAAGTGAACAAAGTTTGGTAGACAGCATGAGTAAGTTCTGCAGATCTATTGCACCAAATGTACAAGAATAATGTATACTTGAAAACTGCTAATAGATCTTAAATGTTCTCACAGCAAAATACAAATGTGTTAGCTTGATTTAATCTTTTAACAATGTATACTACATCAAAACATCACATTGTACACTGTAAAGATATATAATTTTATTTGTCAATTATACCTTAATAAAATTGGCAGGGAGGGATGGGTGCAAGAAATAAAGGATATGACCAAGAAATGAAAGGCATCTGTGTTGGGCTTGACTTTTCCAACGTATTCACTTGACACACTGGTGACAGTCTCACATTCTGACTTTTCTGACACTGTAGTCTGGAAAAAACTATCCCCTATATGCAACGCAGCCATTAAAACACACACACACACACACACACACAGAGAGAGAGAGAGGAACGTAATACAGTAATATTCAATATCACCAACTTTGCCTGTTACCATGGTAACCAGCAGCATTAAGTCCTGATGCTAAAATTTCAAGAGCAGATGACATGAACTATTTATGTATAATTGCATTTTATAAAGAGAAAGAACTTGTCTTTCATATAAAATATGACTGAGTCTCAGACGAGATGGGTGATTATATCACATTGCTGTCAGAACAAATGTAGCAAGTCCCTTGTCTCCACGCCCTCTACCCCAGTGCATGTTACTTCCACATGGAAGTGGAAAGCAAGATGGCAAACAAGGGTTAGCCTCCCACAGAAAGTGCCTCACCTGATTTGAGCTGGCATCACTGCAAAGACGCTCAGGGTTCAAGTGTTCACTTCTCCAAATTGAGTTAAGGGATTCTTTTTCATTTCTACTCTTACAAGCTTATGCACCTGCTGTCTGTCCCGTGCTTGGCTTGTCTTGAGCCACAGCCACTTGTATAAGTCATCAGCATGGAGTGGACACAGACCAGGTCAAAAGTCTTCATCTCGTAGGTAGAGATTGAAAGGGGTCATAACTGGATGTTTCTGGAGACAAGGTTGTGCTCAGTAGTGGCATCCATTCACCAGCAATAGCACAGGCCTAAACTAGTTCAGCACTGGATCATGTTAATTTTTCCCTCATCCAGGGGTTTTCTGCAGACATTCTAATGTCACTTTCGCAGACCATCATCCTTCCGGAGCCAAGCTATCAAGGAACAAAAACAGTAGGTGTAACCTATGTGGGACAGTTCCCACCCTTCAGTACTGAGCCTTGTTCCTGAGCATTGCAGCACTGTTCACAGCCAAGTGAACCGTCTTCAAGAAGCCTTCATCACTCATGCATTCAGGACCAGGAAAAAAGCTTATTCAATAACTTAGTAAGGTTATGTGATTATCTCTTTAATCACATCTTAAGTAAGTTTTCTGGGAATGGTAGAGGTTTTAAATGAGAACGTATTCAACCAAATAACGTTGAGCTCCTTAAGGGAAGAAACAAATTCAATGTTTTATTCAAGGTGTGATTCCAATTCTGGGTACAGAGTCCCCCCAAAAATGGCTCTGCTCTAATGTTTGTGGGATGGGTGGGAAGATGGACAACGCATGGATGAAAATTCCCAAACAGGAAAATATATCTTGAATGAATGAAAATACTGATTTTAGAAAGGAGGGGAGGATGGAGAGATTATCAGGGCAGAGAAGATCCTGAAGGAAATGAGCAGGCTTTGCTGAAAGAGTTTCTTGGGCAAGGGAAAGACCCAGATGGGGTCGGCCTGCCATTTACCCCTCTGCAGGAAACTCCTCCAAGCCACACCACACCTTCTCTGATTTTCTCAGCTGCCGAACCTTGATTGAGCTGTGTTCCCTGTTACGATGCCAGAATTGAAAAGGAGAAAACAAATGAGAAAATAAATTATGATAATTTCCCCTGCCTTAACAAGACACTTGCATTCACGTACTGTGTACCTAAGAAGGGCAGTTACCAGTGCAGTTCTGTAGTGAAAAGGTTTCTTGAGCCAGGGAAAGACCCAGAAATGGATCCTTGCTGGCCATCTGGACAAAGCCCTTAATCAGCCACCTATGATGCCCACTTGCTAGTCCTGCATCCAGGTTCATGGGAAGTCTGCAGCCATGACAGGCTCTGGTCCTTGACTCTTAGGGCACAGACCCCTACTGCCCCCAGCCTACTGATATGTCCCAGGCCCCTGCAGTCTTTATCATCACCGCACTGTGCAGTTTGGGTGGCATCTGGTTCTAAAATGTTCCCAGGCTTCTGCCTTGCTTCTCAGGTGCACCAGTCTTTTCACATATGGCTGGGCTTCTCTGAAGCTGCTGCAGTTACTCCCAGTGGCCAAATCATTTCTTACTTCCCTTAATAAACAAGGCAACAGGGTTTTGATTAAAGAGTTTCTTCTTTGGAGGGCAGAATAGCTTCCTTCCCTTGATTAAAATGTTTGCCAGCTGTTTCTCATTCTGGTCTCACGGTGGCTTAAACCTTCAGGAAAGTCAGACACTTCACTCACTGGTAATTATTTTTCCTTATTAAAAATCTATTTGCCTCCATGTGACCAACATGCTACTCTCCATCATGATGTTGAGCCACTCCCACCTCTTCCATCCATCTCCACTCCAATTTGGTTTTATCATCTGATCCCACCAGGTAAGAGAGAGCAATTAGCCCTCCGCCCTTGAAGTTTGACCCCTACAAGATTAATCCGGTTCCTCAGAGTGTCTGAGGACCCGGTGAAAACAAGCAGGGCCTTTTGTCAGGTCTCTCCTCACACCTGTGAAGGTTCATGACTCTGGGGCGTGACAACATTCACAGCACAAAACACTTCACCAACATTTTAAGTATACCCTTGCAGCTAAAAATTGTCAGCACTTGAAGGTTTTCCTCTTCAAAGATGGTCTTATCACAACAGCACTGTGCGGTCATTCTCCTGAGTGCTGCTGCCCTGCAGATAGGTCCAAAGCCCAACTTGCAGAGTCACTTCTTCACCTTGCTGTCCAAGATGCACAGGACTTCTGAGGTGCTGAGGTTGAGGAAAGACCGGATACAAGAACACCTCAAGAATTTTGCACCCAGAGGGCAGAGCCCAGGCATAAATGTTTTAAAAAGAAAGAAGATTTTCCGTGATCCTGGAAATTTCTAGGTCAGATTGCTTTCACACCTATTTTGGAAAAGGGGCCTACTCCATCCTTCATCAACCATAGCAAAGAAAGTCAACAAAGACCAAAAATATATCTGAACGAATGGGTTTTCATTTATTCTTTTTTTTTTTTTTGAGACAGAGTCTCACTCTGTTGCCCAGGCTGGAGTGCAGTGGCGTGATCTCGGCTCACTGCAAGCTCCGCCTCCCGGGTTCACGCCATTCTCCTGCCTCAGCCTCTCCAAGTAGCTGGGACTACAGGCGCCCCGGCTAATTTTTTTGTATTTTTAGTAGAGACGGGGTTTCACCGTGGTCTCGATCTCCTGACCTCGTGATCCGCCCACCTCGGCCTCCCAAAGTGCTGGGATTACAAGCGTGAGCCACCGCGCCTGGCCCTATTCTTTCAACAATTTATTGGTTGATTACTCTATATCAGGCAAGGTTCTAGATGAAGGCACTAGAGCCTCTATTTAATCTGAATTTATCTTTTCAATACATGAGCCAAATTCTGCTGACTAGGAAGCACTAATGAGACAATTACACAGAAGTCTAATCTAGAGTGACTGGGGCAGTGCTGGTTCAGTTTGGTTAATCAGGGCAGGCTCTCTAAGGAAGCCCTTGAAGGCATACATGGGAGGGCCTGCTCTCCCTTGCTGGGCCTGGCCACCTCTACCCCATCCTCCTCTAAAAACAGCGTTTTCAAGATCAGAGAGGCTAAACTGACACCACTGTCAAAATCTAATTAAAACCTCCCTTCTTCTAGTAAAGATGTTAACACTGGATAAAGCAGATCTTCATCCCCAACAAAAAAAGAACTTGTTTTAATTAAATATCCAATTTTAAGTTGGTTTTATTTCTATTGTTGTGTTTTTGTTTTCATTTGCGCCAGACAGAGGACAGGAAGGCGCAATCTCTTACAAAACATACGAACATATGTCCTAGAAGGCAAGATCCCTAGGCATCTTCCTCTGAAGTCAGTCACACTCTCACTCACAGACATCTGCTAGGGTGGAGGGACTGTCAAAAACTTTTTCAGGTAATCTGGTGAGATGTATTCAAAGACTTAAAAATGTATCTTTTTTTTTTTTTTTTTTTGCACTTGTCTTTAATTATTTCCTTAATCTCTGGAAATGGAATTTATCTGCAGTGAGGTTCATTATAGTGCCATTTGCAAAGGTGAAGGGCTGGCAACAACCTAACTGTCCAGCCACAGGGGATAATGATGCATTCATCTACTGGGGCATGGGGCACGATCCCACGAGAAGGTGACGTGATTTACAAGAAATCTAGAATGTGCTGTTGAGTGAAATGGTATGGACCAGTATGATCGCATTGTCATTGATTTTTAACTATATATCCATAAGCTCGAAGAAATCCAGACAGTTAAATCTCAAAATGTTCAGAGGAGTGACATTGTGGAAGATTTTTATTTTCTCAGCAATATTTTCTTATTTTACAAACATCACATATATGACTTGAGTAATTTTTTAAAGTTAATGTTTAAAAGAGAACAAAATAGTTGCCTAGAGTAACCCTGTCTTCTAAGTATACCTCCTACCCCAAAGTGGGCAGTAACTGGCTTGTCTGGCACCCATGGGTGATCTCGTCTAAGCTTGCTGCCCTGTTCTTATGGTCAGGGACTACCTGGGTATTAACTTGAGTCTGTGGATTGCAGTGAAGTCCTTGAGAAGGAGCACAGGCCTTCCCAGAATGCAGACACACTTGACCATGCAGTGCCCACCCTGCCAGGACTCATGGGAGAACCAGCCATTCTGCTCAGCTCCTGGTTAGTCAGTCCCTTCCCTGCTCAATGTGTCCAAGCACCCACCCTCAGTGCATTCACTGAAAGTCCCCTGACCATCAGACAATGACTGTCCACAGGCCGTGAGGGAGGGAGGGGCGTCACCAAGGCTGCTGGGCCTGCTTTCACATTGCCTGTCCGTGGCATGGAGGTTCCTCCCTCCCTGATCCACCCCTTGTTCCTCTGCCCATGTGAACGCTGGGATTGGGCCTGAGAAAGAAGGAAAATTGCTTCAGCTTCCAAGACTAGCCTTTCTTATGTTTGTCATGAGTGTACTTCTGAGCAGAAAAGCAAGCTTCACAAACCTCATGACTCATCTTCATGTTTTCTGCGTGCTTCCCTCTCCCCTGCCTTGTCACACTGATCCCTTGAGGCTCTCCCTCCCCAGGCCACATTTACTCCATAGCTTCCAGTAGAGTTTCAGGTTCCCTGCAAAGTGAAAATATACACAAAATTCTGTGAGTCAGGCAGTACATTAAAGAGGTTCCATCGCACCTGAAGGTTTGGAGTCACTAGCCTGTTTGTGGCGTCTTCAAGGATGAGTGAAAGATTTGAACTCTTCAGCCTTAAAATAATAAATAAAACCTGAAAATGAAAAACCTCACCAAATTAAGCTTCTGCCCATTTTAGAAATCAAGGGCAACCACAGAGGAGATGACTCAGTTTTTAAAGACAAGGTTACCCAAATAGGTGCATTGTGGGGTCCAAGAAGGATGCTTCTGAGCTTGTTGAGCTCAGCATCAGCACAGACATCCAGCTAGTCCGGGAACTCAGACAGGGACCAGGCTCTGTTCTGGCGGGTTAAATCTTAAATCTCTATGCAGCAAATGGATCTTTATTTAAGCTCTGATCTTGTATTGTGTGTATCCTTCTCCCCAGCTCTGAGCTCTCTGAGAGGACAGCCTACAGTTTTTCCATTTCTATCTCCAGGGCCTACTCCCAAAAGACGAACCTTCAGCTGTCCACATTGCACGTCTGGGCCTTCAGCATCGCTGATGCGCCAGCTGGCACCAGCTTCAGCAGCCCAGTGCATCTGCTGTGCTTGCATCTGCCATGTCATCATGGGGTCCTGGGCCCCTGAATGCAGCAGGCCAGCTTATGTGGCCCCATCCTCTGCATCTCTATCTGCCTCCGCAGTGCAGACAGCTCTGAAGTCACACCAGCCTAACTTCCAGGCCCAGACCTGGGGGGAAGCCAGATTGCCATATCATTCCTGTATCCAGATCCAGATTTTTTCCTGCTGCCTCTGTTCTTCCTAGGCCACCCCTGTTACTGAGGCCATCTCGTCCCACTGCCAACATGAGCACCAAGAACTACATCATTCCATTGCTTTCAGCATTCCCTCCATCAATGGTGGCACTGTACACAGCTGTGTCTGTGTAAAACAAGAGTTCCCCTGTCTGAAGTATGTGGGGGGCCCTTTGCTGCAACCTCTTTTAACTCAGATTCTTTTAGAAGAAGTTTCATTCTTTTCCATGAGGACTTTTCTTTCATCCACAGGCATCAAAAGCCCGTTAGAAAGTTCTCAGTTCGGCCGGGCGCGGTGGCTCACGCTTGTAAGCCCAGCACTTTGGGAGGCCGAGGTGGGCGGATCACGAGGTCAGGAGATCGAGACCACGGTGAAACCCCGTCTCTGCTAAAAAATACAAAAAATTAGCCGGGCGTGGTGTCGGGCGCCTGTAGTCCCAGCTACTCGGAGAGGCTGAGGCAGGAGAATGGCGTGAACCCGGGAGGCGGAGATTGCAGTGAGCCGAGATTGCGCCACTGCACTCCAGCCTGGGCGACAGAGTGAGATTCCGTCTCAAAAAAAAAAAAAAAAAGAAAGTTCTCAGTTCTTCCTGCATGTCAATGTTCCTAAACAGTCTCATTTTTATTCCTGTTGTTGTGAAATAAATGCCTTGATGTCCCCCTTGCCCATACTGACTGTTGCAATCTGCCTGGCCATGCCTCGACCTTCCCAGATGCCATGCACCTGTCCTACACCATAATTAAAATTTACTGCAATCTTAGCTTTGTCATCTGGACTGTGTCATATAAAAAGAAAGGCACAACCTCAGAATGTTTTTCCTTCTAAATTGCTGTAAAATTATGAGTTATGGCAACTACAGTAAAACTTCAATTATTCAGATGCACTAGGGGAACATGACCAAATTTTGAATGAGTGAAGCAGCTTTACAAAAAAGCAGAAGGTGCGTAAGGAAAGAAGCAAAATTTCAGAGCTTCCCATTTCTGCTACAGGACAATCAGCCTCGTGCTGCAGCAGAGGACACAAGGAACCCACCTCGGAGTAAATCAGAAAGCACCCCGCAAATCAGCTCCCCTAATAGGGTAAGGTGGAAATACACTACTGGAGGGAGGCCTCTCTCCTGTGCCCATGTGAGATGTTGGCTATAATCCCCATCCTGGCCAGAGCAGTGATTTTCCACTAGGCAAATTTAAATGTGTGTTATTGTCTAGTATGTGAGATAACAAAACTGAAGATAAACTTTCACTCACCAAAAACTTGCCATATCTCAAGCAGAGTGTCCTCCCTCTTTCTTGCCCACATCTCACCTTCATTCTAGTCATGGGTGCTTTTAAACCTTATTCTGTTAGAGACAGAAAGGGTTAACAAGCACCATGAGCCAACACAAGTTCAAGATATCATATACTTTCGATTGTCTGTTTTGAAAACGTTTATGCTGAGGGAAATGTTAAAGCAGGTGTTCGAATTAGAACAAGTGTCCATGTAATGCAAGAAGATGGATTCTGGCTACCAAGAGCCATAAGAGCAGAGAGGGAACCAAAGGCAAGATGACGTGTCAGGAGTTACAACGAAGCAGAAGGCAAGCCACCCACATCTCTTTTAGTTCTTTAGGCATTTAATCAGCTAGAAAAGCTGGTGCCTGCTGCTCCACTCCCAGTGGCCTCTCCATTATCACTAAAATAATAAATGACAAATTGAGAAAGGCACAGAGGACAGGCAAATGTGAAGCCAAGTGTTGAAGATGGCAACAGGAGGTGACAACCAGCAGCCCTCAAACACCAGGAGGAGCCAGCGTTGGCCTTGGGGACCTCCTCCTCTGGGGAGCAAAGCCAGCTGTCTACATTCATAGCCCACCAGGAAGGGCAGATGAGACAAGCAGGGCTGCAGGACAGTGACAAAGAATTCAACCCCAGAGCCGCAACAGCCCTAAAGGAGCCTTGCCTCATTTCTGTCTGAGTAAGAGCAGGCCCTGGAATCACAGTGAAGGGATTACGTTAGACAGGACCTACGTTAGACAGGAGCAGGGGCTCTGACACCTGGGCTTAGCTGGGCGCTAAGGGGAGCCGCCCTCTGCAGGCTGGCTCACCAAGCTCACCTGCAGAGTTGGCCACTCAAATGGCTATCTAGAGCCCAGCCTCTGCAGCTGTCCAGCAGTCCCCTGATTTTGGGTTGCAGACTCTAGCACCCAAATTCCAGAATCCTCTTTTGTCTTATGAGCTCATAGGTTAAGGTACAGCCTGGTTTATTATCCTGCACAAAATCCCAATGACTTAAATTAAAAAACAACAACAAGAAACAGAAAGGCCCACCAAGCACCCAGAACTCCCTGGAGCTCCAGCTTCTTAGGTCCTAAATATCAAAACATCATCTTGTGACTTCATTATTCTCTGTGTTTCCATTCTTCCTATAATTCCCTTCCCAACAACCTTCACCCAGGTAATTCCTGCTACTCCTGCTCTTCTTTAGAGACCACCTCGCATACCACCCCTCCTCTCCCATTACATTAGAGGCCCAGTTGAGCGCTTTATTTTACCTTTGGGACATTTATTCCTTTCTTCATTCACTCAGTAAATATTTATTGTGCATCTACTAGTCATAGGCACAGAGCTAGACACTGGGGATTCTGCCATGACCAAGAAAGAAAGAAACAAACAGTCCATGCCTTCTTGGAGCTTGCCATCTAAAGGGGAAGACATCATTAACAAGACAAAACAAACATCGTATGATAGCATGTGAGGTTTAAATGCTAGAAAGAAACAGCACACTGAGCTATGAGAAAACAGCACATGCTGGACCTGAGGTGAGGCCACTACAACTGAAGCATTACCGTAAACTTAAGCAGTTTTCCTTCCCAGCCCCACCACCTCCTGACAGGAAGCACTCTCCACAAGGCAGGGCCCCGTGACCAGCAGCTCACAGTGTAGCACAGGGCACCAGGCACGATGAAGGGATGGCGAGGGCAGGGGCTCTTCACCCAGAAGACTCTGAACTCTGGCTTTCCTTCACCTTCCTCTACACTCAGTTGCACAATTTGTTCCTCATAATTAATCCATTTGACAAGTGAGAAAACTATTTTCAGAGTAAACAAAATAAATCAAAATGGTGCTAACTTCTCTCCCTAATGTCCTCCATCAATCATGGATGACTCGAGCTTTGTAAACAGAGAGACTGGGGGAGTGGAGGGAGTGAAAAAAGCTTTAAATTCAACTGTGTTCCCAGCTTTATAGCATTAAGATGCTGGAATTGATTTGTCGTTAAAAGGAGAGTTGCAAGTACTATCTATGCCTAGAAAGAGGAGGGAAAAAAATCAATGGTAAACCATGTAATTGGGAGAGGGGTGAGGAAGTAGAAAAGGATGTATTCCTTATTGACTCAGAGAAAAACGCAACAAAGAATCAAAACACCCTCATTTAATGCCTCACTTAAGGCTGCACAAAAGATGTAGAAGAAGGAAGTGTTAACTTGTCGGACCCAAATGACAATTGGGGTCCCTGAAAATGACTCTTACCAGCCTCTAAGAGCAGGAGCTGAACTGTTTGCTGAAAACCAAAAACTCACAAAGGAAAAGTGGGAAAAGAGGAAACGAGGATAGCATAGGTCCTCCAGAGAAACAGAAGACAGAGCAGCCAGCCTTCCAAATCGGAAGTCACATGCTCACCTCCACAGTACCTGTCAACAACTTTTTTTAAAAGTTTTTATTTCTTTAATTTTGAGACAGGGTCTTGCTCTGTCACCCAGGCTGGAGTGCAGTGGTGTAATCATAGCTCACTGCAGCCTGGAACTCCTGGGCTCAAGGAGTCCTCCTGCTTCAGCCTCCTGAGTAGCTGGGACTATAGGCACATCCCACCATACTAGGCTAATGTTTTAATTTTTTGTAGAGGGCAGGCTCTCTCTATGTTGCTCAGGGTGGTCTCAAACTCATGGCCTAAAATGATTCCCCCAACTCAGCCTCCCAAAGCATTGATATTACTGGCATGAGCCACCATACCTGGCTCTTTAATTTTTGTACAGTGTATTGCTATGTTGCCCAGACTCAACTTATCCTGGCCTCAAGGTATGCTCCCACCTCAGTCTGTCAAGCACTGGGATGACATTCATGAGCCACCACACCAACCTGCTTAAGATTTTGCCATTCAAATTAAAAATAAAGGTAGGCACACTAGGATGGCTACAGTAAGAAATATGGACAATTGCCAGGTGTTGGCAAAGATGGGAAGAAATCAGTGGGAATGTAAACTGGTGCAATCTCTTTGGGAAACAGTCTGGCAGTTCTTCCAAAAGCTAAACAGAATTCCCATACAATCCCAGCAATTCCATGTCTGGGTATAAACCCAAGAGAACTGAGAACATATGGCCAGAGGAAAACTTGTGCATATATATTCATAGCAGCATTATTCATAATAGCCAAAAAGTGGAAATAAACCAAATATCCATCAACAGATGAATGAACCAAATGTGGTACATGCACACAATGGAATATTCACATATAAAAAGGAATAACGCACTGATACATGCTACAATATGAAGGAACCTTAAAAAATGCTGAGACAGTAGCCTGACATAAAAGACAACATATTGTATGATTCCATTTATATGAAATATGTAGAACAGGCAAATCCATGGATACAGGAGTTGGCTTAGTCACTGTCAGGGCTGGAGGAAGGAGACTGGAATGAGAGTGACTGCTAGAAGTACAGGTTTCTTTTGGGGTGATCGACATGTTCTGGGATTAAACAGCACTGATGATTGCACTCCTTTGTGAATATACTAAAAACCACTGAATTGCACACTTTAAAAGAATTTTATGATATATGAATTACATTTTAATAAAAAGAAAATAAAGGCAGAACACATATGGTAGGAAGCAGTTAACCTACTTGACAAATTATCTCATCATCATAAACAATGCAGTAATCATCAATAAGATATCTATTTAATAAATCATGCCCAATTTAGCAACACCTTGAAGTAGATGGTTTGAGGTTAAGTATTACAGCCCTGAAAATGGTAAAAATGTTACTTTTGAAACATTTTGTAGTGCCAATTTTTTAATAAATTCTATCTGGCTTCCAATAGCTATGTACATTAGGAAGGTATTATGGGCTGAACTGTTTCTCCCACAAAATTCTTATGTTGAAGTCATAACTCCCAGTACCTTAGAATGTGACTGGGTTTGGAGATAGGGCCTTTAATAAAGAGGTAACTACATAAAATGAGGTCCTGTGGTTGGGCCCTAATCCAATACGAGTGGTGCCCTTATAAGAAGAGATTAGGATGCAGACAGGAAAAGGGAAAGACTACGTAACGGACAGGGAAAAGACGACATCTACAAGCCAGTAAGAGAGGCCTTGGGAGAAACCACCCTGTCAACACCTTCGTCTCAGACTACCAGCCTCCACGACTGTGAGAAAATAAACCTCTGTGATTTAAGCCACCCAGTCTGTGGTATTTTGTCATGACAACCCTAGGAAACTAATACAGAAGGCGTTCATGTGTTAAATTCAGATTTAACTCTATATTTATTATATGCTGAAGCATATGATAGTGAACTAATAAAGAGTGAACTAACCACTACAAGAGCTATTCCATTTCCTAAAAGCCATCATTAAGCATTTAACTATAAGGGTCCGCTGCCAAAGTAAAACAATTTTTTTTTTTTTTTTAGAGACAGGGTTTCACTCTGTCACCCTGCCTGGATTGCAGTGGTGCAATCACAGCCCACTGAAGCCTCGAACTCCTGGGTTGAAGTGACCCTCATGTCTAAGCTTCCCCAGTAGCTAGGACTACAGGTGCATACCACCATGCCCTTCTAATTATTTTTACTTTTTTTCCGTGGAGACACGGTCTTGCTATGTTGCCCAGGCTGGTCTTAAACTTGTGACTTCAAGTGATCCTCCTGCTTTCTCCTCACAAAGTGCTGGTATTACAGACATGAGCCACTATACCTGGCCTAAATTCTTTTTAGAAAATTAAAATACTTTTGTGTGTGTGTGTGTATGTATGTGTGTGTGTATATGCACACTTTAAAAGAATTTTATGATATATGAATTATATATACATATGTGTTATACACACACACACACACACACACACAATAGAATATTACTCAGGCCCAAAAAGAAATAAAGCACTAACAGATACTTTCCTTTGGTATCAATGTGGGTTGCTACCACCTGGAAGAACCTCAAAAACATTACAGTAAGTGAAAGAAGCCAGTGACAGAAGGGTACATACTGCATTATTCCATTTAGATGCTCTATCAAGAACAAGCAAATCCAGAGACAGAAAGCAAATTAGTGGTTACCAGGAGGTGGAGAAGGCAGAAATAAGGAATGGTTACTTAATGGGTACAGGATGTTTTTCTGGAATTAAGAAAAAAGTTTTGAAACTAGAGACAATTGGTGCTTGTACAACATTTAGTGAACATCCTAAACGACACTGAATTGTACATTTGAAATGGTAATTGTATGTCATGTGAATTTCACCTCATTTAAAAAATCACACTCCTACCAGTATAGCAGGATACCTCTTCCCACACAGGGTTTAAGAAAATAATCGGCTAAGTGTACAGTCATGCATGGGTAAAAGTGTTTGTTTTAGCATGTGTGCTGTTAAAATGTTTTATAATAGTGAAAATTTGCCTAATGTTCATCAAAGAGTAGATAAATAAATCAGGGTTCATCTATATATTGGAATACTAAACGACTGATAAAAATAATTAGGTAGAACCACACAAAAAAGTCCCTTCACTTAGAAGCACATTAAATTCCTAAGTGCTATTAAAAATGTAACTGTTGGCCAGTCAAAATGATACTACACAGCTGAGCACTTACCACCTGTCAGTAGAAGGCAAAGTGAAACTGTGTTCTGGCCCAGCTTTATTTACATGGCTTTGTTCATGTGGCTGCAGTTCCCAGAGCAGTGCCTGGCACATAGTAGGTGTTCAATAAGTCTTAGATGGATGAATATCTAGGAAGAACCATTAAATTTTAAGTTTTAAGAGGAAGTTCTGTAGTTCATGTATCACGGATATTGCACTTTGTCAATAAATAGAAAGAAGATTACAAACAATGTATCTGGAAAGCTGCCATTCTGAGAAATATAGACATATACATATGTAATATGTGCCAAGAAATAAGTCTGGAGACATATACATTAAAAAGTTAACAGTGATTATCTTTACGTGGTGATATTATAAATGATTCAAAAATTTTCCTTTGCATGTTGTCTGAGTTTTTCTTTTAACAATAAGCATAGACTACATTTTTAATCAGGAAAAAATTGAAAAAGCAATAAAGCTATTTCCATGTAGAAAATAAATTTACTTTATTATCTATAATTCAATTCTGAAGACTGTTAATTGGGCATGCTAGATGCTTTCACTGAACTGCTTTGGTTGTTCTGAGTTCTAAATCCATTTAGTTCTCTAAAATAAACAACTTAAGTCCAAACCTGCTCAGGAAATACCAACATTAGTAATGTCCAGCCACACCACAGGCATTGGTGGGCCACTGTTGGTCCAATTATTAAGAATCTGTCTGTTTTGGGTGCAATAAGCAATAGCCTCACTCAGTACCTATCAGGCACCAATAGTACCTGCTACTGACATTAACTGGCCAAAGCCCCCAGAGTGTCATTAGAGAGGAGAAACCACCCAGTCAGTCAATAATCACAGGTTAATGAAAGAACACTCCACCAGCTTGCTATTCCCAAAGACTAGAAAGCTGCTATGCTCTTCAGAACTCTTAACAAAAACGACAACGACAAAAATTGTTCTCCTTGACTCTCACCTTGGGAACAAAAGACTAAACCCAAGTACAATGACACAATAGTTTCTTGTATACTGTTTTCATTTTGGTGTCACTTTTGCTTTCTGTGACTCTTAACTTTGGGAGTAAACAAGTCATTTCCTCCAGGATCCTGAACTGGTCATACATAAAATCTTCCCGGCAGGACAAGCCTCAGGTGGGCAGGGAGTCTGTGAAGTGGGGAGTCTCAATCCCACCTCCTGTAGAGGCCAGTGTGGCTCAAACCTGGGGACCTCACTCATGAAGGGACATGAGGCGAGGGGTGGGGGGGATTAGCCTGTGCCAGACCTAAGGGTCCCGCTGCCTGTCAGCTCCTGACATGCCCGACTCAGGGTCCAGAAGCCACATCCTCCAGGCTTTAAGCAGACAATGGAAATTCTGATTTTTATGTAAACGCTTGTTTTTGTTCTCTTAGCCACTAATTAGATTTTTTAAACACTATGCAGTCCAAACCAAGAACATCTATGGGCCACCAGTATGCTACACCTGAGCATTTGACCTTGAGTTTGATACTGACTCCAGGCCTTTCTACTCCTGGCAAGTCACCTAAACAGAGGACAGGTCATTATCTTAGGACCTTGGGACTTGAATTCCCTTTTCATCTTTATTTCGTGAGTTTCCTCATAAAACTCTGGGGGAGACACCCCTCTTAAGACTATGCTGTTGTTTGGAAATCACATCGATCACAACCCACAATTTTCCCCTCTAGTCAGCTGCAAAATAGGATTATAGGTCCTATTCCTAGAAAGGGTGCTTAGAAAACCATTAGCAGATGCTCATGACCTGCATTCCCTTACCCCACATTATTCTGGATTCCAACAAAGACAGGGGAACCAGGGCAGCTCTGAAACCAGGCCTGCTGGAGCGGGAAGTGAATGACTTCCCTTCAGTGGCCCAAAAACCTGGCAAAGAGGAATGATGCCTTGGCCCCAACAGCCACTGCAGAAGCTGGCTCTTACCCCACTGGAAACGTTCGTGTCCTTCCCCTACATGCCTACCCCTCAGTCTGCTGCCCTGCCTCTCCTGCATTTCTCTCTACTCCAAAGGTTCCCGTGCAGAGGGCATGGAGGCAATCCAGACTCCCTCTCCAGCCAGTCCCCCAGGCTTCCACGGTACTAAGGAGCAAACACAAATCTCCCTCTAAGGACGGGACAGGATGGCTCCACACTGCCCATCTGTACCGGATTTGGTAGAAATGAAGTCCATGCACATGTGCCATCTTCCTCGTAGTAGTCCTCGTAAAAGCTCTGAGAGAGGTTTCACGTCCTTTTTACAGAAAAGGAGATGGAGGCTTAGAGAGGTTACTTTAATAAGAAAGAGAGAAACCTTCTTAGAGAAGGTGAACTTCCAACTAGCATCAGAAGTCCCGGCAAGAACATGAGGGGCACACTGGGAGAACAGTGAGTTCCCCCAAACTTATCTTTCCCAAAGCACCCCTACTAGAGCCCACCAAGTCCTCAACACTCCAGCCACAACGGCTACCATGGGAGGCTTTAGGGAGCTTCAGCACAGAGAATAGGCTCCTTATACCACAACCAAAGACTTCAGAGCCGGATGAAAGGCATAATGGGAGAACACGGTCAGCCCCATAGCAGACGGTTGGAGAAGACAGCATGAAAACCAAAACAGCCCACAGGTGCTTAAAGAACACAGGCCCTGCCTAAAAAGAGTTCATTAGCCCTGCTGCTCCTGTCCAGGTTACTTCACACACATATGCACGCAGATGCACGCACACACATGTACACGCATGCACACACAAATACACACTCACACATATTTCTTGCAGCAGGCAAGAAATAAGGGAGACTTGAATGAAGTGCAGCAGGGGCCCTGGGAGAGAGGCCTGCAGGAAATTGCTCAGGGAAGAATGCGTGGGATTCAGCAACCCAGAAAGCTGCAGGTGGAGATTGAGGGGAGGCTGTCCGGGGAGGGAGAATGGACTCTTGTTTAATAACAGCACATCCCTACAGAGCTGTTCTTCCTGTGTCATGTTTAGACATCTAGTTTGCCCTTTGTGTGGCTATCTGACCCACAAGCATCTCCATCAAAAGTAGGGGTTTGGAGCTAGATGAAATGTCAGTGCTGGAGACATTGCTCTGAGAATTTTCTGCATAAGAATTATATTTGAAGTTGTACATACAGATGTAATCAGCAAGAAAGAGGGTATAGAGCAGAGGGGGAAAAAACAATGAATGATGCCAGCAGCCGAAACAGAAACTGAGTCTGGGAATCTCCTACTGAGTATCTTTCCAGTAAATTCCTTTTTGCTTGTTAACGAAGGCAAAGCGGTCTGAAAGGACAGGACCAGAGTAGCGGTGGAGACCTCAAATCAGAAATCGCTAATAACCACTGCTTTTAGGAGAACCAAACCCCCACCATTTTTATTCTTCAATCACTCTGCTCAGGAACAAGCTTTCAGGGAGTTTGGCTGGGAGGCTGCGGTGATCCACAGACATGTCACTAGAAGTGCTTCCTTAGATCACAGGAAAGTGGCCAATGATTGTCCCATTTTACACAAGAAAATTAAATGGTCAGACCCAGATGACTTGGCAAGACCAGGGCTAACAAATCTGGTTCCCAGGTTCCACTGCTGAGAAGCAGGTCAAGGGCAGTGCGTGCTTCCTGGCCTGGGCCCTTGGGACACTGCCATAGGCTGCAGAATGGTTTTGTGTTACAGGGCTGGAAGTGCTATGATTTTTGTCTAAAAAAACAACATTACATAACTTCGCATGCTGTGAAAACACTCATTTATTTTGCATCTTCATTTCACATTGTTGCAATTTAATTTTATTATTACGGATATCCTTCTATACATTAATCTAATACTTCATTTGGTCCAAGAAGTCAGACACTGTGAATTATGCCCATCACCCAAAATTTTATCCAATTTAACAACCTTGATATGATTTAGAATATAGCCATAGCCCTATCTTTAAGATAATAATAATAAGAGATAAAAAATGTTTGAAAAACCCCAAGAAAAAAGATGCCAGGGTATGTTTGATAGCCTAAGTTTGCATCACCTATCTACCTCTTGGCCAGAAGAGAAAACAAAACCTTCAGTGACCATCTTCCCAACACCGTATCCAATGAGAGAGGAAAGATATTTCCTCTTAGTAAAGGCAGGGTGCTTTACCACGTGACCTTAACCACTCATACAGAGACAGCAATACTGATTTTGGGGTCAGGGTATTATGTGTGAGCTTACCTGTGACTACTTATTCAAGAAAGCATTCTCAGCAGAACCCAGACTGTCTTCTCCTTCCCATCTTCTCAAATCCATGTAGAGACAAGGGAAGGTCAAGTGTAGAGCAAATGCTTAGGGGATGTGTTGGGTGGGGCCATGCTCAAAGTTCAATGCAACGCATAAGCAACTCATTAGTGATTGCCAAGTGAACGAGCAACAACCAACCACGAACTCAAAATACTCTTGGAAAACAAAAAATATACCACATGGGAATGAAGGATTCCAAAAAATCTTGGGAGGCAGGAATCCTGCTGGCACCCCCAATGCCATGGCCCACTGCAATAAAAGATGGTCCCTACCATGCATCTGCACTGCCTAAAAGCACCTGGGAGAAGGACTTTCCACCTTTGACAAGAGCAGGTAGGCTTAATGAGTTAATGTTTTCAAATGTTTTCTGAGTTCTTTGATGGGAGCAGCTGTGCCACTACAAAGCTGCCTTTCATCTCCAGGACTGAAATAGTTTCTCTCTTTCTACCCCCTCTATCCAGCTAAGCCTAACCAACCTCAGCAAGGCCACCCTCTCCAAGACAAAAGGAAAGGGAACAGCTCACACACAATGTAGCCTCAGATCCTGTCTTCCTTTGCCTAATGCACCCTGGCTAATTTTTCCCTAATGGTATCATCAGTGGCACATGCGGCCCTGCTGCAATGCTCTGTGCCATCTGAACAACAGGAGAAACCCTTCTGCTGGAAAATGAATGCAAATAGATTCTAATCAATAGAAAGAGCTCAATTAGAGCAACTTCAGCACACTTCAAAGGTGTTGCTATTTTCTTGCTGGCTTATCCCACTCAGCCATTTTGAGGGGCTCGACCTTGGGAGCTGGCTGGCAACAAGAGCTGCTCCAGACAACTCTGTAACTGGACCAGCAGACTTCCCACCATACTGGATGTCTTCTGCAAGCCAGAAGAGGGGGAAAACTCCTTATTTCAGTTCAGAGCCACATTTCTCCTCTTGCACACCCCAGCACCTCCATCAGGACACTGAGGGCAACTCAGTGAAGACCTATGCCTTGGCCACTGGTCTGAAAGGCCCTGGGGTATAGCAGTGCCCAGATCATTGCAACCACCTGCAGAAAGTCAGCTGGTTCTTCAATCTGCAAGGAACAGACTCCCAGGAGACCTCAGGTAATGAGGTGTTAAGAGTATAAGAGCCGGGGAAGTGAGGCAGAACAGGAAACATGGCCCAAATGCCAGGCACTGTTTTCTGGGTTCAGATCTTGGCACTAACTATCTATCAGCTGTGCAGTCTTGCAAAGGTTACTTAACAATCCTGCAGCTAGGTGCTACTGTCATCTCTGGTTTATAAGGAAACAAAGGCCGAGGTGGGTGGATCACTTGAGGTCAGGAGTACAAGACCGGGCCAACAGAGTGAAACTTCATCTCTACTAAGAATACAAAAAAATCAGCCGGGTGTAGTGGTGCACACCTGTAATCCTAGGTACTCGGGAGGCGGAGGTGGGAGGATTGCATGAACTCAGGAGGCAGAAATTACAGTGAGCCGAGATCATAACACTGCACTCCAGCCCAGGTGACAGCGAGAAGACTGTCTTCCAAAGAAAAAAAAAGGACAAAAATCCTCTCAATATCTCAAAGCCTTAGGAAGAAAGAAAACTATTTAGCACAGTGCCAGGTGTACAGTAAGTGTTCGATAAATGCTGGCTAATGATATGCCTTCTGCTGCTGTTAGTAATATCGACGTGTTGGAAAATGTTGAGAGGAACTCTGAAAAAGAGCTAGCGGCCAGAATTTTCAGGAAAAGCTGCCTACATCCTCCTCGGTGAGTTTCATAAGGCACATTTCTGTGGTACTTTTTCAGGACTTTTAATGTGTTGAAGACAAGTTTAACCTTGAGAAACACTGAATTAAATTTATATATTTTTGCTACAAAGAATATCTGCAGATAGATCAAGATGGCCAACTAGAGGAATCTACCACTCATCTCCTTCACAAAAACAACATAAATAACTGCACTTTGAGTAGAGTAACTAAAGGAAAACACTGGAAGTGACAAAAACTCTCTGAAGCATGAAAACTTGGAAAGCTAGCATAGGGAGGGAAGCGAAACACCTGGCCAGGATCTGCTCAGGGCCAAGGGAAAGGTAAGCAGGGGATCCCCCATGGTCTCCATAGTCACTGAGGCTGCCTGCAATCCCAGCTACAGGCTAGCCCCACAGTCCCCATAGGCCCTGAGCCCAGTGGAGGAAACTACCTGGAGTCCACAAGGTCACATTGCTCCAGAGAAGGGACACATGTGCTCCACAGTGGGACAGAGCCACTGCGGGAGCGTATTCTGCCCTGGAGGCAATTAGCCCCTACATATACATCTCCATGTCCCTGGGTCCCTGCCATCATTCCACTGTGCCCACAAAAAAGGCTGAGTGCTGTGATCCCAGCTAGACCTGATGGTGCAGTCATCATGCCTGCCCCCAAGCCCATGCAGTGCTCTACACTCCAGGGAGCAGGCATAGCACAGAGGGAAGGATGCCCCAGAACTAGGGGAGCCAGTGTACATGCTGAGCAGAGACCTAGAGCTGACCACCTCGCATCTGCCGCCACCAACAACCTTTCCAGTGGCAGAGGTGCTGCACATGTGTGCACATCCTCCGGGAACTAAAGTGCAGCCAGTCCAGTGATTGCCATCACAGAAGGCCATACTTCCTCCAGAGGTGGAGCTGTGCATGCCATGTGTCCACAAGGAGCGGCCCACCTGGTGCCCACCAATGCAAGTAACCCCACCCACTCCAGGGCCAGAGCCACCACATGCCATGCACATCCCCCAGAAACTAAGGAATGACCTGTTCAGCAGTGCCAGCAGCCCCACCCCCAAAACCAGTGGAACCACTGTGCCAGGCGCATCCCCCCAGGGCCTGAGAACCACCTTGTCCTACAACCCCCCTCAATCACAAGCAATGCTGCACCACTGCCTTTACAAACACCTGCAATTTAAGATTCTGAGGAAATCTCAGACACTGCTGGCATTAATTACAGTCAAAGAAATCAGACAGGGACTACACTATGATGCCCATCTAGAACAAAAGCCAAAGCACCCTACCCAACAGACACCATAGGAAACGTCTAAAGGAAAAGGTATTTCTCCACAAAAGTGACTCCATATATTTGGAAGACATGACTGTACTCCACCAGATGTGCAGATATCAACGTAGGAACCAAAGAAACATGAAAAAACAAGTAAACATAACACATCCAAAGAGCATAACTCTCCAGTAACAGACCCCATAGAAAAAGAAATCTATAAAACGCCTGAAAAGGGATTAAAATAATACCAAGGAAACTCAGTGAGATATAAGAGAACACAAAATCAGAAAAACAATTTACAATCCAAATAAATCATTCAACAAAAAGATATAAAAAAGAACGAAGCAGAAATCCTGGAGCTAAATAACTAAATGAATGAGATAATCAAGAGCTTCAAAAATAGACTGAGCAAAAGAAAAAGAATTTCTGAACTTGAAGACGGGTATTCTGAAATAACCTAGTCAGACCAAAGAATAAAAAGGGTGGGAAGGGAATTAAAAGAATGAAGACAGTGAAGAAAGCCTACATGACATATGGGACACCATCAACTGAATAAATATTCAAAATTTAGGAGTTCCAGAAGTAAAAGAGATTTTAACATCTATTCAATAAAATAATAGCTAAACTTTTTTTTTGTTCCCTCAAGATGGTAGATTGGAGGCTTTTAACATGCCTCAGCCACTTGGAAATAGCAAAATAGTGAGTAAAGATCAACTCTGAAGAGTTTTAATTCAAGAAGGAAAATGTGAATTCACCGGAATAGTGAAGGATACCCCGAATCCCATTGAGAAAAAGGTAGGCAAGCAGCCCTTGTGATAGCGTTTGGCTGATAAACATGAGTGAAGCCCCTGTATGTGAAAAGGGCAAAGAGTTTTCCTCTATGACTCACCTTTCCACTTGGGATCTGTGCAACCCATGCCAAGAAAGGGCACCCTGATTCTCCCAAGCCCTGGAACTACCATGAGGAGAGGCTGGGAGACACTGAGAGGGAAAGACACTGGAAAAAGCTGCATGCATTTTCCCAACCTTGGGCCACGGGGAAGATGTCGTTTTTAATCCACACTAACGCAAAGTCAGTCATTGTTTGGTGACCTAACAATGCAGCCACGCAGGCATTTTAGTCTCAGACTAGAGACTGGAGCACTTGCTTTGGAGTGGGGTAGAAGCCTCCCAGCCGAAATGGAGCAGCTACTGTGGAAAGTGCCCCAGCAGTAGGCATTGGAATTGGGCAATCTCCCACCACAGGAGTAGAGTGGGAGGAGGGTTGCTGAAACTGGTTTCCTCTGAGAGGTGAGACTTGCAGCCAAGAGCAGCTTTGTGACCTGGAACTGGTCTGTGTGTCATTGCTTGGAGTCCCAGCATTCTCCCCTGAGACCATGGTGTAGGAGGGCCCTCTATGCTCTATGCCCAGGCAGATCTCCAGGCATTTGAAGCACCCACTTCCCTACATTAGCAGCCTAAGCTGCCTCACGCTTGCTAAGCAGAGAATTTGGTACATTGGGGCTCTGCTTCACACCCAGGCAGATTTCCAGGCATACGGAGTACCCATCTGCCTGGATTAGCAGTCTGAGCTACTTCATCCTTTCTATGCAGAGACCACGGTGGAGCAGGGTCAACTCCACTCCTTGCCCAGGCAGATCTCCAGGCATATGGAGCATCCACTTGGCTGGATCAGCAGCCTAAGCCACCCCAACCTTCTTCTGCAGAGACCATGGCGCAGCAGGGCTGTCTCTGCTCCACAGTCAGAGATCTCTAGGCACTAAGAGAACCCACTCACTTGATTTCCTTCTTGAGCTGCCCACCCCACTTTCCTACAAAGACCTTACTGCACAACCAATTACTCCACTCCTCACCAGTAGATATATTTCCAGGCAATCAAATACCCACTCACCTAGATTACTAGCCTGAGCTATCTCTCCCTCCCCCTGCAAAGACCTTGTTGCAGCAACAGTTTTTCCAGGGCAAACTCCCAAGTATGCAGCATGCTTGCTCCCCTGGATAGGAGCCTGAGCCACCCCTCCCTTCCCATGCTGAGATCTTGGCGCAGTGGCACATTCTCTGCCCCATGGCTGGACATATCACCAGGACTTCAGTTCACCTGCCCCCTGGAATGGAAGTATGAACTGTTATACTCTTACCACACAAAGAACTTAGCACAGCATCACTCCTTTCACTTCACATTCAGATGTAACTCCAGGCATTTGTCATACCTGCTCCCACAGATAAGGAGTTTCAGCCACGCTTTGTCTCATGTAAAGACTTTGTAGTGGCAGCAGTTTCTCTGCTCCTTCCCCAGGCATATAATCCGACACGGGGCATACCTGCTTTCCCAGAGTAGGAGCTTGACCCACTCCTCCCATTCCCTGCAAAGACCTTGTTTGAACAGCAGTTTCTCCACTCCCTCCCAGAGCATGTGGCACATCTGCTTGCCTTAATGAGGAGCCTGAGCTGCCCTTCCCTTCAGATGAAGAGAGACCTTAGTACAATGGCACTCTCGGCTTGATGCTCAGACATACCTTCACGCATTTGGAGCACCCACTCTTCTAGATTAGGAGTTTAGGGCATTCCCCTCTCCCTTCCAGAAACTTGGGGCGGGGAAAGTTTTCCAATTCCATGTCTAGATACATCTCTGAGTCCTTGGCAGCCTCCACTGCAAAAGCTGGTGCTTGTAACTGCCATTAGGGGACCTGAACGTTGATCTGCCTAGTTTGGCCCTGCCCATCTTGGTGCCCCTACCTGGGACTGAGCAGGGAACTCAAATCATAGTGCATTCCAAAGATCAGCCCCTTGCTTAAGGCAAGAGAGAGCTTCCTCCACCACAAACAAAGATCAAGTATATTCCTGTCAAGTTTGGATGCAGCCAGCTGTTACCCATAAGCACCACCTACTGGCCTGGAGGTTGAAAGATAAAACATAACAAGAAATCTGAAACAAGTGCACAGTACTAGGGAACAAGATAAGCTTCCTAAGACCTCTACTACCCTGGCCAGAGAAGGGGGCAATGAGCCTGCTCATATGACCAGTATATAGTTACTGCAACCAGCATTTAGCAAAGTTGCCAAATAAAAGCTATCTAAAACGAAGGAACTTAAAATAGACTATTTGGTACTGAAGACACCTGGAACCAAAGCCATAGGACCCTACATAACAACATATATTATGGATATCTTCCTCAGGGATAGAAAAAAGATGCCATCCAAACAAAAGCAAACTCAAGAAAGGAAAGATAGTTTATCCATATGAGAAAAAACCAGAGAAACAATTCTAAAAGTATGAAATAAAAAAGTATTACAACACCCACAGAGTGAAACACTAACTCTCCAGCAACAGATCCTAACCAAGATAAAATCTAAATACCAGGTAAACAATTCAAATTATTTATTTTATTTTGTACTTTTTTGAGATGGAGTCTCACTCTGTTGCCCAGGCTGGAGTGCAGTGGCACAATCTTAGCTCACTGCAACCTCCACCTCCCAGGTTAAAGAGATTCTCTTGCCGCAGCCTCCTAAATAGCTGGGACTACATGCGCACACCACCACACCTGGCTAATTTTTGTATTTTTAGTAGAGACAAGGTTTCACCATGTTGGCCAGGCTGGTCTTGAACTCCTGACCTCAAGTGATCCACCTGCCTCAGCCTCCCAAAGTGCTGCGGTTACAGGCATTAGCCACTGTGCCTGGCCTCAGATTATTGATTTTAAAGATGCTCAGTGAAATCCAAGAGAAAGCTGAAAACCAACATAAAAGAAATCAGATTAGCAAGTCAAGACATAAAAGAAGAGATAGGCTTCATTAAGGAAAAAACCAAACAGAACTCCTGGAAATAAAAAATTCATTGTAGCAGTTACAATATACAGTTGAAAGCTTTAACAACAGGCTAGAACAAGTAGAAGAAATAATTTCTGAGCTGTATGATAGGTCTTTCAAATTAACCCACACAGATGAAAGAAAGGAAAGAATTTAAACAAATCAACAAAGCCTTCAAGAAATATGTTATGTAAACCAGCCAAACCTACGAGTTGTAGGTATTACAGAGGAAGAAGAAAAAAAAGTTAAAAGTATAAAAAATATATTTGGAGAAATAATTCAAGAAAACTTCTCTGGTTTTGTGAGAGATTAAGCCATCCAGGTAAAAGAAGATCAGAAAACTTCTGGAAAACACATTGCAAGAAGAAATACACTAAGACATAAAGTCATAAGACTATCCAAAGGCAATGTGAAGGAAAAAATTCTAAGAGTAGTAAAAGAGAAAGGTCTAATCAGCTATAAAGGAAATGCCAGACTAAAAGCAGACTATTCAGCAGAAACTTTACAAGCCAAAAAAAATTGGGGGCCTTTTAGCCTCCTTAAAAAAAAATGAGCCGGGCATGGTGGTGCACGCCTGTAATCCCAGCACTTTTGGAGGCTGAGGAGGGTGGATCACGAGGTCAGGAGATCGAGACCATCCTGGCTAAAACAGTGAAGACCCGTCTCTACTAAAAATACAAAAAATTAGCCGGATGTGGTGGCAGGCACCTGTAGTCCCAGCTACTTGGGACGCTGAGGCAGGAGAATGGCGTGAACCTGGGAGGAGGAGCTTGCAGTGAGCTGAGATCGTGCCACTGCACTCCAGCCTGGGCAACAGAATGAGACTCCAACTCAAAAAAAAAAGAAAATGCCAGCCAAGAATCTTATATCCTGCCAAGCTAACCTTCACAGATGAAGAAATTAAGTATTTCCCAAACAAACACTGAGGAAATTTGTAAAAATTAAAATGGCCTTTCAAGAAATACTCAAAAAGTTCTAGACATGAAAATAAAAGGATACTTGCTATCATAAAAGGCCATATAAGTAAAAATCTCACAGATTCTCTAAAGCAATTACACAATTTAAACCCCAGGGGCAACTAGGCAACAACACTATGACAGAAACAAAACTTCATATATTAATATTAACCTTGATTGTAAATGGCCCAAGTGCTCAACTTAAAAGATACAGAGTGGGAAACTGGATTAAAAAAAACAAGATCCAACCACCTGCAGCCTACAAGAGACAACACCTCCTGGCTAAAGACAGCTACAGACTCAAAGTAAATGGGTGGACAAAGATATATCATGCAAAAGGAAAACAAAAGAAAGCAAGAGTAGCCATCCTCATACCAAATAAAAGGACCTTAAACAAACAACAGTTATAAAAAAGACAAATAAGAGCATTATATAATAATAAAGAGCTTAATGCAACAAAAAGATATAACTATCCAAAACACATGTTGATATGACTTGGCTGTGTGCCCACCCAAATCTCATCTTGAATTGTGTAGCTCCCATAACTCCCACATGTTGTGGGAGGGACCCATTCGGAGAAAACTGAATCATGGGGGTGGTTCCCCCATTCTGTTCTTGTGGTAGTGGATAAGTCTCACAAGATCTGATGGTTTTATAAGGGAAAACCCCTTTTGCTTGGTTCTCATTTTCTCTCTTGGCTGCTGCCATATAAGACAAGCCTTTTGCCTTCCACCATGATTGTGAGGCTCTCCAGCAATGTGAAACTGTGAGTCCATTAGAACTCTTTTTCTTCATAAATTACCCAGTCTTGGGTATGTCTTTATCAGCTGCATGAAAATGGACTAATACACACATACATCCAACACTGGAGCACCTGGATTCATAAAACAAATACTACTACACCTAAGAAAACAAATTGATAGAAATATAAAAACAGTGGGGGACTTCAACACCCCACTGACATGACAAGACAGATTACTGAGGCAGAAAATCAACAAAGAAGCTCTGGACTTAAATTGGACTATAGACTAAATGAACCTAATAGTCACTTACAGAACATTATATCCAATGAGCGCAGAATATCCATTCTTCTCACTTCTGCATGAATGTTCCAAAACTGACCACGTGCCTGACCTCAAAGCAAGTCTCAATAAATTTTAAAAACCTAAAAATCATATCAAGCATCTTCTCAGACCACAGACAAATAAAATTAGGAATCAATACCAAGAGAAATGCTCAATACTACACAAGTACACACAAGCTAAACAACTTGCTCCTGAATAATCTTTGGGTAAACAACAAACTTACGGCAGAAATTGAAATCTTTTTCAAAACAAATGAAAATAGATACAATACACCAAAACCTAGGGGACAGCAAAAGCAGTGCTAACTAGAAGGTTTATAATGTTAAACAGCTACATCAAAAAAAATAGAAAGATGAGAATTAACAACCTAATGTGGACCTTCAAGGAACTAGAAAAACAAGAACAATCCAAACCAAAATCTAGCAAGAGAAAAGAAAGATCAAGCAGAACTAAATGAGATTGAGATCAATAAAATAATTATACAATGAACATTCCAACTGATAATATACAAAAGAGCATCAGAGACTAGTATGAACACCTCTATGCACATAAACTAGAAAACCTACAGGAAATGGATAGATTCTTGGAAATATACAACCTCCCAAGATACAACCAAGAAGAAATAAAATCCTGATCTGACAATTAATGAGTAATAAAGCTGAATCATTACTTCCAACAACAATAACAAAAAGGCCCAAACCAGACATATTCAAAGCAAATTTTACCAGATATATAAAGGAGAGCTGTTACTAATCTTATTGGAACTATTCCAAAGTATTGAAAAGGAAAGATCCCTCCCTAACTACTTCTATGAATCCAGTAACACTCTGATACCAAAATTAGGCAAGAACACAACAACAACAATAAACACGACAGGTTAATATCCCTGATGAACATAAATGCAAAAATCCTCAACAAAAATACTAGCAAACAAATCCAACAGCACATCAAAAAGATAATTCATAATGATCAAGTGAATTTTATTCCAGAGATACAAGGATGGTTCAACACCTGCAAATCAATGTGTGATTCTTTATATAAACAGGACTAAAAACAAACACCATATGAAAATCTCAGTAGATGGAGAAAAGGCATTCAATAAAATTCAAAATCCCTTCTAAATAATAAATCCTCAACAAATTACACATCAAAGGAACATATCTCGAAATAATGAGAACCGTCTGTGAAAAATCCACAGCCAACTTTATACTGAATGGAGACAGGCTGAAAACATTCCCTACTAGAACTGAAGGAAGACAGGATGTCCACTCTTACCACTCCTATTCAACGTGGTACTGGAAGTCATAGCCAGAGCAGTCAAGGTGCAAAAAAATGAATAAAATACAAATTAGAAAAGAGGAAGTCAAATTATCTCAGTCCCTTAATGATATGATCATATACCTAAAAAAACATAAAAACTCCTCTATTAGTTTGGTAGATTTCAGAAGTGAAGCTCTCAGGTCCTGGGCTTTTCTTTGCTGGGAAACTTTTTTTGTACCCTGAGGTGCATCACTGGATTATTTGAAAACTTTCTACTGTTTTGATGTATGTGTTAATTGCTATAAAATTCCTTCCTAGTGCTACTTTTACTGTATCCTATAGGTTTTGGTATGTTGACTTTCTATTTTCATTTGTTTCCAAATATTTTTGATTTCCTTAATTTCTTCATTGACCCAATGATTGTCCAAGAGCATGTTGTTTAATTTCCATGCATTTGTACACTTTCCAAAATACCTTTTGTTATTAATGTCTTTTGTATTCCATTGCGGTCTGAAAATATACTTGATATGATTTTGATGTTTTAAAATTTGTTGAAACTTGTATTGCGGCCTAACATGTGGCCCATCTTGGAGAATTTTCCATGTGCTGATGAGAAAAATGTGTATTCTGTAGCTGTTGGATAAAATATTCTGTAAATGTCTGTTAGGTCCATTTGGCCTAAAGTAGACTTTAAATTCAATGTCTATTGATTGTCTGTCTAGAGGGTCTGTCCAATGGTGAGAGTAGGGTGTTGCAGTCCCTAGCTATTATTGTATTAGAGTCTAACTTCTTTTTTACACCTGTTAATATTTGTTTTATATATCTGGGTGCCCTGGTGTTGACTGCATATATCTTCTTGGTGAAATGACTCCCTTATCATTATATAATACTCTTCTTTGTCTCTTTACAGTTTCTGACTTAAAGTCCATTTTATCTGATATAAGTATGGCTACTTCTGCTTTGTTTTGGTTTCTGTTTGCATATTTATTTCTATCCCTTCAATTCAATCTATGTGTGTCATTTAAAGGTGAAGTGACTTTCATGTAGGCAACATGTACTTGGGTCCTGTTATTTCCTTTTTTAAATCCTTTCAGTCAGTCTATACCTTTTAATTGGAAAATTTAATCTGTTTGAAGTCAAGGTTATTATTTATAGATGAGGACTTACCTCTTTCATTTTGTTAATTATTTTCTGGTTGTTTTGTATATTTTTTATTCCTTTCTTCCTTTCATTTTATTCTGATAAAAGATTTTTTTAACTACAGATGCAATTCCATGACTTGTTAATGGTCTGATGAGGATTTCTATTTCTTCCTGGTTCAATCTTGGGGGGTTGCATGTGTCCTAAAATTTATCTATTTCCTCTGGGTTTTCTAGTTTGTGTGTATAGAGGTATTCATATTAGTCTCTGATGCTCTTTTTTATTTCTGTATTATCAGTTGTGATGGCCCCTTTATCATTTGATTGTAGTTGGAATCTTTTCTCATTTTTTCTTGATTAACCTGCCTAGTGGTCTCTCAATTTTGCTTACCCTTTCAAAAACCAACTTTTTGTTTCATTTCTTCATTGCATAATAGTTATTTTTTCATCTTAATCTCATTTAATTCTGCTTGATCTCTTTGCTTACTTTTCTTTTGCTAGATTTGAGTTTGAATTGTTCTTGTTTTTCTAGTTTCTTAAAAATTTTAAAACTCTGATCAAAGAAACGGAAGAGTTCACAAACACATACAAAAAAAGAAAAAATATCCCATGTCCATGGATTGTAAGAATGTTGTTAAAATAACTATACTACCCCAAAAGATACAAAGATTCAATGTAATTCCAATTGAAATACCAACAACATTCTTCACAGAAATAGAAAAAGCAATCCTAACATCCACATAGGGTTGCAAAAGATCCCAAACAACTAAAGCAATCTTAAGCAAACAAAAACAAAAACAAACAAAAAACAAAGTTGGAGGCATCATACTACTGGACCTCAAAATGTACTACAAAGCTGTACTAACCAAAACAGCATGGTACTTGCATAAAAACAGACACATACACAAATGGAACAGAATAGAGAACCCAGAAATAAATCCATTTATTTACAGCCATCTGATTTTCAACAAAGGCACCAAGAACATTCAGTGGGGAAGGAACAGTATCTTCAATAAATGGCACTGGGATTATCCATACCCAGAAAAATGAAACTAGAGCACTATCTCTCACCATATACAAAATCAACTCAAAATGAATTAATGACCTAAATGTAAGAACTGAAACTAAAAAACAACTACAGGAAAACATAAGAGAAATACTTCAGGCTAATATCCTTAGAAATAAAACCTCAAAAGCAGAGGCAACAAAAACAAAGATAAATGGGATTACATAAAACTAAAAAGCTCTGCACAGCAAAGAAAACAATCAACAGAGTGAAGAAACAACCTATAGTATAACAGAAAATGTTTGCAAACTATTTATCCAACAAGGGATTAATATGTAGAATATACACAAGGAACTCAAACTACTCAACAGCAAAAAAATAACAATAATAAAAATAATCAAAGTAGTGATACAAATGGACAACTATATGAAAAAATGTACAACATCATAATAAGAGAAATGCAAATCAAAACCACAATGAGATACCATCTCACTCCAGTTAGAATGGTGATTATCAAAAAGACAAAAAAATAACGCTGATGAGGATGTGGAGAAAAGAACTTTTACACACTTTTGGTGGGAATGTGAATTAGCCATCATAAAAAAAGTATGGAAGTTGCTCAAAGAACTAAAAATAGAACTACCATATGATCCAGAAATCCCACTACTGGTCTCACTCATATGTAGAAGCTAAACAAATTGATCTCCCAGAAGTAGAGAATAGAACAGTGGCAACTAGCAGCTAGGAAGGGAGGAGAGATAGAGAGAAGGTAGTTAAAGGACACAAAAATTACAGCTTGATAGGAGTAAGTTCTAGGGTTCTACAGCATTGTAGGCTGACCATAATTAACAATAATTTACTCTATATTTTCCAATAGCTAGAAGGGAGGACTTTGAATGTCCCCATAAAGAAATTATAATGGTTTGATGTGACAGATATGCTAATTACCCTGATTTGATCATTACAAATTACATACAGGTATTAAAATGTCACAATATAAGCCATAAATATGTACAGATATCATGTGTCAATTTTAAAAGAATACCTGTAAACATCAAGATATATGAATGTTATGAAGATCAAACTGAGAACCGAGAAATCAGCATATTCTCCACTCAGTCTCCTCTTCTCCCAAATAATAACATACATACCTGACAAGACCTTGTGCAACATGTGAGCAGGAACGGGCAGGTAGGAGGCTGAGGTGTCTGCCCAGCTCAGTATGTGGATATTAACCTCCACTGTATTTCACTTTTTGCTTCCTCTAGATTGGATCATTCCAGGTTAGAGAATATTGTTAATTTATCTTCTATTTGCTTTTGAACTGATTATATTTCAGGGTTTAGTTTTGTTTTTCTTTTATAATATCTAGCTAAATATCTCATCTCTTTTTTTAATTATTGTACTTTAAGTTTTAGGGTACATGTGCACAATGTGCAGGTTTGTTACATATGTATCCATGTGCCATGTTGGTGTGCTGCACCCATTAACTCGTCATTTAGCATTAGGTATATCTCCAAATGCTGTCCCTCCCCCCTCCCCCACCCCACAACAGTCCCCAGAGTGTGATGTTCCCCTTCCTGTGTCCATGAGTTCTCATTGTTCAATTCCCACCTATGAGTGAGAACATGGGGTGTTTGGTTTTTTGTCCTTGCGATAGTTTACTGAGAATGATGGTTTCCAGTTTCATCCATGTCCCTACAAAGGACATGAACTCATCATTTTTTATGTCTGCATAGTATTCCATGGTGTATATGTGCCACATTTTCTTAATCCAGTCTATCGTTGTTGGACATTTGGGTTGGTTCCAACTCTTTGCTATTGTGAATAGTGCCGCAATAAACATACATGTGCATGTGTCTTTATAGCAGCATGATTTATAGTCCTTTGGGTATATACCCAGTAATGGGATGGCTGGGTCAAATGGTATTTCTAGTTCTAGATCCCTGAGGAATCGCCACACTGACTTCCACAATGGTTGAACTAGTTTACAGTCCCACCAACAGTGTAAAAGTGTTCCTATTTCTCCACATCCTCTCCAGCACCTGTTTTTTTTCCTGACTTTTTAATGATTGCCATTCTAACTGGTGTGAGATGGTATCTCATTGTGGTTTTGATTTGCATTTCTCTGATGGCCAGTGATGATGAGCACTTTTTCATGTGTTTTTTGGCTGCATAAATGTCTTCTTTTGAGAAGTGTCTGTTCATGTCCTTTGTCCACTTTTTGATGGGGTTGTTTTTTTCTTGTAACTATGTTTGAGTTCATTGTAGATTCTGTATATTAGCCCTTTGTCAGATGAGTAGGTTGTGAAAATTTTCTCCCATTTTGTAGGTTGCCTGTTCACTCTGATGGTACTTTCTTTTGCTGTGCAGAAGCTCTTTAGTTTAATTAGATCCCATTTGTCAATTTTGGCTTTCATTGCCATTGCTTTTGATGTTTTAGACATGAAGTCCTTGCCCATGCCTATGTCCTGAATGGTACTGCCTAGGTTTTCTTCTAGGGTTTTTATGGTTCTAGGTGTAACATGTAAGTCTTTAATCCATCTTGAATTAATTTTTGTATAAGGTGTAAGGAAGGGATCCAGTTTCAGCTTTCTACATATGGCTTGCCAGTTTTCCCAGCACCATTTATTAAATAGGGAACCCTTTCCCCATTTCTTGTTTTTGTCAGGTTTGTCAAAGATCAGATAGTTGTAGATATGTGGCATTATTTCTGAGGGCTCTGTTCTGTTCCATTGATCTATGTCTCTGTTGTGGTACCAGTACCATGCTGTTTTGGTTACTGTAGCCTTGTAGTATAGTTTGAAGTCAGGTAGCGTGATGCCTCCAGCTTTGTTCTTTTGGCTTAGATCAACTTGGCGATGCGGGCTCTTTTTTGGTTCCATATGAACTTTAAAGTAGTTTTTTTCCAATTCTGTGAAGAAAGTCATTGGTAGCTTGATGGGGATGGCATTGAATCTATAAATTACCTTGGGCAGTATGGCCATTTTCACGATATTGATTCTTCCAACCCATGAGCATTGAATATTCTTCCATTTGTTTGTATCCTCTTTTATTTCATTGAGCAGTGGTTTGTAGTTCTCCTTGAAGAGGTCCTTCACAGCCCTTGTAAGTTGGATTCCTAGGTATTTTATTCTCTTTGAAGCAATTGTGAATGGGAGTTCACTCATGATTTGGCTCTCTGTTTGTCTGTTATTGCTGTATATGAATGCTTGTGATTTTTGCATATTGATTTTGTATCCTGAGACTTTGCTGAAGTTGCTTATCAGCTTGAGGAGATTTTGGGTGGAGACAGTGGGGTTTTCTAGATATACAATCATGTCATCTGCACAAAGGGAAAGTTTGACTTCCTCTTTTCCTAATTGAATACCCTTTATTTCCTTCTCCTGCCTGATTGCCCTGACCAGAACTTCCAAAGCTATGTTGAAGAGGAGTGGTGAGAGAGGGCATCCTTGTCTTGTGCCAGT